>NC_050198.1:52378951-52734298 GCF_004126475.2 Phyllostomus discolor
CGTTTTGAGCATGTTTAGTTCACCTAACTTTAAGATATACAGAAGGTCTGATTTCAAGATAAAAGTTTAAGAAGCTACTTTTGAGTTTTCACTTCTCAAATATTTTACTTAAAAGCAGTGCTAATGTTCTCATTCTGCTATGTAATCAAATAGGTAATTAGAGTTATTAGAATATATATTTTCCATGTCATGAAATATTGTTTTCTCTTTGAATTTAAAAATAAGACAGAATGTTTGTTTCACTGAACATAATGTTCTCCATCCAGGTTCATTCATGCTATCACAAAAGATTTCCTTCTTTTTCACAGCTGAGTGATATGAGATCTGTCCAGGAAGTATCCACCCATGTAAAATGAAAAATAGAAACATTTGTTGAAGAAGATACAAGATACAAGAAACACTGTACATAGGACAATGATGCCTCAGTCCCCTTCAAAGTAGGCACCTTGGTACTTCACACAGTTCTTCCAGTCACCATCTGCTGCCCCAGCATATTTTCCTGAAGCTCATCAATGGTCTGAAATCTCTTCCCTTTCAAAGGTGATTTTAGTTTGAGGAAAAGTCAGAAGTCACAGGGCACCAACTCTGGGCTGTAGTGGGGGCTGAGTCATCTGGGTGATTTGAAGAGTTTTGCCAAAAATCTCTGCATGAGATGTGATGCATGAGTGGGTGCATTGTCGTAATGAAGCTGCCAATCACCAGTTGCTCATAGCTGTGGCCTTCTAAATCATCCAAATAGTTTCCATGGAGGAATATTCAACTTAATGCAAAATTAGATGCAGATTTGTTGCTATACCCACTCAGTCATTTTGAAGGCAACAGCCACACAGTACACATGCTCACTCAATAGCGTCTACTGCCCCCACTGACAAGTTCAGTGAAGTCATCATTGTTCACACATGTGCATTCCAGTCCAACCACCTTGGCTGCCAGGTTATATCCATGTCACACAAACTGTTCTCGTTATATTAACAATGGCTGGACTTTTTCCAGACAGACCTTGTATTCCATTGTGTAAGTGTACCACAGCTTTTTTATCCACTCATCTACTGATGAGCACTTGAGCTACTTCCAAATCTTGGCTATTGTAAATAAAGTTCCAATGAAGCAAGAAGTAGGGTGTTGGGAAGATAGGTAAAAAAGGTAAAGGTGAAGGGATTAAGCAAAAAAACAAACAAACTCATAGACACAGACAACACTATGGTGATTACCAGAGGGAAAGTGGTTGGGGTCAGGTAGAGCAGGGTGAAGGGGAGATTAAGGGTGATGGAAGGAGACTTGACTTTGGGTGGTGAGTCCACAATATTGTACAATATATAGATGGTGTATTATACAATTGTAGAGTTGAAACCTATATAATTTTTAATAACCCATATCATCCCAATAAAGTCAATAAAAATAAAAAAGACATAAAACTTATATTTTATTTTACCTTTAAACCTGAGTTGACCCTTGTTTTTTTTGTTTTTTTTTTTAAGTTTTCACATGGATCTACTAGGGACACCATGTTGCATATATTTATGTACCTTGTAGAAATTCAGCAAGTATTAATTGAATCTTAAATCTCATCAACTAGTTCTCAAATGAGTTTTTAAAATGTGGGCATGTATTTTATCTATATATCAATGTAGATATATTGTGGCATCCTGCCACATACAACTTGCAGTGTTTCTCCATTGGGTCAAGTTTGTATTTCATTCAAGTTAAAAAAAAAACTAAATGATTAATTAGGGAACAGACACACTTTCAGTGCTCTGTGATAAATAAACAAGCTGACTCCGTCTCCTTAGTAAAACAAAACTTTTTCTGAGAGCCAAGAATAGAATAAACATAGGATATATCTATGCTTCTCAGCTATTCCTTCCAGTTGGAATGAGGGTCTGCAATAACCTGTCTCTTCTTTCCTTCCTTCCCTCCTTCCTACCCCTCCCTCCCTCCCTCTCTCCTTTCCTTCCTTCCTTCCTTCCATCCATCTATCCATCAAACTGTCAGCATAAGGCTTCTCACTCTTCTGGCTTTGCCTCAGGGTATGGTAAATTCCTGATTAAAAACATGTGTGTATGTGTGCAACTTGGCTATAGCTACTAGCTGCCACCATCTGCAAGGGAAATGAAATATTTCAGTCACACTCATCTTCATGGGAACATGTCAACTTGTGGTAAAATTAAGTGGCTAAAACAAGACAAAGTTCCAATCTTTTGTCTCCTACTCCAGTGCTATTTCCATTGTTACCAGTGACATCACCCATTGATAAAATGTTCTGGCACTTTGATGTAAACCTATGAATATTCTCTAGCCATACTCTACAGGAAATTAGCCAGGAATTAATAAAGGATACTCAGTCGACTAAATCTGAAAAATGCTACCCTTCCTTTCGATCTTCCTTTGGGAATTTCCAGTGCATGCTAGCATTTTAGAGGCTCTAAGAAGACTTGCAGTAAGAGCCCTGTTCAGTTTTAACTCAAAAATGTCCAACCTGTACTTCTGGCCAAGTTGGAGGCATAGGTAGACACACTGTGCCTCCTCCCACAACTAAGATAGGGACAACAACAATTTAGAAACAGAATAACAACCAGAACCGACAGAAAATTGGACTGTATGGAAGTTGGACAACCAAGGATTTAAAATAGACACGTTCATCCAGACTGGTAGGAGGGGCGGAGTCAGGCAGGTGGGTTGAGAGGGGTCACAGCACAAAGCGGTGGGACCGGGCATGTAAGGCATCCCGGGCACGCAAGACTGCAGCGGTGGACACTGGGCGTGCAGGCAGTGGCTGGCAGACCCCAGGCTCAGGGTGACAACCAGCAGACCCAGCAAGGCGGAGATTGTGAAATGAGGCACTGCGCGAACCCAGAGTCCCAGCACTGGGAAATAGAGCCTCAGGGCACTGACTGAAAATACCTGTGGGGGTTGAGAAGCAGGGAGAAACTCCCAGCCTCACAAGAGAGTTCGTTGGAGAGATCCACGGGGTCCTAGAACATGCACAAGCCCATCCACCCAGGAATTAGCACCAGAAAGGCCACATTTGCTTGGAGGAAGTGGCAGAAGGGATTGAAGTCTGATGGAGAGTAGAGCAAGCACCATTGTTGTGTCTCGGACCCCGCCCCCACATAAAACATCACAACCCAGTGACTGGGTTGCCCCGCCTTGGTGAACACCTAAGGCTCTGTCCTTCATACATAATAGGCCCCAAAAGACAAAAAAAAAAAAAAGGGCCCAAATGGAAGAACAGATCAAAGCACCACAGCAAATACAACTAAGTGACTGAGAGATAGCCAACCTATCAGATGCACAGTTCAAAGCACTGGTGACCAGGATGCTCACAGAATTGGTTGAATTTGGTTGCAAATTAGATGAAAAAATGAAGGCTATGCTAAGTGAAATGAAGGAAAATGCACAGGGAACCAATAGTGATGGGGAGGAAACTGGGACTCAAATCAGTGGAGTGGACCAGAAGGAAGAAAAAAACAATCAGAAAAGAATGAAGAAACAAGAATTCAAAAAAAAAATGAGAGGCTTAGGAACCTCCAGGACATCTTTAAACATTCCAGCATCCGAATTATGGGGTACCAGAAGGAGAAGAGGAACAGCAACAAGTGAAAAAGTTATTTGAACAAATAATAAAGGAGAACTTCCCCAATCTGGCTAAGGAAATAGAGTTCCAGGAAGTCCGGGAAGCTCAGAGAATCTCAAAGAAGTTGGACCCAAGGAGGAACACACCAAGGCACATCATAATTACATTAGCCAAGGTAAAAATGAGGAAGAATCCCAGGAGCAGCAAGAGATAAGGGGACAGTAACCTACAAAGGAGTTCCCATCAGATTGTCAGCTGATTTCTCAAAAGAGACCTTGCAGGCAAGAAGGGGCCAGAAAGAAGTATTCCAAGTCATTAAAGACAAAGACCTACATCCAAGATTGCTCTATCCAGCAAAGCTTTCATTTAGAATGGAAGGGCAGATAAAGTGCTCAGATAAGATCAAGTTAAAGGAGTACATCATCACCAAGCCCTTATTTTATGAAATGTTAAAGGGACTTATGTAAGAAAAAGATGATAAAAAACACATATAGTAAGATTTTAGACAGCAAACTCACAATTATTAACAACCACACCTAAAACAAAAACAAAAACAAACTAAACAAACAACTAGAACAGGAACAGAATTATAGAAATGGAGATCACATGGAGGGTTAGCAACAAGGGAGTGGGAGGAGGAGAGAGGGGGAAAAGGTACAGAGAATAAGTAGCATATATGGTAGGTAGAGAATAGACAGGGGGAGGGCAAGACTAGTATGGGAAATGTAGAAGCTAAAGAACTTATGACACATGGACATGAACTAAAGGGGGAAATGTGGGTGAGAGAGGGTGTGCAGGGTGGAGGGGAATGAAGGGAGGGGTAATGGGACAACCGTAATAGCATAATCAATAAAATATATTTTAAAAAATTTCCAACCTTATTTGATTATGTATTTTTTTAAATCCCATTGAATGCCCATTAACATCTTGTAGAGTTCCATACTGTGTAATTTGGGAAACACTAGTAAAATAAATCAGGAACATGTGGATTAAACTGTATTTACTATGCTTTGGATACTGCCTAAGAAAATACTACTGGCACTGGAATCCAGCCCTTCTGTTTTGTGTTTGTTTGTTTGTTTGTTTTTGTTTTTGTTTTGTTTGCCAGTTAATGCTCTCCTTACTTACATATCACAGGCATTCCTCATGGTCTTTGTTTCTTCTGATTGCTTACTGTCACTCAGATCTCTCTAATTAGCTATTCTCTTGAGACAATTGCTTTGTTAACCTAAGGCAATAGTTCTTTCAAGTATGGTCCCTAGATCAGTGACTGGCATCAGGATTACCTGAGAACTTTCTAAAATGAAAATTCTTGGGGCCCACTCACTTCAGACCTATTGCATCAGAAACTCTGGGGTAGGGCCCAGCAATGCGTGATTTTACAACCTTCCAGGGAATTCTGATACACCCTTAGGTTTGAGAACCACTGATCTTCTAAGGCAAGGCTTTAAACGACTTTTGCTACAACTGCTATTATTTCATCTTTACTCTTATCAGCCAGAAAACAGCCAAGATAAAGTAAGTTACATCTCAGGGACATGTGCCTACATAACAATTTCCTCTATGCTCCTCCCTTAGATCAAAAGATCAAAAGACAGTTTCTTTGGCAAACAAATTACTCATTCCCTCCTTTGATATGTTCACTTTAGGATGAAAAGCTTTGCATGAAATAATGTAAAAATTATCCTTTATTCAGGCTATGCACACCAAACAATTTGCCCCACCAAATCACTTTAAGTGAAACTTTTAAAAAATCATCTTGGATTTTATTAACTAAAAGTATAAGACTATACAATTAATTGTGCTTGATGAGAACACATTTGTAGGAGTGCATTTTTGGCACTTCCTGGTAAGCAAAATTTCAAAGAAAAATACTGAGAAAAGTTTTTAGGTTAGTAAACTCTATAATACATACTTTTTAAAACATTGCTTTCTATTTGTTCTCAAATTTAATTTTCATAATTTATTTTTCAATTTTTCAATTATAGTTTCAATTATAGTTTACATTCAATATTATTCTGTATTAGTTTCAGATGTACAGCAAAATAGTAAGAAAATCATGTGCTTTACAGAGTGGTCACCCCGATGCTTCAGGAACTCACCTGGCCCCATATGAACCTATCATGATATTGCTGATTTTATTTCCCATGCTGTAATCTACATCTTCGAGTTTGTACTGTTTAATCCCTTTACCTTTTTCACCCAGCCCCCCAACCCCCTTCTGACAATCATCATTCTTCTGTCCTTATGAGTCTGTTTCTATTTATTTTTTAGATATACATATAACTGAAATCATGTGATATTTGTTTTTCTCTGTCTGACTTATTTCACTTAGAATAATACCCTCTAGGTCCATCCATGCTCACAAAAGATAACATTTCATTCTTTTTGTATGGTCAAGTAGTATTTCATTGTGTATGTACCAACACACTCATTTATTGATGGGCAATTGAGTTGCTTCCAGAGCTTGACCACTGTAAATAACACTGCAATGAACATAGTGGTGCATATATTCTTTCAAATTAGTTTTGGTTTTCTTTGGATATATTCCCAGAAGTGGAATTGCTGGGTCATAAGGCAGTTCCATTTTTAATTTTTTGACGAATCACCACACTGTTTTCCATAGTAGCTGCAGCAGTCTGCATTCCCACCCACAATGCACAAGGGTTCCCCTTTCTCCACATCCACACCAGCACTTGTCCTTTGTGGGTTTATTAATGATAGCCATCTGACAGGTATGTGGTGATAGCTATTTGTGGTTTTAATTTGCATTTCTCTGATGACTAGTGATGTTGAACATCTTTTCATATGTCTATTGGCCATCTGTGTGTCTTCCTTGGAGAAGTGTCTATTCAGTTCTTCTGCCCATTTTTTAATTGGGTTGTTTGTTTTTCTGGTGTTAAGATGTCTGAGTTCATTACAAATTTTGGATATCAACCCTTTATCAGATGTATCATTGGTGAATATGTTCTCCTGTTCAGTAGGTTGTCTTTTTGTTTCATTGATGGTTACCTTTGTTGTGCAAAAACTTTAATTTGATATAGTCCTATTTGTTTTTCTTTTGTTTCCCTTGTCCGAGGAGATATATCAGAAAAAATATTGCTATGAAAGATGTCTGAGATTTTACTGCCAATGTTTTTTTCTAGGAGTTTCATGGTTTCTAGTTTTACATCTTTAAGCCCTGGCCAGTGTGGCTCAGTTGGTTGGAGCATTGCACTGTAGACTGAAAGTTCACAAGTTCAATTCCCAGTCAGGGCACATACTCAGGTTTCAGGTTCAATTCCCTGTTGAGGCACGTGCAAGAAAGCAAACAATCAATCTCTCTCTCAACAATGGAAAAATTTTCTCAGGCAAGGATAAAAAAAAGTCTTTAATACATTTTGATTTTATTCTTGTATATGGTGTAAGAAGGTGGTCTAGTTTCCTTTTTTGCAAGTTCTGTTGTTTTCCCAACTTCATTTATTAACTGTCTTTACCTCATTACATGTTCTTGCCTCTTTTGTCAAATATTGATTGATCATATAGGTATGGGTTTATTTCTGGGTTCTCTACCCTGTTCCATTGATCTATATGTCTGTTTTTATGCCAGTACCATGTCATTTTGATGAGTATGGGCTTGTAGTATGTGCGTGTGTGTGTGTGTGTGTGTGTGTGTGTATATATAGTTTGGTATCAAATATAAAGCTGAAACTTCTTTAAAGGTACCAGACATATTTGTCTCTGGACAATAAGCACATTTTAACATATCTTGTTTTTTTTTAATATTTATTTACTTATTTTTAGAGAGAGGGGAAGTGAGAAAGAAAGAGAGGGAAGGAAACACTGATGCAAGAGGCAACATTAACAGGTTGCCTCTCACATGTGCCCTGACCAGGGATTGAACCTGCAACCCAGGCATGTGCCCCAACTGGGAATCAAACCAGTGACCCTTTGCTCTGTGGAACACCCAACTGAGCCACACTGATCAGGGCTGAACATACCCTGGTTTTGAAGGAAGTTTACACAGTGAGTTCTTCACAATCCTATTCATCAATGAGCCTGAAAATAATCTAGTGAGTGCCAACTAAATGCAAAGCACTGTGCTCTATGGGCCCCTTGCACTCTGGGATGTTACAATGTAGTTTGGAAGAGACAACTATCATATAAAAAACTGCCCAACAACATCAAGTAGTGACCAGAAAGTACCTGAAAAACCCTACTAAGCAATATGCATCTAGACTGGATAGATATATTGCTGAAAGAACATTAAGTTGAGAAGCAGACAGCATTGGCTTTAGCTCTCCCTCTTCCACATAATAGCTCTGTTACTTTGGGTAAGTCACAGCCTCTATGGGTTTTAACTGATATTCTGTAAATTAAGGGTAATAATACCATGTATGCCCAAAGGCAGGGGACAGAAGCAGATGCAGTTTTGAGGTAGCCTTCAGTCTAAGAGACCTCTGTTTCTAGGAGATCTCATACTGAAAAGTCTGCAGCTGTAAGCATGGGGTGAAATCAGCCACGGTACTGGAGAGGACATGCTCCAACCCAGGTTTGCCAGGTCTTCTGATTTTTCTACAGAAACAAAAATACATATTTTATGTGAAATTTACCCATTATAATTTTTACAGCTATTCTAATATTATTATTTTTTAAAAATTTTATTTTAATCATCGTTCAAATACAGTTTTCTCCTTTTTACTCCCAGTCCAGCCCCCCCATCCCATCTATTTTTTAGTTGGGCCAAACAAAATGTGTCTGTGAGCCAGATGTGCCTTATTACATTGCTAATTGGTAACCTCAGGACTAAATAGAGGCCATAAGTCTTCCTAAGGAATGTGGAACTATAGGGATTTTTGCTGAGGTTGAAATGAAATGGTATTATCAGTTTAATCATTAAGCTGCCTAACTTCAATATTTTTTTATTTTCTCCCCAAGTCTTTATTTAGTACTTCACAGGCATGGCTGTAGTAAATTAAAGTGCACTTACATTCCTCCTCTTTAAAGCTTTCCCTGGCCACCCCAGCCCCAAGTGCTCTCACCCTCCTCCAAGTTCCCACAGCAATTACTTTCCATGCAATTCATCTTGCATTTAATCATATAATGCCTTGTAGCATTTTTTTATTGTGGTCGTGACTGCTATTTAAACATGTTATAATTTTTGAAACTCTCAAGTGTTTGCATCTTCTCTTCCCTCTAAGTTAGTAAGCTCTTTGAAAACAGAGGCCAGATCTTATTCCTCACAGTGCCTGGTACCAAATAGAAGGTTAATCTGTTTTGAATTTAATTCCAAAGGAGAATAGTAGAGAAGGCTAATATACATAAAGGTAACTCTCAGTTGATTTTTAGATCTCATCCTCTCCAATACAGTCTGTGCCCTTTATTATACATGGACTTATAAATTTCTATTTGATAACAATAGCTTGAAGAAAGTGAAAAATAACACAAAATGAGAAAAAATTGCAAACCTATATTTCACAAGGGACTTGTATCCAGAATATGTAAAGAACTATTGCAACTCAATAATAAAAAGACAACCTAATTTTAAAATGGGCAAAATATCTGAATAGGCACTTCCCCAAAAAAGACATAGAATGGCCAATACGCACATGAAAAGTTGCTCAACATCATTAGCCATCAGGGACCTGTGAATTTAAAATAGAGATATTATTTCACACCTTTAGGATGGCTATAATAGAAAACACAGATAATAACATTGGAATTCTCATTCCTAGCACTGAAAAGCATGTATAATGGTGCAGCTGCTGTGAAAAACAGTTTGGCAGTTCCTCAAATCATTAAACATAGAGTTACCATGTGATCCAGCAATTTCACTCCTAGGTATACACCCAAGAGAATTTAAAACATATCTTCATAAATAACTTGTAAATGAATATTCTGAAAAGCATTATTTATAATAGCCAAAATGTGAAAACCCAAATGTCAATTAACTGGTGAACAGGTAAACAAAATGTGGTTTATCCATACTATGAAATATTATTTGGCATTAAAAAGGAATAAAGTGCTGATACAAACTGCAACATAGATGAACCTTGAAAACATTATGCTAGGTGAGAGAAGATACATCACAAAAGACCACCAATTGTGTGAGTCCATTTATATGTCCAGAAGAGGCAAATCTACAGAAAGTTGTTCACCAGTGCCTAGGAAGGGAGGCAGAATTGGTAATGGCTGCTATGGGTGCAGGGTTCCTCTGTGGGGTAACTACAGAATTAGATTTTGGCGACGGTTGAACAACTCTGTGACTATATTAAAAACCATTGAACTGTATATGCTAAATGCGTGAATTTTCTGGTTTTGTAGTATGTGAATTATATCTCAATAAAAATTTTTAAATAACAATAGTTAATATTTATATAGCACCTACTGTATGACAGACACTTTTCTAGGTGTTCTGATGTAATAACTCATTTAATACTCACAAAACCCCTAGGAGGAAGGTACTTTTATTGTACCTATTTGACCAATGGGGAAATAGTATCGCATTAACATTAAATGATTGGCCTAAGGTCTCACAGTAGTAGTGGTAGAAGTGGGTTCTAGTCCAGGCCTGGAGTGTTATATTCATCAATACAGTGCTATATTGGACCTAAATAGTCAATGCTTGCCATTTCTCCATAATTCTGTTGGAAGTATGATGGGCAGTCTGTACAGATGGGCTACAGTGGAAGTGAGTGTAAGTAAAGGTAGTTAGCAAGTAAAAGGGAAGAGGCTATTGAAGAGCAAAAGGAATGGATTTATAGACATTCTGGTGCTGCAGTAATTCTGCAACTCTTTCTTCTTCCCACCACAGGAAGAGGATGCACATTGTAACTAGTATGTGAGGGACTATGTCCCATGGCTATATTGGGGGTGGGAGGTGGTAGGGTAATCCTTACAGAAAGGATTTTACAGTGATTCAGTTGGCCATGCCTGTTGCTTTCTGGAGGATTGTGCCTCAGTTCAGAGTGATCTATGAAATAGAATGCAGATTACTCACATTTTATTCTTGATTGCTAGGAGTAAATGGAGTTAACATGTCTGTCTGGACCCCTAATACCCAAGCTTTAGAAGATAGCTAGGTTCACTCACTTCAATGCAAGAATTTATTAAGCTAAATGCAAGGGGATACAAAGTTGATAATATCAACCATTTAGTGAATGTTCACCCTGTGTTATGCTTGTCATGTACTGATTTAGTTAATCCTTAATGCATCCCTATGAGGTAGGTACTACTATAATAATTCCCATTTTACAGATAAGGAAACTGAGGCTCAGAGAGATTGAAATCCTACAACAACTAAGAAGAGAGTCAAGGTTCAAACACAAGTCTCTCAGACTCTAGTGCTTTTCCCACTATAATATAGCGCCTCCAGCAAATATTTAATGAGCCACACTTATACAAGGCACTATAGGGGAGAAGGTGATACAAGTGTCCTGTCCTCAGAACACTTGTAAACAGATGGGAAGACAAGATATGAACATGGTAAATATTAAATAATGCTATAATAATATCATCATAATATATTAATATGGGTATATTATGAGGGAAACTCCAAAAAATCTAGAATCATCTTCTGGAGGGCAGGCTCCTTATAGTACAGGCTTTTCCCACTAAGTGAGTGTTCTAGAAATCCATCTGTATCAGTGCACCAGCTGGTGTGGTCACCGGTGTTGTCGTGAAAGGCTGAGTTCAGCTTCAGTGAATTTTTTTGAAGACTCTTTCAATGTGTTTGCCCATTTCATGCTGGGTAATTCATGACTGCACCTGCCCACACCCCACAAAGAAAGAGTTTTTGACCAAAACAGCATGACCTCTGAGCTCCACACTCCATATTCACCTGATCTCTCCCTGAGCAAGTTTGTTTTTTGCCAATATGTAAGAGGTGAAGCAAAAAATGGCAGAAGCACTAAAAACCATCAAAATTGATGAGTTCAAAAACTGTTTTGAGCAGTAGAAAAAAAATCTCAATATGTGTATTGCATCAAATGGAGATGACTTTGAAAGTGACTGAAGTTTAAACATGTAAGAATAAGTACACACTTTTTCATAAATAAATTCGTTTTTTTCTGGGTCTTCCCTCATATATATACAAGTATGCTGTATTTGGTAACATAACACCAAGAGATGATGGTGTCTACTATTTATTAACATTTATGATTTGACAGGCTCTGTTTTAAAAGCTTTATAAGTATTACCTCATTTATTCCCCTTTATAGATGAGGAAACTGAGGCAAAAGAAGGTGAAGTAAGTGGCCCAACACCATATAGCTTATAAGTAGCAGAGTCAGGACTCAAAACAGGCAGTATGCCTCCAGAGCATACCTTACTTATCTCATTGTATTTCCATGATAAATATGGTACTTTAATAAGGGCATAAAAATGCTATGGTTGCTCAAAGGAGGAGGCTATTAATTTTATCTGGAACAGTCAGAAGTTTCCCACAGGGTGCAATAGTTGTGTAGGGTCTTTAAAGGAGGGTAGGAATTTACTAGCTAGATAAGGGGAATCAGGGTGTTCTGAGCAGAGGCAACACCATGTGAACACATATCTGCAATGGCTTAGTTTATCTGAAGAATGTTGAATATTTCAGTATGACTGGAGTCCCGAGTATGTTGGGATTGTAGAAAAGTAGGGAGAAGTGGTAAAAGTTGAAGGTGAGACTGGAGAAATAGCCTGTATAATCAGAGTGAGGGGGCTTATGCACAGTAGACTAATTAATAAAAATGCATTCAAATATAATGTCTGCTGTGACATTCTCCCCCTATTTATTTACCCCTTTTTAAAGGGTCCCTTTTTTCTCAAGCTTGGGGAATGAGTTTTTCTGAGCAAGGATAAGAGTTCTTGGGAGAAAGGGTTTGAAGGGTTTGAAAGGGCTTGTATACTGTTTGGAAAGGAAATGGGCCATGGTGCAAAAAATGATTGTAATGAGGAAGTTTCCTGTAAGGAAGAGTATCTATTTCATTGAGAGGGAGACAGATATCCTTCTCCAATCTACCATTAGGTTGAGTGCAAGCATAAATTACTAAACACCCACTCAGCCCCCATATATATATAGACACTGGGATGAGGAATAGTTCTCAAATCAAGAGGAGGAAGCTAGAGGTGGGCTTGTTTCAAGACTTTCTCATCCCAGAGTTAGCTCTCCCTCATTCATCCTTTCATCCATCCACCCTTTGGCTCCTTGGGCTCCTTTGCAACTTCACTGTGCAAAACTAAGGGAGTTCTACTGTATTCTATAGGCAATGGATCTCCACAGAGGTTTATAAACGGGGAAGCACCAGGATGCTCAGTCTTGAGACAGATTGAAACCTGAACTAAAGGGAGGAAAGAAACTAACTGGAAGCAGGAACCCTGGTCCAGGTGAAAGAGTGTATGGAATTTAACACGGTGGCCCTGTTAGTGGATGTCAGAAGGGCCTTGACTCAGGAGAGTTTTCTGAGGTAGACTCAGAGCAACTTGGTGACCAAATGAATATAAAGGAAGACAGAGAAGGAAAGGCAACTTCAGGAGATAGCCAGCTAATCTGACAAACAAATTACCAGCAGGAGGTTTGTTTACAACACATATCCATTTTCACTGTGGCCTTCAAATGCTACTGAGTTTGCCTTGTTTGTCTAACTGGGTTGATACCCCCAAACCAGCTACTAGTCACACTCTGCCGTCTTACTTTTCCTCATTTAATCTAGCACTCAACTTCATGGTTGTCTCCTACCTCCTTTGTGGTTTCTTTCCCGCTCCTTTAACAACAACAACAACAACAACAACAACAACAACAACATATCAGAGAATCTGAAGGTACCATTTCCCCGACCCTCATCTATCCCCTAGATCTTGGAAGCCCTTGTTTATCATTGATGGTGATGCTTTGGTTGCTGTTCCTTTTCTTTACAATTGGAACACTGTTTACTCATACCCTGTTTAATAAATTCGTCATGACCTACTGTGCTCCTTTCTCCCAAACTTGTACATAATTATCCTGTGTTTGTGTGTGTGGTTTGTTTCTTCTTTTTATGTTTTTTTCTACATGGTCTTTTGAATTTTTGCTGCAGTGTTTAAAAACAGAGAGAATTCTGACCAAAGCATAATCTTGGAGTGTGAATAAAGAACTCTTAGCAAATATATTTTGAAAATACTATCAGTATCTTAGATGAGCCATAGATTCAAACCGGAATCCAATTAATCTTCCTAAATACATCTCTAATTATGTCATTGTCCTACTCCAAAATCTGTCATTGTTCCCTCAGGTTGATAGGAAAAAAGTTCAAATTTCAAAATCTTGTATGTTCTGTCCTGTCTCCAACATAATTTTCCAACCTTAATTTCTACTATTCTCCTACACTTTCCCATGTTTCCCATGTTTAGTCTTAATATTCATTCTAGCTTTCTCACACTGCCTCATTACCATCTATTGAAATGACAACTGCTCCTTTGTGCTTGGAAGATCTGATGATGACAAGGAATAAGACCTGGCTTTCAAATTCAGATTTACTACTTACTGAGTGATCTTGGGCAAGTCATTTCCCCTCACCAAGACTCAAGTTGCACATATGTAAATGCACATTATAATAATCTACTCTCAGAGTTGGAGTGAGGGGTAAATTATATCACATATGTGGATACATCTACCACAGTGTTTATCACATAGTAGAGGCTCAATAAATTATTGAATGGATAAATTTTGGGGCGGTCTGCACACCACCTGAAGGCCATCCATGAATTTCAAATTATAAAACCTTGAATTTTAAATCACCAGGGGAAGTCTAGCTAAGTAAAAAATAATACTTTTGCTTCCCCATTTACCACTACTTTCCTCATCCCTCAAGAGTACGTTTGTGTGTGCACATGTGCGAACATGTGAATGTGTGTGTTTGTGAGAGAGAAAATATGTGCGTATTGTTGGAGGGGAGTGGGTATTTAGTTCAGCAAATATATTTCAAAAGGAATCGAGAAAACAAGACTTGGTTTCAAAATAGGTAAAATCAGATGCCAGGGAAATTGAGTCACTCTAAGGAAGGCCCTGACTGGACCCAGAGGAGAAAAAGAGGACTGTGCAGAAAGCCATGATAAGCTGCAATGTTCTCTAGTTCTGAAGTCACAACTTGTCACTGAAGAAAAGTCTCTTGAATTAAAGGTGGCAGCCTGACAGAAACCTCTGTGACTTACAATTTAAAACAACACTAAAACAATAGCTGAAAACAGATCCTTTTTTGTTCTTCATGGAGAATTAATACCAGATGAAAATCTGAATCTCATCAAACCATTTATCAAGAGTGTAGACCACATAAAGCCTCTCCCAAAAAGGTATCATAGAAAGGGAAAACAATTAAGAATGGAACACTAGAAAGCAATTCCAAGGTACTAGAATATATATCATGGAAGAGAAAGACTGTTGTTAAAGAGAAAACCAGAGAGGGACCTCAAAATGTCATGTGAGTGGTGAGCACAGTGATGGGAACAGACAGCCAGAGTGAGCAAGGCACGTGGAGAAAAAGCTGTGCTTGCTGTTAAGAGAGGTCTATCCACAACCACATTGGCAGAACCAGCAATGTGGGGCAGGAACTGCCATTGAAGTGTCTCTCAAGACTACTTAAATGTGTCTTCCCAGAGAACAATTTACAGAAGGCAATTTGGTAGCTCCCAGGGCACACCCAGTTGAGTTGATTGGCACTTGTCAACATAATCACACCCACAATGGGGTTCTCATAAGTAGTTATTATTAATAGAAGTGAAATTTCCTGGGAGGTATATAATTGCTCTTATTGGAGCTAGTATTCAATTCAATGAATTCAACATATTATTGAGACACCTGGTATGAGCTGTGCTAGCTCATACAGGATTACACATTCATTTATTGAGTACCTACTGTGTGCTGGGCAGTGTTGTGGGCTCTGGAGATGTAGCAGTAATCAAAACACACAAAAATTCCTGCCCTCCTGGAGTTTACATACTAATGAGATCAAAGAAAAAGCAAACTAACTGCTACTGAGCAATCTCTTACATATCAGGCAATTCATGAGGGGTGTTCAGAAAAAAATCTGGAATCATCTTCTGGAGGGCAGGCCCCTTGTAGAACAGGCTTCCCCATCTAGGTGAGTGATCTAAGAATCCATCTCTATCACCGTACCATCTGGTGTTGTTGTGAGAGGCTGTGGTCAGCTTCAGTGAATTTTTTTGAAGACTCTTTCAACGCATTTGCCCATTTAATGATGGGTGATTTACAAGCACACCTGCCCACACTGTGCTGAGTGTTCAGCAGTTTTTTACCAAAAACAACACAACCGCTGTGCCCTGCCTCTCTATTCACACAATGAAAAAAGTCTTCAAAGGGAAACATTTTGCCGATGTGGAAGAGGTGAAACAAAAAATGGCAGAAGCACTAAAAGGCTTCAAAATTGAAGAGTTCAAAAACTGTTGTGAGCAGTGGGGAAAAAATCTCCATAGCTGTATTACATCAAATAGAGAGTACTTTGAAGGTGACTAAAGTCTAAACATATTAAGAATGAATACACAATTTTTTATAAATAAATTTTATTTTGGGGATCCCAAAAAACAAGTGTATGATTACATATATAATCACATTTAATTTATACAACAACCTATGAGAAAATTTATCACCATTTTACAGAAGAAGAAACTAAGGATCAAACTAATTAAAAACCAGACCAAAATTACATATCCAGGTAGTGGCAGAACTAATATTTGAAGCCATCCATGTCTGATTCATTCCAAATTCCATGGATTTTTCTTCTAACTTTTTGACATTCCACAGACTCTTAGAGTTAATTTCATCACACTCAAGATTTAACTTGTGGAGATCATTGTCTAATGCCTAACAGCCAGTCATAAATGCCAGAATTATTCAAAGTTCAGTGGATCAGAGTCAGACCTTGGGGACGTAGAGAGGATAAGAGATAACCTTTATCCTTAACTTCTTTACTGAGTAGGTGGAGCACTCTTCTATACTGAGGCAGTATAACAGAGTGCGTAAGAGTCCAAGTGCTGGGGAAATACTCAGCAACTTCAAATCCCATATCTGCTTCTGCTTCTGCTATACTACCTGTATAACCTTGGGCAAGCTATGTAACTTCTCTGTGCCTTACTTTTCTCAACTGTAAAAATGGGGATAATATTACTTGTCTCAGACACCTCTCCAAGTTAATATATACTGATGGCCAATAGACATAGGTAAAGCTCCACCTCGTTGATGATTAGAGAAATGCAAATTAAAACCACAGTGACATATCACCTCACATCTCTCAAATGACTATCATTAATAAATCAACAAACAATAAGTGTTGATGAGGATGTGGAGAAGAGGGAACCCTCATGCACTGTTGGTGGAAATGCAAACTTGTGCAGCCACTGTGGAAAACAGTGTGGAGATTCCTAAAAAAACTAATAATGGAACTTCCTTCTGACTCAGCAATTCTACTTCTGGGAATATATCTGAAGAAACCCAAAACACTAATCCAAAAGAGTACATGTACCCTTATGTTCAATGTAGCATTATTTACAATGACCAATCTATGGAAGCATCCCAAGTGCCCATCAATTGATGAGTGGATAAAAAAGTGGAGTTACATATATACAATAAAATATTACTCAGATATAAAAAAGAATGAAATCTTACCATTTGTGACAGTATGGATGGACCTAGGGGGTATTATGCTAAGTGAAATAAGTCAATCGAAGAAAGACAAATCCATATGATTTTACTTATATGTGGAATTTAAATAGCAAAATAAACAAACAAAATAGAAACAGACTCATAAATACAAAGAACAGATTGATGATGGTTGCCAGAGGGGAGGGAGGTTGGGGTGCTGGGTAAAAAAAAGTAAAGGGATTAAGCAGTATAGATTAATATTTTCAGAATAATCATGGGGATGTAAAGTACATAATAAAAATATAATCAATAATATTGTGATAACTATGTACAGTGCCAGGTGGGTACTTGAAATATCAAGCCCTGGCTGGTGTGGCTCAGTGGATTGGGCGCTGGCCTGCAAACCAAAGGGTCACTGGTTTGATTGCAGGTCAGGGCATATTCCTGTGTTGTGGGCCAGGTCCCCAGTAGGGGGCACGTGAGAGGCAACTACACATTGATGTTTTTCTCCTTCTCTTTTTCCTTCCCTTCCCCTCTCTCTCTAAAAACAAACAAACAAACAAACAAACAAAAAAACAGAAAAAGAAAAGAAACATTGGGACCACTTTGTAAACCATATGGTTATCTAAACACTATGCTCTATACCTGAAACTAATACAAATTAATACTGAATATAAACTGTAATGGAAAAATAAAAAATGTTAAAAAAAGAAAAACAGTGGGGAGAAAAATAGTACCTGCCTCATGTGGGGGCTGAAGAAGATAATAGCAAACATTTATATACTGCTTATTATGTGCCAGGCACTATTCTAAGTACTTTTTATATAAATTAGATCTTTCATGTCGAACAGCAGTTCTCAATATGTGGCTCAGGGACCTCTGGTGATCTGGGAGGTCAAAACTATTTTCAGAAAAATACTAAGGCATGTTTTATATTTTTACTTTTATATACTCACAAGGGTACAGTAGTTTTTGGGGGGCTGCATGATATGTGATATTGCAACAAATTAGATGGAGAAGCAGATGTGAGAATCCAGATAGAAAATTTGCAAAAATGGAGAATGATATTAATCTTCTCACTATTTTGGGGGGGGTTTGAAAAACATAGTTATTTCTCATTAAAATATTATTTGCATTAACATATATAATAGGTTTACTATTATTTTAATAAATTGATAAATATATTTAAATAAATTTTCTGTTTTAATTTCTAATGATGTAAATATTGACTGATAAGCAAAATAAACAAATACCATTTTGAATCCTCAATCACTTTTAAGCATGATGCCAAAAGATTCTTTGAAGACCTTTGACACACATGATACCTGAAATGCAGTTACACAGTGTCTGGCACACAGTAAGCACTCAACAAATGTAAGTAATGATTATTACACATATAACCACAATATGAACTGTATGGTGAGTGCCTTAAAAGAAATGCTAAATGCTGAGGAAATTCACAGAAAAGAAAGCTTACATCCAGCTGAAGAATCCTGGAAAAGCTTCATGAAATAAGTGGTGTTTGACATGGGCACTAAAGAATGAATAGAATGGTGAATAAAGAGCCCCGTGGAGGGGAGTTGATTCCAGATAGAAGAAACATTGAAGCAGAGGAGTATAGGGTGTGCTCTGAAAATGAAGAGTAGTCAATTTTGGCTGAAACCAAAGCTACATGCAAAAGACTAATGGGAGAGAATGCTGGAAGGAAAGATCAGTGAGCACTTAATTGTGGAGAGCCTTGAATAACAGGATGAGGTTTAGGGAAACAACTGATGGCAGTATTTAGGATTGTTGGGGAGGGGTTGGACATGGAGTGATTTGGTTAGGAGGTTATAGTAACAGTGCAAGAGAGAGGAGGTGGCAAATTGAGCTATGATAGTGGCCCAGGGGATGAGAGAGGGGGAGAGATGTGAAACAATATGAACATGTATTAAATAAGTAATTATTCAATGAATTAGCATGACCTACTGTTTGTTTCTCTAACATTAATGACCTCCCAATCCTCAAAAACCAGTCATGATAGAGATATTTCATGCTTATGGTCCCAAAGTTGTGCCACACTGTGGGCAAAGAAATTAGAGAGAACAATGAATGAATTGGAGGATTTCAAAATGAATGTCCACAAGGCAATCAGGGTCCTGAAGAAAAAGAATGGGGAGGTATTGGAGGTGAGGGTACATATTAAAATCCAGGTTCCCTGTACCAATCAAAATGTGTGCAGCTATATGGCTTATGTGATCAAGTTGAAAGAGAATTATGAGATGAGTCCAAGGCCAAATTAAAGTATTTGTTTCAAACAAAAGCAAAAGAAATGTTCCACTTGTTCTGAGTAAGAAATGCTGTGCAGCATATGGACATAGTGGGGTGGGAATTAGTATGTAATAGTTTCAGCCTTTTGGCCAGTTAATAAATGGTTTGGTTTGGGTGTTTTGTTTTGTTTTGTTTTGTTTTGTTTTTTAAGCCAAGCTATTCAGTGATTTACTGCAATGTTCCCTTAGCTTTTATACCATTCTTTCTGTACTGTGTAAAGGACGATGAAGTTCCTGGAAAACTGTTGGCATCTATGCTCAACTATGCAGGCTGTTTTACTGAATAGCGAAGAGGTGGAACAGGGGTCTTGCTGAGAAATAGAGTGGTGTTAAGGTTCTTGCTATTTCAAGTGGCTAATACATATAGCTTTGCTGGACAGGAGTGAATTTTATTCTTCTTTCTGATCTTGTGAAAATTCAGTATAGGTAAAACATTTTTCTGGTAGGATTCCAAAATTAGATTTAAACAATCCTCTTCTGTGAGGGCGTGTCTTCAGGGCTAGAAGAAAACCTTGTAAGTCCCATTCTTCTTGAAAATTTATTACCATTTGTGAAGGTCATCATCAACCTTCTTGAAGATTGATATTTTTTGCCTGTTAGCAGCTCCACTCCACCTTCACCCATAGCCTACCACTAGCATCATGCTGTGATTCAGAAGACTGGAGTAAGAAGGGGTTTCTGTGTCCCTAGGTGGATGTGGAGGACTTTCCTACTAGCTATTAAATGCTCAAGGAAAAAGCAAATGACCAAATGTCATACCTTCCTCACCCCAATAATAGAAATAAAACAATTGCTAACATTAATTGAGGGCTCACCAATTGCCAGATGCACTTGATGTGAATCATATCACTAAAACCTCACCACAACCCTGCAAGGCAGAAACTAAGATCATATTGTAGGTGACATAACAGTCTCAGAGAGGTTTAAGTGACTTGTTCAAGGTACACACTAGATAGTAAATGGCAGAGTCAGGATTCAAACCCACATTCCTCTGACTCTGTCCATTATACCTCACCATCACTAATAGAGTGTCCTTTTTGTTTTCTTCTGAGTGCTTGTGCTACCTTGCAGGCAAAACGTGCTTTTGGTGTACTAGCTGATCATAGCACCATGGATCTCCCTGAGTCACCTGGTAGAATTCTCCCTCTTCTGAAGTCTCTGAGGTATCATGTCAGACCTCCGGAAGCTACCCTAACCCAATGGGCAAACAGAATCTTGGATAAGGTCATTTGGCCCAGTGCCTCAGCTCATTATCAACTTCTCTCTCTAATATCCCTTTTAGGGTCCAGTTAACTTGTACTTGAAAACTTCTGCCCTGGCTGGCATAGCTCAGTGGATTGCGCATGGGCTGCGAACCAAAGTGTCGCAGGTTCGATTCCCAACCAGGGCATATGCCTGGGTTGTAGGCCATGACCCCCAGCAACCGCACATTGATGTTTCTCTCTCTCTCTCTTTCTCCCTCCCTTCCCTCTCTCAAAAATAAAATAAATAAAATCTAAAAAAAAAAAAGAAAAGAAAACTTCCACTCAGGGCTGGCTTGATGGGTGTACAACTATTTTATTTTGCAATGGTCTCTGCAAATTATGTAGTGATCCTGCTTCCAGTAAAGAGAAACTAATTATCTCAGGAGGCAGACCATTCCATACTGCTCTGTTTCTGAGAAAAGGCATCCTTATGGTGTGAAGAAATCTGTTTATCTGCAGTTGCTTTTTACTGGCTTCAGATACAAACAAACTTCAGAGTAAATTTCTAGTTCTGCAAATTTTTCATCATGGCTGTAAGCAAGTCATTTAAATTCTTTGAACCTCAGTTTCCTCATCTCTAAAATAAGAATACTATCACCTTCTTTGCAGGCTTTTTAAAAAAAGACAGATAGGACATAGCACATTGTAGGTAGTCAATGTGTTACCGAACAGGGAACCTGGCCCTGAACAGGTCTGCCTGGGGCCGGCTGGTAGTGTGTGGGTTCTTGACTTCATGCAGAAAAGATTTCACAACATGAGTCCATGTAATTGTGAGGGTATGTTTATTAAAGCTGGGGACAGTGAAACAAGGAAAAGCTTAGCATAGAAGAAGCAGCAGGAGAGCCCAGGTTGGGCTGTTTTAGCTCAGTGGGAAGTCAGAAAAAAGGCCTTGGGGACAGGTTCAGGAACATAGGCCAGAACGAGGTATTGCTTTCCACTGTTCTGTGATTGCAAATCTCATGAGGTCCCTTACAGCTTAGATCAGGAGTGTCAAACTCATTTTCACTGGGGGCCACTTCAGCCTTGTGTTTGCCTTCAAACGGCCAAATGTAATTTTAGGACTGTATAAATGTAACTACTCCTTAACTAGAGTCAAGGAGCTCCGAGCTGCTGCTGGGTAGAAACAAGGTGCTGGGCCAGATAAAACAAGGTGGAGAGCCAGATTCAGCCATCGGGCTTTGTGTTTGCCACTTGTACTTTAGCAGATGCACGCTTATGGGGAAAAAAGAAGAGAAAGGCAAAGATGTGGGTGTGTTCCCAGGAGGGATGGCACTGAGTCCTTCGTCTTGAGGGTTTTTATCTTTCTTTCAGGTGGGAACTTTAGGGGAGCTCTCAGGGGATGGTTTCAGCAAAATATTCATCAGTTCTCCAGGTGTGCAGTTCTTCAGGGTCACAGTCTCCTCTGATTGGTCAGGGCCAGGGCACGGGGCATTAGTCATCACAGTTGGTTCCAGCATTGCCCACCTGCTTACATTGTTTTTCTGGGCCTGGAGCTGATACACAACTGAGGCCTGGATGTTATCTCCAGGGAGGTGACCTTTTGTATCTGCCTGTAAATTTCTTGGCCAATTTGTTCAGCTGTCTCAATTTTCTCTATCCCACTTGCCAAGGAACTTTCCCAGCTTCTTAGTATCCTGCCTCAAATGAATGTTAACTATAATTAAGATTATTATTATTCCTGTAATGAACACATTGAGTAAAAATCACAGAGTATGAACACAGATTCTGATGTATACTTTACACAAATTGGAGAAATAATTTGAAGTGTCTTATATTTTCACTATTCTTACTTTCCATGCTAAGAAAACTTGATATCATTAGCCTGCTTATCATTTCACCTTTAAAGTACTGCAACTAGGCTCCTAATTTAATAAAAAACATATACTTATCAGTAGTCGCTGTAGCATTTTACCATAGGATTGCTTAGTGTTTTAAGTCCATGTAATGTTTTCCCACCTCATCTGAATCTTACAATAACTCTGAGGCAGGCAGGGCAGAAATTAGAGCATTCATTTATTCATTCATTAATCTATCCAGTCACTATTTACCAAGGCTCTACTAGGAGCTGGGCCTATACTAGGAACTGGGCATACCATCGTAAATAAATCAGACCTGGTTACAACCTTCTAGAGCTTATATTCTAGTAGATTTGAAAATGAGGAAAATAGTCTGTTTCTGTAATCTGCACAAGGTCACATTGCTAGTAGGACATAGATCCAGGACTAAAACTAAGGTTTTCTAATGCTTATTTCATTGTACATTGCACTCTCCCATACTGCCTCTTGTTCCCCTGCATCCATTGCCTTTCTTTCTTCTTTTGTTTAAATTGAATCTATTAGGATGACATTGGTTCACAAAACCACAGAGGTTTCAAGTGTATAACTCAATAAAACATCATCTGCACACTGCATCGTCTCTAATACTCCCCCCTGAGCTCTAAAGCATTTTGAGTTTGCTATTAGACTATTCTTCCTAAATAGCATTTTTAGTCTTGCCATTTCACTTTCATTACACATGGTTTGCACTAGTCAGACAGTTCAACATCAGGTTAGCCTAGTGTTTCTGTGCTGTTTGTTGAGCTTGGCTACTTGTCTGGGTAACCTGTCCAGTAACCCAGAAACAGGAGGACTAGGGACCTACATTGCTTCAATCCCCCCAGTTCCTTCCTAGGTTAGTTTACTTTTCTTTGGCTGGGCAGATAATGTTATTTCCTTTTTAAAAGGCTGGAGTGGCACCCTGGCCAGGTGGCTCTGTTGGTTGGAGCATCATCCTGTACACCAAAAGGTTGAGGGTTCGATCCCTGTCCAGGGCACATACCTAGGTTGCATATGGGAGGCAACTGATCAGATTGATGTTTCTCTCTCACATTGATGTTTCTTTCTCTCTCTCTCTCTCTCTCTCTCTCTCTCTCTCTCTCTCTCCCTCCCTCCCTCCCTCTCTCTTCCTCTTTCTGTAAAATAGATAACCATATCCTTGGGTGAGGATACATAAATAAATAAATAAATAAATAAATAGCTAAAGTGGCTCCCAGTTAACCATACATGGTATCAAATCCAAACACTGCCTGGTTTTCTAAATCTTCCATAACCCAGTCCCACTCTGCCTTTTAACCTTATCTCCTTAATTCTCCACCCTTCACAGATCCACCCCAAGCTCATTTCCTAGCGTATGACCTGTTCATGCACTTCAGCACTCATGTTACCTCCATCTCACAAGCCTTAAAGCTCTCCTTTGTTCCCTCCATCTAAAATAAATCCCAATCAGCCTAAATCCTGCTTCCTTTATGGAAGCTTCTTTACTGGTTCTAGCTCAAAGTGATCTCATCAATATCTGAGTAGCCCTGCATCTGAGTTTTAAAAATTTATTGCCTAAATACATGGTAGAGAAGACCTCATTTGACAGCCCTTCATTTGAAAAAGTCCTGGGGGTTTTAGTTGGCCTCATGCTCAATAGTAATGGTGCAGTTTCAAATACATAAATAAATAGATAGTTGGAGGATGCAATCTCAGGCTATACCAAAAGAAATATCATGCCTAAATTGGGAGAAATAATTACTCTACTGGACCCATTAATTCAATCACTCATTCATTTAAAATGTATTTCTTTTCAATGTGCATATCTTTTGTCCCAGAAATTCCACTTTTAGGATTCTATGCTACATAATACTATACAGCATTACTTGTCTTTAGTAAATTTTAAGATTTTTCTCTTTAACCTTGGTGTCCTGAAGTTCCACCATGATGCATCTAGGAGTTACCAATTTGTCTTAATTTATTCTGTTCAGGACTAGGTACAGGATTTTAACCTGAGGACTCATCACCCTTTCCTATTTTTTACCTCTGGATTTTTTATTAGGTATATGTGGAGCTTCTTATTTTGTCATCTGTATCTTCTAATTTTTCTCTCATAATTATCCTTTTTTTAGTATTGTACTATATTCTATGTCTCAGCTATGTAATCTCACTAATTCTCCCTTTACTCATGCCTTATTTGTAGTTTAACCTGTCAACTGACATTTTAATGTTTCCATTGGACTAGAACTAAGGTCTGTCAATGCACATCCCATAATTTCTATTATTCATTCTAGATTTTTAAAATACATATTCTTGCTTTGTGCAGTCTGTTCTGTTTTTTAAAAAATCTCTTTAAACCTTAAAATATACAACATTTTAAAATCTGTTCATATTTCTGTATTAACTGTAGTTCCTTGAAATTGGATTCTTCCATTTTTTGTACATACTAACTAATCCATTGTAGTGGGTTTCTTCATGTACTTTATAATTTTTCATGTGAGCTTATCTTCTGTAGGAGTTGTATGCCATGAAAATTTCACTTTTAGTTGTAGAGATGGCCCTATGGGCAGTTTTTTATTTGCCTGTACCAGAATTCTATGGTGGTTCCAGTTCTGGACCAGTTTTTTATGTTCAGTTCTCAGCTCAGGGTTTCTGAACTTTTAGGGTACTATGAATTTGAGTCTCATACCAGTGTGTAGCTCAGGTTTATATTTTAAACTTCTTATGGGTGAGTTTATTTCTACTTCATCCTAGAAAAGTTGGCCTATATTGTCTTGGTAGAGATGCAGTATAGCATAATACAATAGTTAAGGGCACAGACCCTGGAGTCAGAATGCCTAGGTTTGAATCTTATATTTGTCACTTCCTAGCATTGTGACCTTAAGCAACTTACTTAAACACTATTCCTTATTTCTAAAATGAGGATTATAATAGTACCTACTTTATATGAGTTTTGTGAGGATTAAACAAATTAATATATACAAAACATATAGAACGTACCTGGCACATTGTAAGTATTAATATAAATAAGACTTGTAATTATTGTGCCTTTGGCTACTTGGCAAATCTCGTTTGTTTTTAAATTTTTAAAAAGGTTTTACTTATTTATTTTTAGAAAGGAGAAAGAAAGGGAAAGAAAGATGTATGTGTGAGAGAAACATCGCACATGTGAGCAGTTGCGTCTCCCATGTCCCCAACCAGGGACCTGGTCCAGAACAATCCAGGCATGTGCCCTGACTGGGAATCAAACTAGCAATGTTTCCATTTGCAGGATGACACCCAACCCAGTGAGCCACACCAGTCAAGGCAGCAAATCTAGTTGTAATTCATAGATGAGGCAGCTTTCTTCTGCTCCTTCTTTTGTGCAGAAAGCACAACTATAACTCAATTCCAAGTCCTTTAAAGGACTCTAACCTCGGCCTCTAAGGTACAGACCTGGTTCCATTATCTCCACAAATTGTGAAACTTCAACTGCTGCTCATTGCTATGATTTTGAGTTCCCTTTTTATTCCTGTAATCAGGAGGTTTTCCTTTCTTTTTTAACTTAATTTTTAAATTTTTTCCATTATAGTTCACATTCAATATTATTTTGTATTATCAATAATTTCAGGTGTACAGCATAGTGGTTAGACAATCATACACTTTACAAGTGTTCCCCTTGATATTTCCAGTACCCACATGGCACCATACATGGTTATTACAATAATTTTTCTTTCTTGCTTCTTGAATTCAGCTATATATTTTTGAAGTTAAATTTTATGCATTCTGTCTATGTGTTTTGAATTGTTTTGCTTATAAGAGTAAACAATATTGGATAACCTACCTGTCCAATATATACAGGACTTGTTAAACGAATTATGGTACATTTTTCAAAAAGAATAGAGATAGTTCTGACTTCCAATGGTTTGACTTAAGACTTTTTTAAAAAATTTCAAAATAGTGTGAAAACAATACACATTCAGTAGAAACCACACTTCAAATTTTGACTTTTGATCATTTCCCAGGCTAGCAATATGCATTATAATATTCTCTCATGATGCTGGGCAATGGCAGCAAGATGATTTTGCCCAACTATATAGCTTAATGTAAATGTTCTGGACATGTTTAAGGTAGGCTAGACTAAGCTTTGCTGTTCAGAAGGTTAGGTGTATAAGTGCATTTTTGACTTACAATATTTTCATGCTATGATAGGTTTATCTGGATGCAACTACATCTTCAGCCAAGGATAATTTGTACAATTCAGTCATAAAAAATAATGAAGTAGGTGTGTATACCATATATGGCTGACATAAAATACAGTTGTGTTGTACTGTTAAGTGAAAAAAGCAAGAAGCAGATAAATATGTGTATATAATTGTGTGTATATAAATTTACGCTTTTTTTGTGTATATAGAAAAGGTACTGGAAGGATGCACACCACAAATTATCACCATGGTCACTTTCTGCATGGATGTGAGTGACTTTTACTTCATTCTTTTCCCTTTAGTTATAATTTTTTAATAATGTGCAGGCATTTCTTTTTAAAGTCAAATAATTTGAAATAAATAGAAAAACAAATGCCCCCTTAAATTTCATCCCCTTCCAAAATAAAAGATAACCAACATTTGCCAGGCATCTACATGGTCAGTAGCTGAGACAATGATGATGATTAAGCTTCATTCCCTGTTATAAGAAGTTCAATGTCTAATGGGAGAGACATGAATAAATAACAATGGATACTCTAAGAAATGTTCTCAAGGAGGTGGAGTGAGAACTAACTGTCTCAGAGGGAAGGGCACTCAGAGAAGCCTCACTGAGCTTCTGGAGCTTGAACAATTTAAAGTTTACCAAATAGGCAAGGGAGGGAAGGGCATGATAGCAGTCAAAGGTCCAGTAGGAACCCAGTGGCACACTCACACAGGAAAAGTGAGGAAGAGAATGAGGTATCGTTTACAACAGTATAAACAGGATTAAGGGAAAGAACAAAGGATGGTGAAGCACCCTAGGGAGCCTTTACAACCTTTAGACCTAAAGGGCCAAGTTACCAGAACCCAGAGGGAGCAATTAGCATAATCTAGACAGAGTAGATATAGCTGTAGAACATGGCTGCCAGAAAATTATGTAGCCTGTCATCAATCTTTCTAGAAAGACTCAATCAAACTGCTGTCACTCCACAGAGAGGAAGCCAGAAGAATAAATATCCAGACTTTAATTTGCTTCTGATTTTCAATCCCTTGCTAGCGCCTCCCATTCACCATATCCAACAAGAATCCAAAGGACAAGGAAGCCAGTCAACATAGTCCATAAAGAGGGCAACCTCTGAGGATACAGAAAGAAAATGGAGAAGGCTGAAAAGTGGATTTCTGCCAACATCATCCTAATTCCAAAACCAGATAAAGACACAAAAAAGAAAGAAAACTTCAGGCCAATATCACTGATGAACATTGATGCTAAAATCCTCACAAAATACTGGCAAACTGTATCCAACAATACATTAAAAAGACCATACACCATGGCCAAGTGGGATTCATTCCAGGGATGCAAGGATGGTACAATATTCACAAATCAGTAAATGTAATACATCACATAAACAAAAGCAAAGATAAAAAACACATGATCATATCAATAGATGCAGAAAAAGCATTTGATAAGATACAACACTCATTTTTGATAAAAACACTCAGCAAAGTGGGAATAGAGGGAGCATTCCTCAACATAATAAAGGCCATATATGAGAGACCTACAGCCAACATCACACTCAATGGGCAAAAATTAAAATCTTTTCCATTAAGATCAGGAACAAGACAAGGCTGTCCACTTTCACCACTTCTGTTCAATACAGTACTAGAAATTTTAGCCACAGCGATCAGACAAGAAAAAGAAATAAAAGACATGCAAATTGGAAAGGAGGAAGTAAAACTGTCATTGTTTTTAGATGACATGATAGTGTACATAGAAAATCCTATAGACTCCACCAAAAAAACATTAGGCTTGACCTAATAAATGAATTTGACAAAACAGCAGGATACAAAGTCAATATCCAGAAATCAAAGGCATTTCTGTACACCAACAATGAAACAGCAGAAGCAGAAATCAAGGGAAAAAATCCCATTTGAAATAGCAAAAAGAAAAATAAAATACCTAGGAATAAACCTAACCAAAGAGGTAAAAGACCTGTATTTAGAAAACTACATAACACTCAGGAAAGAAATCAAGGAAGACACAAACAAATGGAAACATATACCGTGTTCATGGACTGGAAGAATTAATATCATCAAAATGTCCATACTACCCAAAGCAATTTACACATTCAATGCAATTCCTATTAAAATACCAATGGCTTATTTCACAGACATAGAACAAACACTTCAAAAATTTATATGGAATCATAAATGACCCCGAATAGCTGCTGCAATTTTGAGAAAGAAGAGTAAAGTAGGAGGGATCACAATACCTGACACTAAACTATACTACAAGGCCACTGTAATCAAAACAGCCTGGTACTGGCCTACAAACAGGCACATGGACCAATGGAACAGAACAGAGAGCCCAAAAATAAACCCAAGTCTCTATGGTCAATTAACATTTGACAAAGGAGGCAGCAACATAAAATGGAGTAAAAATAGCCTCTTCAACAAATGGTGCTGGGAGAACTGGACAGCCACGTGCAAAAAAATGAAACTCGAGCACCAACTTACACCTTATACAAAAATAACTTCAAGGTGGATAAAAGACTTAAATATAAAATGTGACACCATTAAAGTCCTAGAGGAGAACATAGGTAGGAAAATCTCAGATATTGGACGCAGAAACTTTATTACTGACATATCCCCTAGAGGAAGGGACATAAAGGAAAGAATAAACAAATGGGACCTCATCAAAATAAAAAGCTTCTGCACAGCTAAAGAAAAACAGTATCAAAATAAAAAGAAAACCAACTGTATGGGGAAACATATTTGTCAATGATACCTCAGACAAGGGTTTAATCTCCAAAATATATAGAGAACTTACACGACTACACTCTAAGAAGACAAGGAATCCAATTAAAAACGGGCAAAAGACTTGAACAGACACTTCTCCAAGGAGGACATACAGAAAATCCAAAGACACATGAAATGATATTCAATATCGCTAGCTATCAGAGAGATGCAAATTAAAACCACAATGAGATACCACTTCACACCAGTCAGAATGGCCATCATAAACAAAGCAACAAACAAGTGTTGGAGAGGTTGTGGAGAAAAGGGGACCCTAGTGCACTGTTGGTGGGACTGCAGACTGGTACAACCGCTATGGAAAGCAGTATGGAACTTCCTCAGAAAACTAAAAATGGATCTTCCTTTTGACCCAGCAATTCCACTGCTGGGACTATATTCTAAGAACACTAAAACACCAATCCAAAAGAACCTATGTACCCCAATGTTCATAGCAGCACAATTTACAATAGCTAGATGCTGGAAGCAACCTAGATGCCCATCAGTAAATGAATGGATCAAAAAAACTATGGTACATTTATACAATGGAATTCTATGCAGCAGAAAGAAAGAAGGAGCTCCTACCCTTTGCAACAACTTGGGTGGAGCTGGAAAGCATTATGCTAAGCGAAACAAGCCAGGCAGTGAAAGACAAATATCATATGATCTCACCTTTAACAGGAACCTAAACAACAAAACAAAGAAACAAGCAAAATATAACCAAAAACACTGAAATAGAGGACAGGCTGACAGTGACCACAGGGGAGAGAAGAGAGAATTTCAGGGGAGAATGGGAAGGGTTTACAGGAACAAATTTAAAGGACACATGGACAAAAACTAGGGGTAGGGTTGTAATGGGAGGGAAGAAGGGAGGGTTGGGTGGGTTGGCTGGATTGGGAGTAAAAGGGAGAAAACTGTACTTGAACAATGATTAAAATAAAAAAGAAAAAGAAAAAGAAAAGTGGATTTCCAGGGAGTCTATGGGAACTCTCTATGCATTCCTTTCAACTCTTCTGTGAATCTAAAACTGCTGTAAAATAAAGTCTATTTTTTAAAAGTGGATCTGGACGGACAAATAGAAAATATTCCACACAGGCAGTTTATGCAGAGAGAGCCATATGGGTAAAGGAATAAGAGCAAGAAATCATAAGGGGTATGTTGGAAGTAGAAAATAGTTTAATGTGATTAAATTGTTGGGTGTATGGGAAGGACAAAGGTGAGGTACAGAGTGTGGAACATGTGAAAGGAATGTATGAGCTGTACAAATTGTATGATCTCCAAATATTTAGATTTTCAAACTGCCAGCCCATGGTACAAAATTGGCCTGCAAATGTCCATTTTCTGGAGTGAGAACATGAATATTTTGAGACAACGAAGTGGACTCCACAGGTACCACAACTTGCCATCGCCTCCAACCTGGTCTACCTCACCTTTTAAATTATGTACTTGCTCCTAAAGGCATTTCAGGGAAAAGTTCATAGAAGAGCTTGTCCACAAGGAGGACAAAGCAAATGAGTTTAGAAACCATGTCCAATTAAGCGTTAAGAGAACTGGGATTCTGGTCAAGATGGAGGCATAAGTAATACAACTTATCTCCTCACACAACCACAGTAAAAATTACAACTAGACTATAAAACAAGTATCACCTAGAATAATCAGAAAATCATGCTGTATGTTAATCCAACAACCACGGAATTAAAGAGGTCACATTCACACAGATGGATAGGAGGGACAGAGACATGGAGATAAGCAGAGTAGCACAGAGGCATGGAGATGCAGAATGGGGAATCCCACACCCACATGTGGTGGGTAAAAATCAGGAGGGATACCTCAAGAGGGATATCTCAGTAGCAAGGGATCCTAGGTCCACACCACACCACCCAGCCCAGGGTTCCAGTGCCAGGAAGATAAATCCCCAGGATTTCTGACTGTAAAAACCAGTGGGGATTGGGATAGTGAAAGAAACTGTGGGATTCTTAGCAAATGCCTTTTAAAGAGCCCACAATGGTCTTAGGACATACAGAGAATCACTCCCTTAGGCTTCAGCACCAGGGCAGCAGCTTGAAGGTCACCACTGGCATACAGGGAGAAACTGAAGTATCTGGCATCAGGGAAAGTGCTGGGGGACAATTTCCTCCTGGACAAAACTCCAGAGGCCAGGCAGCAGCACTGTTACCTTCCTGAGCCTTCCCACAGCCACAGCCACAGCCACAGAGTGGCGACACCATATCTGAGACTCCATCAACCTGGTTCACATGGGTTGCCCTGCCGTGGAGATTACTGAAGGCTCAGCCCCATCCAACCTACTGGAGCATTGTTCTACAATAGGCTACACTACTAAGACAGGGAGTCAAAGCAGCTCTATTTAATACCTAGAAACAAACACAAGGAGGCTGCCAAAATGAGGACAAAAGAAATATGGCCCAAATGAAAGAACAGAACAAATCTCTAAAAAGGAACTAAACAAAATGGAGATAAGCAATCTATCAGATGCAGAGCTCAAAACACTGGTTATTAGGATGCTCCAGGAATTCATTGCATACTTTAACAGCATAAAAAAAAGACTCAGGCAGAAATGAAGCTTACACTAAATGAAATAAAGAAAAGTTTACATTCACACAACAATGAAGTGGATGAAGCTGAGAATCAAGTCAAGTATATGGAACATAAGGAAGAAAAAAAACATTTGATCAGAACAGCAAGAAGAAAAAAGAATTCAATAAAACAAGGACAGGCTAAGGAGCCTCTGGGACAACTTCAAATATACCAACATTTGAATCACAGGGGTGCCACAAGAAGAAGAGAAAAAGCAAGAAATCAAAAACTTATTTGAAAAAATAATGAAAGAAAACTTCCCTAATTTGGTGAAGCAATTAGACATACAAGCCCAGGAAGCAGAGACAGTCCCAAACAAGATGGACACAAAAAGGACCACACCAAGACACATCAAAATTGAAATGCCAAAGGTTAAAGATAAAGAAAGAATCTTAAAAGTAGCCAGAAAAAGGCAGAGAGTTACCTACAAAGGAGTTCCCATGAAACTGTCAGCTGATTTCTCAAAAGAAACTTTGCAGGCTAGAAGGGACTGGCAAGAAGTATTCAAACTGATGGAAAGCAAGCATCTACAAGCTAGATTACTCTATCCAGCAAAGCTACCATTTAGAATTGAAGGACAGATAAAGTGCTTTCCAGATAAGGTCAAGTTAAAGAAGTTTATCATCACCAATCCCTTATTATATGAAATGTTAAACAGACTTATCTAAGAAAAAGAAGATCAACAATGTGAACATTAAAATGGCAACAAATTCTCAACTATTGAGTCTAAACAACAAACTAAGCAAACAACAGAACTGCAACAGAATCATAGATATGGAAATCATTTGGAAGGTTATCAGTGGGGAGGCAGAGGAGGAAAATGGAGGGGAAAGGTGCAGGGAAAAAGAAACATAATTGGTAGTTACTGAATAGATGCAGTGGGGGTTAAGAATAGTATAGGAAATGGAGAAGCCAAAGAATTCATATGCATGGCCCATGGACTTGAACTAAGGGGGGGTTGCTGGAGGGATTGGGGGTATAGTTGGAGAGGGGCTAAGAGGGAAAGGAAAAACTGGGACAGCTGTAATAGCATAGTCAATAAAATATATTTTAAAATAGGAGCTAAGGGAACTAAGCCATTAAATCTTGGAAAAGAGGTAAGTTAGAAGGATACAATGGTTTTCTTCAAACCAACCAAAAATTAACAGAGAAGAGGGAGTAAATTCATTTTGTATTGTCCTTTCATTCACTTGACAAATATTTGCTGTATGTCTTCTGTGCACCAGGTTTCAACAGAACTTCTTCAAATAGCAAAATTAGGATCAATGGGTATATGTTGCAGAAGAAAGATTTAGACTCAAGATAGTACTTCTTAAGCATTTTGATGCTCAGATACCTTTGAATCTGAATAAAGGTCTGGGCCATTTTTGCTGCAAAATGTACCTATATACATGTAAATAAGTATCTATATGCAATTTCAGGAGAGTAATAGATTAGCGTAGTCCATACATGGATTCAGGCTAAGAATTCCTGAAAACCATGACGGTTATACAATGGATAACTATGCAGCCATCAAAAGAATGACATAGACATCAACTGAGAAAAAAGAGAGGCATAAAATAGTTTTTTTTTTAAAGATTATACAGCCCTGGCTGGTGTGGCTCAGTGGGTTGAGTGCTGGCCTCTGAACCAAAGGGTTGTGGGTGTTATTTCTGGTTGGGGTACATGCCCGGGTTGTGGAGACAAGGTCTCCAGTGGGGGGCACTCAAGAGGCAGCCACACATTGATGTTTCTCTCCCTCTCTTTCTCCTTCCCTTACCCTCTCTAAAAATAAATAAATAAATAAATAAAATCTTTTAAAAAGATTATACACAGAGATATGTAAGTATAATGCATAGGCTACCTCTAAAAATACACATTACGTTTAATTAAAGTGATTGCCTTCAGGAAGGGAACTTGGTGGCTGGGGGCACAGGGAAACTTTAGCTTTTACTTTGAGGAAAATTAGGTGCCTTGGCCTAGGTTTAGCATAGCAGTGACATAATCTGACTTGTTTCTAAAGGATTTGTGCAAAAAATCTGGTTTAAAAAAAGGTGGCTTAGAACTGGGTGGTGGCAGGCGGTGATGGTGGAATACACTTTTTGCTAGTTGTCCTTTGAGCATTTGGCATGTTGTGTCACATACATCTAATACATATTCAATAAAATATTATGTAACAGAAAAGTACCCTGGCAAATATCTTTGTAGGAATTAAATACCTCCATTCACAGAGTGTTTTACTTCAGACTGTATGGAACTTCCTGGAAATCCACATGCAAACACTAAATCCATCACTGGGAATGTGGTATTGAGGACTCCTGCACTGTAAGGGGGTTGCTTTAGATGATGTTGATCTGTCCCCACCTGAAGATACTAGGAAGCTAAGCACCCTCATTGAACTTATACTCATTCTTTATTTATTTGAAATATTTATTGAGCAGCTATTATGTGTCAGGCTCTGTGTTAGGCACTGTGGATATAACAGTGACAAAATAAAATCTGTGCAATCCTGAAACTTACATTCTTGTGGTGAAAATAGACAATAAACAAGCAAGAAAAATATTATTAGAAAATTGAAAAGTGTTATGAAGAAAAATAAAACAGGGTACAGTGACATGGAAGCATGCAGAGAGTGGTAATTTTTAAATAATGTGGTCAAGGAAATATCACTGGTAAAATGTCATTTGCACAGAGATCTGAAAGAAGCAATTGAGTAAACCTGTGGCTCCCTAGGGAAAGAACATTCCAGGTAGAGAGAACAACAAAGCCCCTCTGGGACTTACTGGTGTGTCTGAAAAACAGCAAGAAAGCCATATGGCTGGAGCTGGCTAATCAAAGGGGAGTGTGGTACAAGCTAAAGTAAGAGAGTAGCCACTGAAGTAGGAGGAGAACTAAAAATGTGTGGTGTCCCAGAAGTCAAGTGAAAAAGAAAAGTATTGCAAGCAGGGAGTGATCAACTGTGTCAAGTGCCACTGTTGGGTCAAATAAAATGAGAACAGAAAAGTGACCATAAGATTTAACACTGAGGAAATACTGTTGACCTTGACAAGAACCATTCTGGTGGAGTGATGGGGGCAAAAGCCTGATTGGAGATGATTCAAGAGAGAATAGGAGGAGAGAAACTGGAGGTAAGAAGCAGAGACAACTCTAGAATGTCTGCTCTGAGGAGAAAGAGAAATGGGACTCTAACTCACATGAACAGAACAGTTTTGGTTTTTCTTAACATTGGAGGTGTTAGTCAGGTAAGAGAAAAATTGCTGATGTCACAGAGGGAGGGGGAAATTAGACTAGAGTGATGACCTTGATTAGGCCAAAAGGAACAGGATATATTACACAAGTAGAGGGGTTTTTCAGTGGAATTACACAGTTTGTACATAGTAACAAGAGGAAAGGCAGGGTATGCGGATACTGATATAAGTGGGTTTGTAGATATGGTGGTGGGAATATGTGATTTTTCTTTTCTGATGATTTCTCTTCTCTTAGTGAAGTGGGAAGCAAGGTCAACATCTAAGAAGGAGGAAGGGAGAAGTGCTGGAGTTTTGAGGACAGGGAAGATATAAAACAGCCATGCAGGAGAAATCAAGAATGATTGGATGAAGGAAATGAAGGTAGTAGTAAGTGTAGTAGTAAGGACTCACTTGAGGTTGGAGGTTGTGAATCTAAAGTGAAACCAGTCAGCATTCTGGGGCAGGTTTGGAATAGACACAGTAGAATTTAATCAAGATTAAGGTGTCACTCAAATAAGATGACGGCAAGAGAGACAACGAGGTTAGGGCATATGCAAAAGAGTAAATATAATGATGGACATAGAAAGTACAAAGAAGAAAGTAAAGACACTAGGGGGCTGAGGAACAGTACTCTACATTTTGGCACATAATTTTTGTCTTGTTACTTTTGTCACATAGGGGCTAAAATGTTTTTGTTCCTGTTAACAAGTAGGAGGGCACCAGGAACCTTGGAGCAGTGTTCTCCAAATTGTATTTCTCAGAACCACTAGCCCCTCACCACCATCTCTGTGAGTGAAATAACAAAATTTAGAAAACTCTGTGTCCCCATCTCTCTTTTAGAAATGCACTTACCTGTTAATATATTAAGGGCTCTGAGTATTCTTGCAGTTAGGAAACCACATTTAACTAATCCAGTGGTTTAAAACTTTGCTTGTTCCTGGGGCTCTTGTGTAATACTATCAACATCCATCCCCAAGGGACTAATATTCCCTGTACAACGCTTTTAGAAATAGTTCACTTAGGAAGCACTCTGGGGATTGGAAGCTGGGTTTTAGGCCAAAACATCACTGTAGCCTTTCTCCAGGCAGGGTGTGTGGCAGGAATGCATGCTCTCCCCAGACCATCTCACTGTGCTACAGCTGAGCTAGTGCTCAGAGACCTGGTTTCAGTCCCGTTTCCCTACAGCCAAATAAACACAATATTGTCAACACAGAAATGCAGCTGATTCCCTAGTTTTAATTCAGCTGCAGTTCTCTGTTATATCATCAATAATTCAAGAGATATTATTGTGACAATGCACTGGAAGCAACATGAACATTAATTAACTGCTTCCTTGCATCAAGCACTGTGCTGGGCATTTCACATAATTTTCTCATTCTTTTAAAAACAATACAATAAGAAAGTACCTGGTATTAAAAAAAAATCCAGGAAAATTACAGGCAACCAATCTTCTTCAAAAACTTGTTTCCAGGAAGAAGGTAAATAAGCTTAGATTGTAACAAGGAATTTGTTTGCCATGAACAGATTTGAAACCCTAGGAACATTCATAGAATCAGAATGTTGGAACTAAGAGAGACCTTAGAGATCAATTTAAGATATTAGGAAGAGATTATTGCATTCTTTCAAATGCTATTACATAAATTGTCTTAGGAGATAGGGATTAACAAATCTTGCCATAACTGCTTTGATTTAAATCAAGCCAAATAAAATGATATTGTCACATGAACTAAAGCCTACAAATCATTCTGTAAGAGTGCCATATTGTAGTTGGTTATTGGCTGGAACTGCAAAGGAACATTTGGATTTTAATTTGTATTTCAACATTGCAGAAGACTGATTTCACCAGAATGCAGTGGTTTTCAAACCTAAATAGATATCAGAATTATTCCAGGTATCTGTTTTGAAACTCATCTAGACCCCACCTTCAGAATTCAGTAAGCCTGACATAATGGCTGGGAAATTGGCACTTTTAACAAGCTCTGTGGGTGGCACTCAGTGGTACACTGCTATGGGTGGCGGCCACAGACTAACCACAATCTCAGAAACACATCCTTAGGAATTTTCTCTTCCTAATAAGCTGTGAGCAGGCCAATATCAACTAGTTAGCTGGGGCAGTTGACCTGTAAAAGAACTAATTTAGAGACAGAGAAGTCTTTACTGTTTCTGGATCCACAATTTTCTACAGAATTTCATCTTAGTGTGACAATGAACTCCTAAAGACATGTTCTTCCCTTTGACTTGATGATGAGGACTTCAGGTTTCTGGTCTCCGGAACTGTTAGGGAATACATTTCTGTTGTTTAAAGCTACCAAGTTTGTGGTAATTTTTTTATGGTAGCCTCAGGAAGCTAATGTGACTCATTTAGTTTTATGAGCCTGGGTAAGCCACACAACCTCCCTGAGCCTCAGTTCCCCCATCTGAAAAGGGGGCTAATAATACAACCTTGGGAGATCATAGGATTACTATGAAGATTAAATGCAATGATTTATATAAAGTATTTGACTCATAGTAGGTGTTATATGGTGGATGTTGTTACTGCTGTGTGCAAACATTAGCAGACAGTGTGGGATGGTCTGAAAAGGCTGGAGTCATATAGTTTATGCAGACTGATGCAACCATCAATCCCCTATCAGAAAAACAATAAATATAGCAGCAGGTCAGGATAGGCATGGAGTGGGGAAAACAACTTCTCTTTCTAATGACTTTCACTTTTGTTTCTATAATGGTCAAATAGCTTACTTACACATTTCAAAATACAGTAAATCCCTTCCTAGTTTTGATGGATTTCCTGAACTATAGGATTTACAAGGCTACAGCAGTGTTTTCTGCTGGTTACATTTTGGAATATCCCCTCTTAATGACATATAGGGGAATCTCCTATCTCACTAGTAAACACTTTTTTTGTGCATGTAAACAGCCAATCCCATTTCTTTAGTGGGCAACTTTCATGTAAGTTTAAGTCCCTAAAAGTATAATTTTTATATGCTATAGGTTGACCTGACTGAATTCTAGAGTTGGGGACACCCCTTCCTCTCACTCTGTAGCCCTCTGTCTCCATTTTTTCAGAACTCTTTGAGTTTATAGATCTGTCCACTTTGTCATCAAACTGTTTGTAAACAGAAAATTCTTTGTTTTCTGCACCTGACAACCTTGACTTCCATCTAAACAACCCCAGCCAGGGGTTACCTCCCAGGGGTTACCTCTGGGAGGTCAGGGAGATTATGCCCTATTCATCTATGTAGGTATTGCCTAGTGTACTGCATGGCATATAGTAAATAATTGTTAAGGTGGGGAAAACAATGACTAAATCTTGTCCCTGGAGTCAGGCAGACATGAGTTCAAACCCAAGCCCCCCGTTTTGCTAGCTGTAGGGCCTTGAGCAAATCACTTAAGCTTTTGGAACCTTAGTTCCCTCATCTGAAAAATGATTACAATAATAGTACCTACCTCCTAAGTGTTTTATAAAAATTAAATGAGTTAATATATTTAAAACCTTCAGCACAGTACCACACCATAGTAAATGCTTGGTAACTGTTAGCCATGTGTGAAGAACTGTATGGAATAGTGAATAAGTGAATGTACATTTTCAACAGGAAAGCATATAACACCAGGAAACCATTAGCACCTATAAGAGACCCAGGGAAGGATGAGTGAATAGTGAGCAAGAGCTGGTAAATACTTTATCATATCTCTTACCATGTGATTCCTACCACTGGGAGTACTTGAAAGCTGAAGTTTATCAGAACAAACCATTCACATCAAATGCACAGAAGGAAAATAACATTTCATATCATTACAGTAACAGTTGCTTAACTTCAGAAAGTACTTCAAAATATGATAAAGTGTTGAAAAGTGTAGAGTTGTCAATAGAAGCTATTGCTAGCATTATTTTAAATTAATTAAAAATACTGATTTTCTGATTTTAATACAGTTTTTGAGTTACTGTTAGTAGAGAGAGCTTGAGTGAGGAGGATTGCAGAAGGAAATGACCACATTAAAGGAGGTCAGACGAAATTTCACACATCCAGAGAGTTACACAGGCAATAAAAGTAACTTTTACATCATGTGACACAGATGATGGGGAAAGGAAGGAAGGAGGAAGCTGTTACTCAAAAGTCTACACCATGCCCTGGCTGGCGTAGCTCAGTGGATTGAGCGCAGGCTGGGAACCAAAGTGTCCCAGGTTCGATTCCCAGCCAGGGTACATTCCTGGGTTGCAGGCCAGAATCCCCAGCAACCGCACATTGATGTTTCTCTCTCTCTCTATCTCTCTATCTCCCTCCCTTCCCTCTCTAAAATAAATAAATAAATAAAATCTTTTAAAAAAAAGTCTGTACCATAAATGGCTGTGTTGTAGTTCTTATCATTCACTCCTCCGGTCCTCCATTGATTCATTCCTTCAACAAAAATATATTAAGCACCAACTACATGCCAGGTGTTGGTCTAGATGTTAGGAACATAGCAGTCAACAAAAATCCTTGTCCTCCTGGAACTTACATGCTACTAGGGATCAATACACTGTAGCTCACAGGCAAAATCCACCCTCTCACCTGTTGTGGTAAAACACAGTTATATTGGAATTTGGCCATGCTCCTTATTTTATGTACCATCAGTGACTGCTTTTGTGTAACAACAATGAAGTTGAGTAGTTGTGTAAAAAACTGTCTGGCCCACAAAACCTCAAATGTTTACTATCCAGCCGTTTACAGAAAAAGTTTGCCAGCCCTTATGCTAGCAGGAGACATACAGTTAAAAAATAGGTAATACATAATGTCAAATAGTATTCAGAGTATTAAAAAATAAGACACAGAAGGCAGGTACAGAATGGGAAGGGGGAATTTACAACTTTAAAATGGCAGCCAGAGTACTTCTCACAAATAGGGGGCATTTGATCCGATACCTGAAGGAGGTAAGCAAGTGAATTATTTTGATATTTGGATTGTATATACATTGTGGGGCACTGAAGGTAGTTTTCCTGTTACTATGTGTGAGATGGGAACTTATTGGAGGTGGTTTTTGTAAGATTTTTATTTATTTTTAGGGAGAGGGAAGGGAGGGAGGAAGAGAAGGAGAGAAACATCTATGTGTGTAGGAGAGACCGTTCTGCATGGCATGGGCCCAGCTCCCACTTGGAGATGCACAGGACCTATACCCACAGATAGGTTCTCCCATGGGGAATCAAGCCTGCAATGTGCCTAGGCCGCTTTGAGTCTTGCTCTTGCTAAAAAAACTCCCTCACCCTGAACTGAGGACATTTACTGCAAAGTAACTTCCTAAAATCCATGCTAAACCTTCCAAGGATGAGTGTAACCAGTTCAATCACTTTTGCCTTTTCATTTGCAAATATCCCTCTTCTGTGATGTGATTAGCAGCATTGGCTCCTTTGGTTTCTGTAAAGGTAACCACCTAAAGTGAACCTGTGCATAGTAAATGAGGACCATCATGGAATGTGCCAAGAAACCCAATAAAGGCCAGTCATGTCAAGGGCCAAGGCTTTTGCTCCCCTTGGGAGAAAAGCCAAGCCATCCCTTTTCCTCCACCAGACTCGGTAGTTCGTGTGAATGTCTCATTTCATCCATAATGATGCGGACACTGCAGACAGGTGTCTGCATTCATATGTGTGCTTGCCTCTCTCACACGCCCCCCCCCCGGGTACCTGGCCCACAACCCAGGCATGTGCCCTGACTGGGAATCGAACCAGTGACCCTTTGGTTCACAGGCTAGTGCTCAATCCACTGAGCCTCACCAGTCAGGGGTATTGGAGGAGTTTTGAGCCGAGTGACATGATCTAACTTTCATGTTAACAAAATTAGTCTGGTCTTCAAATCAGTAAGGGAGTAACAGACTTGGGTGAGGGTGGCAAGGACACAGCAAAAAGAAGAGCCTGGAAGCCTAGTGCAATATACCAGGAGACAGATCATTGTGACTTAAACCAGATAATAAAAAGTAGTTGAGCCCTGGCTGGCGTAGCTCAGTGGATTGAGTGTGGGCTGTGAACCAAAGTGTCGCAGGTTCGATTCCCAGCCAGGGTACATGCCTGAGTTGCAGGCTATAACCTTCAGCAACCAGACATTGATGTTTTTCTCTCTCTATCTCCCTCCCGTTCCTCTCTAAAAATAAATAAATAAAAACTTTTAAAAATTAAAAAAAAAAGTAGTTGGATTGTAGGTGTATTTCAAAGGTAGAACCAACTAGATTTGCTCATAGAATAAATGTAGAATGTAAGGGAAAGAGAAGAATGAAGAATGAAGAATTGATCCCAAGGCCTTCTGTCTGAGCAACTAAAAGAATGAAGTTACCATAGTAAGATAGGAAAGACTGTTAGGAGCAGGTTTGACCAGTGGTACAGGCTTTGGTGGGGGTTTGAACCAGAGTGGTGAATTAAGAGTTCAGTTTTGGATGTGTTGCTAGAGGGGAGGGGATTTGGGGGACTGGGTGAAAAGGGTGAGGGGATCGAGTGGTACAGATTGGTAGTTGCAGAATAGTCATGGGGATATAAAGTACAACATAGGAAATATAGCCAATAATATTACAATAACCATGTATGGTGCCAGGTGGGTACTGGAAATATCAGGGGGGACCACTTTGTAAAGTATACGATTGTCTAACTACTATGTTGTACACCTGAAACTAATACAAAATAATACTGAATGTAAACTGTAATTTTAAAAAATTCTTTTAAATATATAAATAAAAAAACATTCAGATGCCTAATAGACATTCAAGTTGATATGTCAAAACTGGCAGTTGGATATAAAAGTATGGAGGGGTCCAGGCTGGAGATACACATTTGGAAGTCATCAGCATGTAGATAGTATTTGAAGCCATGAGAATGGAAGCATCACCAAGAAGACAGAGAAGAGATCTAAGTTTTCAAGCCTTCCTCCACCTCTCAACTCCAGACTCAGTCCATGACAGTATCTCAGCAACCCTTCCTTTATATCTTACTCCAACATTTTATTTCATTTCTCTGCTACTACACTAGTCCAGGATCTCATTCTGTCTCACATGGCCTTTTCCAATAGCCTCCCAACTGATTTCCTTGCCTTTAAATGTCAACTTGAAACTCATCATCTCATCTATCCCTCCCTCCAAAAATTCTTTCTACTTCTCCTGGGCTCCCCATCTTAAATAATGGCACCACCACTCACACCTATTTGTTCAAGTTTGAAACATGAAAATCATCCTTATCTCCCTTATGTTCTACATGCAATGCATTACCAAAACCCTGTCTTGTATACCTCCAAAATATAATTCAATTCTTCCTACTATAGTCAAAGATGCCATCATCTTTCACATGGAGAATTGTAAGAGCCTCCTAACTTTCTTTCCCTACAATCTATCCTTCAGATTGCTGTCAGTGGGATCTTTCTAAAACAATACTATTTGGGCTTTGCCTACCTATTTTGTAGGTCCACAGAATAAAACTCCAAGATTTTTCATCATATGGCCATAACTTTTCTCTCTATTGGTATCTACCATGATTCTTCTGGGATTTTACTCCATTTCAGGCTTGTAACTTTGTTGATGGTCTTTAGACCCACCATCACCAGTGTGCCCCAGTACCTTAATGCAGGCCTTCCTAAGAGTATTATTCTACAACAGTCTAAGGCTATGAACCTTGAGCCAGATATAGTGCAATTGAAACTCCTAAGCCACTTTTTTCTGGGCTGAAGCTACTTCCTCTGTTCACTCCAATGGGCTTTATGTGCTTTACAAATACTATGTTTTTTGTGTGTGCCATGATATGATAAGGGTTGAGAAGCACTGGCTTACTGCACATAATTTTCCAAGCCTAGAAAGTGCTGCTTCATCCTCTTCTCTAATTTCTAAGTGCCCTTTTATGCCAAGTTCAACACCTACCTTATTGATAACACCTACCTGTCTTTGACACTGCATACTCTCCCTCAAAATTGCTGTATGACCTAACTAGACCTCTCCTTTGTTCCTTAGTATTTCTAACTCTGTTATTCAATTTTTTATAGTGAAACCTTATTTCAACTGTTTTCAGATCCTTAAGAGCAAGGATTTTTATACCAATCTTCCTTCCCACACACTGCCTTAGCATATACTAGGCACTTAATAGATCATTATAATATGAATGAATATACAAATAGATAAATTAATGAGTGAATGGATTTGTAAAACTCATCAAATGGTATAATGGAAAAGACCATTGGATTAAGAGTCAAAGAACCTGGATTTTAGTCCACTTTGCCACTAGATCATTGTATGAGACATTAGGCAAGTTGTTTGCTTTGGTTCCTTCATTCAGAGAATAGGAACAATACTTTCCACCCTCACTTCCAAATTGAGATGAGATAATTTATGGAAAAATATTTGGCCGGTGAAAAGTACATGTAGTTCATGAGTAATGCCAAAAAGAAGCAGTGTGGAAGATGAAGAAGGAGCTTGTGAAGCACACTGAAGAAATTTGTGGGTGGAGAAAAAGACAGTAATGGGGTAGGGAAAATTTTCTGGCAAAGTAAACTTGCCCATGAATGGTTGAAAAGAAGTGGCAAGCACAAAAGACAAAAAATCAAAGTTCTCTGTTGAGAGGCAACATAGATACAGACTGCTTAGATATAGCCACTAGATACAGATTGTCTAGGTTCAAAGCCTGGTTCTAGCACTTACCACTTGTGTTACCTTGGACGAGTTACTTAACATCTCTGAACTTTAGTTTACTCATCTATCATATGTGAATAATAATAGTATGTATTTCCAAGGACTTGTGAGACTTAAATGAGGTAATGTTTGTCAAGTGCTTAGAGGAGTATTGACCAATGCCTTGTATGTAGAGCACTGTAGAAGGGTGGGTTAGATAAAGCAATGGCCTTGCTTCTCCTTACCAAGCAGTACCTCAACACCCATAGATAGGACTTCATCATTGAACCTGAAAGCTGGGTCCACAGAAGCTTAGAGTTGCTCCCCAGTAGGCATGTCTGCTTTCTGCGTTCCAGCACCAAGTTCTCTAAGCCTCACCTGTTTCACTGTTCATAGGACACTGGACACTTTCACTAGGTTTCCAGTCTATATGGTTTCTTCCCCATTCTTCAACCTTTTTCAAAACCCGATAGAACTTATTGTGAGAGCAGACTGGAGTAGATTCCATAAGCTCCCAAAAGCAAATAGAACCAGAAGAGTATAATCTTTAAGAATAATGGCTTTGCAATCAAGCTAATGTGGATTTGAATCAGGGCTCTACAAATAACTAACTGGATGACCTTGGGCAAATCAACATCACCAAGCCCAAGTGTTCATCTGTCGAATAAGTCTCACAGGTTGTTGTCTGTATCAAATGAGAAAAATGGATGTGAAGCATTCAGCACAGGGCCTGGCACATGGTACACATTCTAAAAGTACTAATTCTTATAAATAATAATTCCTAGAATTACGGTCTCAAATTTCCCAGCTCTAGAATGTAATTTAATAGCACTATAGCTCCCTTCGATTATTGCTCTGTCATCCCAATTTCCCCCTTCCAAACTAAAATGGTGCAAATAGTTCTCTTGGCACCAATAAATTGAGAACACTTTCTTCATTTTATACTTCACTTGAGTTCTATGCCCAGTTCAAAACAATTATGGACAAAGAAACAGAAATTCTAACTATGCTATAGATTTCAATATGTCTGCAGCCCGATTTGTTTAGTTATTTATTTTTCTAGGGTAAGGGAAATAAAAAAATAAACAAATGGGACAACATCAACCTAAAAATCCTTTGCACAGCAAATGAAACCATCAACAAAATAAAAAGGAAACCCCCTGTATGGGAGACTACATTTGCCAATGATACATCTGATAAGAGGTTAATAACCAAATTTATAAAGAACTTATACAATTCAACACCAGGAAGACAGACAATCCAATTAAAAAAAAATTGTGGGTGGAGAAAATTGTGGGTGCCAGGGAAAGGACCTGAATAAACACTTCTCCAAAGAGTACATACAGATGCTCAATAGATATATGAAAAAAAAAGTTCAATGTCACTAATCATCAGAGAGATGCAAACTAAAACCACAACGACATATCACCTCATACCTGCTAGAATGTCTATCATCAATAAATCAACAAACAGCAAGTGCTGGCAAGGATATGGATAAAAAGGGACCCTTATGCACTGTTGGTGGGAATACAGACTGGTACAGCCATTGTGGAAAACAGTATGGCATTTACTCAAAAAATTAAGAATGGAACTGCCTTTTGACCCAGCAATTCCACTTCTGGGAATGTATACTAAGAATGCTGAAACACTAATCAGAAAAGATGTGTGCACCCTATGTTCATAGCAGCATTATTTACAATAGCCAAAGTCTGGGAACAGTCCAAGGGCCCATCACTAGATGAATTGATAAAAAAAGCTGTGGTACATTGACACAATGGTATTCTACATGGCTATAAAAAGAAGGAACTCTTAACTTTGACAGCATGGATGGACCTAGAGAATATTATGCTCAATGAAATAAGCCAGTCAGAGAAAGACAAATTCATATGATCTCACTCATATGTAGACTCTAATGAACAAAATGAACAGATGAAAAATAAAACTAGAGGCATGAACACTTGGAACAGACTGATAGATCTCAGAGGGGAGGGACTGGGGGACTGGAAGAGATTATCCAAAGGACATTTATGCATATATGAAAAGTTCATGGACACAGACAACAATGTGGTGAAGATAGTGGTGGGGGGTGCTTGGTGGAAGGAGGAAAAGGGGGGAAATAGGGGACATCTATAATGGTGTCAACAACAAAAACATGTCAGCAAATGCCTCAAAGATAGTGGGGTGCTCTCAGCCTAGGGTGGACATCAAAATCATCAATTTTAATTCTTTTAAATATATTATTCTTGTAAAATGGCAGGTGAATTGTTTTTAAAATGCTAATACTTTGATTTACCCTAGAAACAATTCTCCTATTTAAACAAATCTCCAGTGGGGAGACAAGTGATCAGGCGACCATGGTTTGCAAAAAATTATGTAAGTGATCTGTCTGGTAAGCGCCTCTGCTCTGAGATTGGGACTGGAAAGTAAGTTTGGAGATAAAGATCAAAGCCCCCCTTTGAGAAAATGATCCAAGAAGGGCAAGTATAACCATTCTCCCTCCCACATAAAGTACATGTGCAGAAACATACTCTGTACCCACTGGGAGAGAGCTTAGTGTTTTCTCCTCCATGCATTAATTACAGAAGACTTACCTCTTTATACAAACATCATCCTTGACACACCAGTTGGAGAACTGTGCTCAGTGAGAATACATGTATTTCATGACTGGATTAAAATAAATAAATATATATATATATATATATATATATATATATATATATATATATATTCTAAACCTAAAGATCGAATGCTATTTAATGTCTAAAGCAAGGAAAAATGATTACCAAATAATTCAATTATTTTTTGTTCATATATCTATTCCCGAAGCTAATTGTTTGGTGGTAAAAACTGGCCTTAATTATGATCACTGAGTGTGCTGGTATTTGAAATCAAGGAATCAGTCTCTCAAATGGTTTTAACCAAATAAAATAAAAACTTAGTTTTCAAAATAAAACTGTAAAACAAAAATAAAAGAAATAATTATGAAGGTATTACTTTTTATTACCTGATTTATATCAACTTAAATTATTATTTTACTTTGAAATACTGATTTTTAAAATTTTAAATACCTTTTATTGATTATGCTATTACAGTTGTCCCATTCCCCCCCCCCTTTATTCCCCTCTGCACTATATAACCACTCCAACCCACATTCCCCTCTCTTTAGTTCATGTCCATGGGTCATACATATAAGTTCTTTGGCTTCTACATTTCTTATACTGTTCTTAACCTCCCCCTGTATATTTTCTACCTACCATTTATGCTTCTTATCCCCTGTATATTTTCCCCCTTTCTCCCCCACTCACTCCCCTGCTGATAACCCTCCATATAATCTACATTTCTGTGATTCTGTTCCTGTTCTAATTGTTCACTTAGTTTTTGTTTTTAAGTTTGGTTGTTAATAACTGTGAATTTGCTGTCATTTTACTGTTCATATTTTTTACCTTCTTTTTCTTAAATAAGTCCCTTTAACATTTCCAATAATAAGGGCTGGGTGATGATGAACTCCTTGAACTTGACCTTATCTGGGAAGCACTTTATCTGCCCTTCCATTCTAAATGATACCTTTGCTGGATAGAGTAATCTTGGATGTAGGTCCTTGCCTTTCATGATTTGGAATACTTCTTTCCAGCCCCTTTTTGCCTACAAGGTCTCTTTTGGGAAATCAGCTGACAGTCTTATGGGAACTCCATTGTAGGTAACTGTCTCCTTTTCTCTTGCTGCTTTTAAGATTCTCTCCTTCTCTTTAATATTGGCTAATGTAATTATGATGTGCCTTTGTGTGTTCCTCCTGGGGTCCAACTTCTTTGAGACTCTCTGAGCTTCCTGGACTTCCTGGAAGTCTATTTCCTTTGCCAGATTGGGGAAGTTCTCCTTTATTATTTATTCAAATAACTTTTTCACTTGTTGCTGTTCCTCTTCTTCTTCTGGTACCCCTTTAATTCAGATGCTGGAATGTTTAAAGATGTCCTGGAGTTTCCTAAGCCTCTCCTAATTGTTCTGAATTCTCGTTTCTTCATTCTGTTCTGATCAAATATTTTATTTCTTCCTTCTCCTCCAAAACATTGATTTGAGTTCTGGTTTCCTTCCCATCACTGTTGGTTCCCTGTATATTTCCCTTTATTTCAGTTTTCATAGCCTTCATTTTATCCTCTACTGCGTGACCATATTCAAACAATTCTGTGAGCACCCTGATTACCAGTTTTGAACTGTGCATTTTTTAGATTGCCTATCTCTTCATTGCTTAGTTGTTTTTTTTTTTTTTTCTGGAGCTTTGATCTGTTCTTTCATTTGGGCCATTTTTTTTGTCTCAGCACACCTGTTATGTATTAAGGGGTGGAGCCTTAGCTGTTCACCAGGGTGGGGCAAGCCACAGTGCCACAATGTGACACTGTATGTGGGGGAAGGATCCAAGAGGGAACAATGCTGCTTGCTGTGCTCTGTGCCAGTTCTCAGTCACTTCCCCACTACCCACAATTAAATTGGTTTGTTCTGGTGCTGATTCCCCGGCGGGTGGGGTTGTGTACATTCTAGAACCCTGTGGATTTCTCCAGTGAACTCTCCTGTGAGGCTGGGAGTTTCTCCTCCTGCCTCCTCAGCCCTCACAGTTGTTTTTAGTCAGAAGCTTTGAGGCTTTATTTGCCTACACTGGGGTGATAACTCTGGGTTGATAACCCTGGGGTGATAACTCTGGGTTGTGAGGTCTGTCTTGCTCCCCATTTGTTCTTCGAGGTTTATCTGCATGTTGAATATGGGACTGACAGCTCTGCCAGCCACCACCTTGCCACATGAGTCCTCTCCACTTGGCTTCCCATCTCCACCTGGCTGCCCATCTCCACCTGGCTGCCCATCTCCACCCCTCCTACTGGTCTGGATGAATGTTTCTTCTTTAACTCCTTGGTTGTCGGGCTTCCATGCAGTTTGATTTTCTGTCAGTTCTTGTTTTTGTTTTTTTTTTTAAATTTGTTGTTGTCCTTCTTTTGGTTGTGTGAGGAGGCACAGTGTGTCTACCCATGCCTCCATCTTGGCCAGAAGTTCCACTCTGAAATATTGTTGATTTTTTAAATGGACTTTATATTTTAGAGCAGCTTTAGGTTTACCATTTTATATATTTCATAACAACTATTTATATATATTTATATATACTTAATACCAATATGTAAATGTATATATTTATATAAATGATTATATAACATATCTTGTATTTATAAATATAATGTAAATATAGTTTATTTTTATAATAATTTAAAAATATATAAATATAGAGGTTAGATGCAACTACATTACTTTGGAGGTCCACCAAAACCTTAGACATTTCCCATATAATATCTGAAAAAAATAAAATAAGTTTTTATTTAAATCTTTCAAAAATAAATAGAATATCATTTTTCATATATATGTGATCTATATTAATATATAAATGGTTGGTTCTCATTTTTCTAGTAGCAAAATTCTTACTCATGAATTGGAGTAAAAGAAATAAAGACTTTTGCAAAATAATACTTCAGGAAGAACTACCAAAATCATGGAGCTATTGGTTTCAATATTTCAATAAAGGATGCAAAATTTATTATGTAGTTAGGTGTACAAACTGAAAAATAAGGTAAAACTGATTCCGATTTTCTTTCAATCTCTTGCTGACTATGTGGCCTTGGGCAAGTTACTTCATTTCTTTGAGGTTCAGTTTGCTTGTCCTCAAAATAAGGATAATAAATAGCACCCATGTCTTAGTGTCAAAGGGAAAATTAAATGAGATAATGCATGTAAAATATTAAAGACACTGTCTGGCACTAGTAGGTATTTAATGAGTTTTATGAGATTTTGTTACCCTTTCTACAAGAATGCCAGCTTCTTGTAGATGGTGGCAGTTTCTTTCCCATCTTCTCTATTGGATTTCCAGCATCTAACATAGTGAGTGTTCCATAAATATTTGTTGGGTGAATTGATTTATGTGACAGATATCCAAAGGTCTAGGGGGGCTATTTACTGATTTTTCCACTGCTTCTGATCACATTTGACAGCTGCACAAGTAACTCAAGGTAAATTTTTAATAAGAGGTTTATTGAGATAATATTTCCCTATTTAAAGTATACAATAAAATAGATTTCAGTACATTCAGAATTGTGCAACTATCACAATAACCAATTTTACAACATTATCATCATTCAAAAAGGAAATTTCATACCTATTAACACTCCCCATTAACTCCCAAACCCTCCCCCTCAGCCACAGGGTACCACCAATCTAGTTTCTGCCTTAATGGATTTGCCAATCCTGGACATTTCTTATAGACTCATAGAAGAAGTTCCTTGTGCTGGTTTCTCTCATTTAGCACAATGTTTTTAAATTTCATACATGTTGTAGCATATATCAGTACTTCATTCATTTTCATGACTGAATAATATTCCATTTTATGGATATACCAATTTGGTTATCCATTGATCAGTTGATGAACATTGGAGTTGTTTCCACTTTTTGTTTATTATGAATACTGCTGTTATAAACATTCACATATAAGTTTTTATGTGGAAATGTTTTGATTTCTCTTGTGTACATATCTAGGAGTGGGACTGCTGAATCCTATAATTCTATGTTTAAGTTTTGGAGGAAATGCCAGACAATTTTCCTGCTACCTTAATAGCAGTTGCACCATTGTACATCCCACGAGCAGTGTATGAGTGTTCCAGTTTCTCCACATTTGCCAATACTTGTTCTCTTTTTTATTATAGCCATCGTAGTGTGACATGGTATGTCATTGTGGTTTTTTGATTTGCATTTCCCTAATAACTAATTATACTGACCATCCTTTTATGTTCTTATGGCTGTTTATATATATTCATTATAGAAATGTGTATTCAGATCTTTGCCTTGACCATTTTTAATTGGGTTATTTGTGTTTTTATTATTAAATAGTAAAAAGTATATTCTAGATACAAGTCTCTTATCAGACTTAATGTTTGCAAACATTTTCTATTATCCAGTTCTGTTATCTTTTCATTTCTCTTGATTTATATAAGTTTTTAATTTTGATCCAGTCAACTCACCATTTTTTCTTTGGTTGTTATGCTTTTGGTGTCATATTTAATAATTATTGCCTAACTCAAGGTCATGAGATTTACACCTATATTTCTTTCCTTTTAAGAGTTCTCTAGATTAGCTCTTAGATTTGGGTTTTTGATGTATTTTGAATTAATGATTGTATATAGTGTAAGGCTGGGGTCTAAACTCATTCTTTCACATGTGGATATCTAATAGTCTGAGAACCATTTGTTGAAAACTCTTTCTTCTTCATTGAAATGTCTTGATGCCCTTGTTAAAAATCAATCAAATATAAATGTAAGGGTTTATTTCTGAACTCTCAATTCTACCCCATTGATGTACATGCCCAACCTTATGACAATACCACACTGGTTGCTGTAGCTTGGTAGTAAGTTTTGAAATTGGGAAGTGTGCATCCTTCAACTGTGTTTTTAAGATTTTGAGTATTCTGGGTCCTTTGCATTTCCATATGAATTTTAGGGGGGAGAGAGAGAGAGCAGAAACATCGATGTAGGAGAGAAACATTGACTGTTTGCCTCCCAAACATACCTCAACCAGGGATAAAACCTGAAATCCAGTTATGTGCCCTGAATGGGAATCGAACCCACAACCTTTTGGTGTATGGGATAACACTCCAACCAACCTAGCCACCCATCCAGGTCAGTCAGCTGGGATTTTCATAGGTATTGTGTTGACTGAATAGTTAGTGGAGTATTGCTACCTTCACAATATTTTCTCCTGAATCATGATCATGGGATTTCTATCAATATACTTATGTTTATTTTTTAAATTTCATTAAGCAGTGTTTTGTAGTTTTCAGTGCACAAGTCTTATACTACCTGGGATTAAATTTTATTTATTTATTTATTTATTTATTTAATTTTAATCATTGTTCAAGTACAGTTTTCTCCCTTTTACTCCCATTCCAGCCCCTTTAACAGGAACCTAAACAACAAAACAAAGAAACAAGCAAAATATAACCAAAGACACTGAAATAGAGGACAGACTGACAGTGACCAGAGGAGAGAGAAGAGGGAATTTCATGGGATTAAATTTATACCTAACCATTTTATTCTTTTTGATGCTATTGGATTTAATGGAATTCTTTTTTAACATTTTTTATTGTTGTTCAATTACAGTTGTCCCACCTTTTCCCTATCACTCACCCCTACCCCATAACCCCTATTCCCACAGTCAATATCTCCCCATTGTCCATACCCATGAGTCCTCTGTTTGTGTTCCTTTTCTTGCCCCTTCCACTTCTTTCCCCCATTATCCCTCTCCTGCCTCCCCTCTGTTCACTGTCAGTTTGTTCTTTACTTCCTAGTCTCTGGTTCTATTTTGCTCATTTGTTCTGTTGCTTAGGCTCCACTTATAGGTGAGATCATATGGTATTTGTCTTTTACCATCTGGCTTATTTCACTAGCATAATACTCTCCAGTTCCATCTATGGTGTCAAGAAGGGTAGGGGTTCCTTCTATCTGCTGCATAGTATTCCATTGTGTAAATGTACCACACTTTTCTGATCCACTCATTTACTGATGGGCACTTACGTTGCTTCCAGCACACTGGCTATTGTAAACAATGCTGCTATGAACATTGAGGTGCATAGGTTCTTTTAAGTTGGTGTTTCAGGATTCTTACAGTCTGAGCAGTGGGATCACTGGATTGAAAGGCACTTCCATCTTTAGGTTTTTTAGGAAATTCCGTACTCTTTTCCATAGTAGCTACATCAGTCAGCATTTCTACCAACAGTATACTAGGGTTCCCTTTTCTCCACAACCTCGCCAGCACTTGCTGTTTGTTGATTTATTAATGATGGCCATTGTGACCAGTGTGAAATGGTATCTCGTTGTGGTTTTAATTTGCAACTCTCTGATGGCTTGTGATGCTGAGCATCTTTTCGTATGTCTATGGGCCCTCTGTATGTCCACCTTCAAGAATGTCTGTTCAGGTCATTTGCCCATTTTTTAATTGAATTGTTTGTCTTCCTGGTGTGGAGTCAGTTATTTATATGATTTGGAGATCAAACCCTTGTCTGAGGTATCACTGGCAAATGTTTTCCCATATGGTTGGTTCCCTTTCCATTTTGTCAATGTTTTCTTTAGCTGTGCAGAAACTTTTTATTTTGATGTAGCCCCATTTGTTTATTCTTTCCTTTATATCCCTTATCCTAGGGGATGTATTGGTGAAAATACTGCTGTATGGGATATCAGAAATTTTCCTGCCTATGCTTTCCTCTAGGACTTTTATGGGGACACAACTCATATTTAAGTCTTTTATCCATCTTGAGTTTAGTTTGGCGTATGGTGTAAGCTGGTGGTCTAGTTTCATTTTTTTTTTTTTGCATGTACCAGTCCAGACCTCCCAACACCATTTATTGAAGAGGCTATTTTTACTCTGTTTTATGTCCCTGCCCTCTTTGTCAAATATTAACTGACCATACTGACATGGGTATATTTCTGGGCTGCCTACTCTGTTCCATTGGTCTGTGTGTCTATTCTTATGCCAGTACCATACTCTTTTGATTACAATGACCTTGTAACACAGTTTGGTATCAGGTATTGTGATCCCTCCTACTTTACTCTTCTTTCTCAAAATTGCTGAGGCTATTCAGGGTCATTTATGATTCCATGGAATTGTTTTATTCATTTCATTTTTAGATTAGTCATTGCTAGTATACTGAAACACAACTAATTTTTGTATAATGATCCTGCAACTTTGCTAAACTCCTTTTTAAAAAGTATATTGTATTGATTATGCTATTACAGTTGTCCCAATTTTCCCCCCTTTGCCCCCTCTGCCCCATAGCCCCCTTGCCTCCAGCAATCCCCCTTGCCCCTTAGTTCATGTCCATGGGTCATGCACACAAGTTCTTCGGCTTCTCTATTTCTCTTACTGTTCTTAACATCCCCTTGTCTGTTTTGTGCCTACCCAATTTTGCTTTTAAATCCCTATACCTTTTCTCCTCTCCCCTTTTCCCTTCCCAGCAGATAACCCTTCAAATGACCTCCACATCTATGACTCTCTTCCTTTTCTAGTTGTTTGCTTAGTTTGTTTTTGTTTTTTAGATTCAGTTGTTGATAGCTGTGAATTTGTTATCTTTTCAATGTTCATGGTTTTGATCTTTTTCTTAAATAAGACCCTTTAATATTTCATGTAATTATGGCATGGTGATTATGAACTCCTTTAGTTTTACCTTGTGTGGGAAGTACTTTATCTGCCCTTCAATTCTAAATGATAGTTTTGCTGGATAATCTTGGTTGTAGGTTCTTGAGGATTTGCAAATATAGTTTTCTAAATATTTTTTAAATTTTATTTATTTTTAGAAAGAGGGGAAGGGAGAGAGAAAGAGAGGGAGAGAAACATCAATGTGTGGCTTCCTCTCATGTGGCCCACACTAGGGACCTGGCCTGCAACCCAGGCATGTGCCCTGACTGGGAATTGAACTGGTGATCCTTTGGTTCACAGCCCATACTCCATCTACTGAGCTACACCAGCCAAGGCTGCAAATATAGTTTTAATTCTTCTTTTCCAACCCTGATGCTATTTCTTTCTTTCTTTCTCAATTGCCCTGGTGAGAATTATTAGTACAATGTTGAATAGAAGTTGTGAGAGCAGCCCTGACTGTAGTGGCTCAATGGATTGAGCGCTGGCCTGGGAACCCAAGGGTCTCTAGTTCAATTCCCAGTCCAGCCACATGTGTGGGTTTCAGGCCAGGTCCACAGTGGGGGGCACATGAGATGCAACCACACATTGTTGTTTTTCTCCTTCTCTTTCTTACTCCCTCCCCCTCTCTCTGAAAATAAATAATAAATAAAATCTTAAAAACAAGAAGTTGTGAGACTAGGCATCCTTGTCTTGTTTCTGATTTTAGGGGGGAAGCCTTCAGTCTTTCACCATTGAATATGCTGTTATCTGTGGATGCCCTCTGTTAGGATGAGGAATAAGGTAAAATTTATTTGAAGCTGGAAGACTGTCACCAGTGATAGACATCTCAGATCCAGTTGTATTTTCATTTTTCTGGTATGGCATAATTCTTCTTCATATCCTCCAAACGGGGAAAATGCTTGAAAGGACAGGTTTATACCTTATTCTGGGTTTCAAACTGGGAACATTTCACTTCCGTGGGAAGTATTTTGAAATACAGCCCAATAAGAATTGTACAGATACTTAGTAATATATAAAACATAAGACACCAGGTTTCTTTGAGCTATGACTTTATTTGGTTTGATGAATTCTGGGTTCTGTCAGTACATCTCATCTTTTTCTTGATGGGACAATGGGAATAGGGGGAGACCATAGAGGATTCTCTTATACATGATGCCTAGAAATGCAGTGGCATGTATGACAAGACTGATTGGGTTGAAATACTCGCTCTGTCACTTACACATTTTTCAAGTTATGTAATCTATATGTACTTCAGTTTCTTTATTTGAAAAATAAGGATGATGAAAATAATAATTAATATAATGATAATAATAATACCTACCTTATAAAGCTGTTGTGAGAAATAAATGAGTTATGTATAAACACATTACTTTAGTTCTACTAAAGTAAATTCTACATACTTGCACTTAAGCAATGATAACTGGTGGAAAAAACTAAGTTCAAGAGCCAGATAAATCCCAGTTGAAACCCCTGCTCAAATGCTTTTACTAGCTATGTGTTTTCTGACAAATTACTTCATCTCTCTGAGCCTTAGTTTTCATATTCCAAACAGGAAACAGAACCTACCTTACAGGATTATTAGAAGGAACAAAGTAGATAATTCATTGCTAATGAGATCCTGTCACTGACCTTCTGCTCATTTAATAGTTCAAGCCTGGGGCTAGTAAGGGAAAATCTCATTGGAGGCTTTAGTTTACAAAAAAATATTTTTAAAATTATAAAAGTAACATATACTTGTAAAAAGATAAATTTTACAAAATCATATAGTGAAAAGTAAAAATCTCTTTTTACATCCATTCCCCCACCCATTTAAATTCTCCCAGGGAAAACTATAACAACAGTTTGGTGTCTATCCATCCAGACCTTCAACTATGTACATCTATGCACATAAATATAAACATGAGAACACATATACACATGCATATTGCTACATAAATTATACCTTACTATATACTTGTATGTTCTGTGACTTTCTAATTTTACGCAACAGTATGTCTTTGACATTTTTCCATTTGAGTACATAGAGACTTACCACATTTTTCTTAATCTCAGTAATCCATAGGATGGATATATCAGTGGCTTACTTTTTAAAATCTTCAATCATTGTTCTCAGGATAGCATCCTGAGTCTCCAATTGCAGTGTACTTCTTTCTCAAAGCCTGTATGCAACAATGTAGCATGTAAATATGCAGTTTAAAACAAATTCATAGTTTGCATGGATCCTGAGTGTTTTGTTAAATTCTCAGTTGTAGAGACAGAATGGAAAACTAAGCATTCATGCAGAAAAGAATTTTGTGAGATAGATCAGAAGGAAAATCAAGTCAGTCAGATTATTACCAGTTTTTGAATTTTTGTTTTTCCTGGTGATTTCTAATATTGAGAGATTAAAAGTATAAGAAGACTGCAGTGGAAAAAATCAGTAAATTCAATAAATTCTAATAGATAAAACACTGCAGTAACTATAATAATTAATCTTTTGTACTGAGAAATTACTATAATAATTACTCCTTTGCATGAAAATTTAGCCTAAACATTTGAGAAATGTCAAAAATGATAGCCATTAATTCAAAGTGATTATATTTATATAAATAAATCCATGAAGGAGAAACTAAAATTAATGCTTCTAGAATAAGTAAAATATATTGTGTCAATTTCCAGCAGTCCCCAAATGTCTATGTGCTACTGATGGAGATTTCAGAATTCTGGGAAAGTATTCACAAAGTTCAAAAGTGTCATAACGCTGAAGCAATGTGGTTGTAAGAGTAGAAATGTGTATAGATGGAATTGTGGAAATGTCACTCACCATAATGTCTGAGCAGGAGGTTGCAATCAAAGCAATTAGCAATTACAAAGTACAGGGGCCTAACTCCCACAGAATTTTTAGTTCAAGCATCTCTCACAGCAAACAGAACTGTTGGAAGACACTCTGTGAGAAAGCTTTGTCAGTGGTAATGCCTGCCTTAATGACATCTGGAAACAGCTGTTTTTCCCCAAAAGACAGCAATACTTCTAAGCCTGCCAAATACAGATAATAAGATGCTTACCTATCATTAATAAAATTATGCTTTCCTTATTGACAGAAAAGATCTGTTCACATTGTGAGAAGACTACATGACAGAACTAGTGAAAAGCTGTTGAAAAGTATCATAAAAACGGCTGCTAAGCAGTGATTTCCAGCTCTAAATATGTCACCCTCTAGGGTGTCTCTAATTTTCCTGAAAATCATCACAAGCCTTTGAAAACTTCTCAAAGCAAAATTAAATGCAAGTCAGATTAATTTAAAATATTATGCCATACTGCATTTTTAGGAAAAGTGGAAGATGGCATAAAATCAAGCTAACAAGTACAGTGTGTGATAAATTTCCACAAATGTGGGAGCCAATGATGAAAATACTGATACATTATACAGATTCAGTGGTAGTTTGCACCAAGTCACATCATCTAAACAGTTATAGTGAAGTGCATAGTGTTCTATGTGTTCCAAAAGTGGGCACTCACATAAATAGTAATTCATTAACTCTGTCTCCAAGTTTTGGTTAATTTGTCTACTCAAGAGTTCCATGGATGTCTGAAAATATATTCTGATGCCAGTAACAAAATTATTATTCATTGAAGAAATATTTATTGAGAGTATGCTATATGTCAGGTACTGATAGCCATATAGAAAGTTTATATCAGCTATGTATCATGCCATATTTCCTGAGCCTTTCTAATAACATAGTTTAAAATATCTTTAGTCCCAAAAAGGCTCACAGTGGAATTGATTTATAGGATATAATTATAAAGTCACATTTAAAAGATTTTAGATTTTTCACCCTGTGTGTGTCGCAGAAGATTGAGTGCCTCCATACCAAAGTGTCGCTGGTTAGATTTCCAATCAGGACATGTGCCTGGGTTGCAGGTCAGGTCCCCAGTAGAGAGCTTGTGAGAGACAACCACACACTGATGTTTCTTTCCCTCTCTATCTCCCTCCCTTCCCCTCTCTCTAAAAATAAATAAAATCTTTTAAAAAACACGATTTTAGATTTTTCCCCATGATTTTCTGTTTTCTTGATAACAAACCATGTCTTACTCTTCTGTAGTTGTTATTTTGTCTTTAATTCCCTTTTGCAACTTTGCAAACCAGGCAACTTTCAGGGAGTTATATCAGAGGATTTAAAATGTAGATAAGAATATAAACCCCTCATTCCCAATAAACAGCACTGTGGCATGCAATATTTTGTTTCACAATATCAGCTGACTGAAGGGTTGCTTACTTGAAGCAACTCTGGGTTTGTTAATCCCAGAGTTGGTGGCACACCCTTTAACTTGCATTCTCATCACAAAAATGCTGTGGGTGGCACCAGTGAGAACTGGTTTATTTTTGCTTTTGATTTTTTACTCAAGGGTCCCTGCAAGAAAGGGGGCCGATTTCCATTTCACCAATTACTTTGGGAAGCACTGGCAGAAACCCAAGGTATCTGGAACCATGTTTATAATTAATCCCAGAGATTTTTTAACACCTCTTTTAAATTGGTACCCCAGCCCTGGCTGGTGTGGCTCAGTGGATTGAGTGCCAGCCTGCAAAATGAAAGGTTACTGGTTTGATCCCCACATGCTTGGGTTGTGGGCCAGGTCTCCAGTTGGGGGTATGAGAGAAACAACTGGTCAATGTCTCCCCTGTTTTTTATCCCTCCCTTCCCATATCTCTAAAAATAAATAAATAAAATCTTTTTAAAAATTGGCACCCCAGGCTCTTGCCTGGCTCGCCCATTGCTTAATCTCCTATCTCACAAAGCATCAATGGCACCCATTTTTTTCAATGATATGCAGAACTCAAGAGTTGATTAAGAAGGAGGGTATAGTTTAGATTCATCCATATTGGTTCAAATATTGAAAGACAACTTTCCATGAATTTAAGCTGACTCTAGAGGGCATACAGATTCCACAGCAAAAGCCATTTGGTGATTTCCTCACCCTGCTATTTGTAAACAGGTAGAACCTGATTATAATGACTTGTGAGAGGGCAGCTGCACCCTGCAGGTTGAATACTGATGTTGACAGCTGTGTAATTATAATGCAGTTGCATTACAAATCATTCATATGTGTAATTAAAATGAAGTTTGGATAATTTAGAAAAATGACTGATTGTGAGCAGTGTCAGGCCATTTACAATCTGAACTTCACTTTTGCATTATTTTTTTCTGAGTCAAAAGTTTTTTCAGATAACCTTTGTGTTATTAAAGCAAAACCTTCAAACAGAATTGTAAATGAAGGACACAACTGGTGAAAAGACTCCCTAACCCTGGCTTCTATTTTGTCCATTCATTTTGTGTACTTCTACTTCTGTGGAAAACTGCAAACTTTATTGACTAAGTACTTCTGGGTTCAAGATCACATCTCTTCCTCTACCCTACCCCACCCTGCCAATTCTTCATGGGCACAAGTCTTAACTGGGTCTTAATAAGATGTCTCTGACTGAGGATTTTAACTCAAGTGTAGGGAGTGGAGGCAGTTTTATGTGTTGATGCCTGAAAAAACAAAGCCTCCTTAAAAGTCTGAAGAGACATGCACAGTGATCACATTTTGGAATTTCAAAAGGGAAAACATAGTATGAAAGTAGAACAAAATATTTGAAATCAGAACTGCCTCAGAAAACTTGGATAATTATAGCTATCATGTATTTTGATCACTTGCTATGTGCCAGGCACTGGAGAAAGTACTTCCCTTGTATATTATCTCATTTAATCATTTCAAAAACCCTAAGAGGTAGGTCCTAGAATCCCCACAACTGCATGAAGAATCTAAGGCATAGTGAGGTTTAGACTACTTGCCCAAGATCATACACCAATTACATGGCAGAGTTGGGATTCAAATCCAGTTCTGATTTGAAACTCTAGTTCTGAGGGCCTTTTTCTTAGCCACCAAGGAATCCTGCCATTGTCTTAGATATTTAGGCTCTCAACTATTTTTTCAGAAGAGATTCAAGGGTAGGTGTCAAATCAGTTTTTCCAAATCTGTGTATGAGCTGCACACTTTTTGCCATATGTAAATGACAACATAAATTACAGACAGGGTGTGTAGGCCTGCTCTCTCATTCCCTGGGGATGGAGGTGGCAGCCTTTCTTACCTTAGCCTCATCCCCATAAGCCTACCCATGATCCATTCGTGGACAACCAAGTCGGTCTCTAGAAAGTGAACTGCCATGGCTCTACCTATTTTAACCTCATTTTAAACAATAGTAATCATGAGGCCATGGGTTGGATGTTAGCTGTATTTTTAAATACACATTAAAATAATGTTCATGTCTGATCACCTACAATTATCTCATACACCACCAGGGGGACATATACCACATATATGAAGAAACTGATCTGGTAATATCTAAGTAACCCTTAACATTTAACCTCTAAAAATAGTTCAAAAACTTTGAGATGGGTTTGAGCAGGATGGCAATTTGCCAATCCCCCCCCCATTGCAGTCTCTGCTTAACTAACCTCCATTTTCTAAGAAATTTTTCACAGCTTTTCAGAAGAAACTGGGCACTTCCAAGAGAACTAGCTGCTTCTATTTCCACAACTACCAATCTTCAATATCTAGCTCAGGTGTCACATTGTTAGAGAAATTTTCTGACCACCCAATCTACAGTAACCACTTAAAATTTTACCCTGTCCTATTTTTCTCTTAGCACTTATCACTATTTGAAATCATCTTGTCTGTTTTTTGACTTGTATACTGCCCGTCTCCCCACTAAATCACAAGCTCCAGGTACCTGGAGTTTAGCATAATGCCTGGCATGTAGTTAAGTGCTCAAGGAGTATTTGTCAAATAAATGCAAATGATAAAACAGGGATTTGAAAGTTAGGGTAGGGCTGTGAATTTGATGAAACAGGCAACATAAGGAAAGCAGAAATTTGGGTGATGTAATTTATCCAACAAGGTAAAGTGAGCAACGACCTGGGAAGGTATAAAACTGTCTGAGGTACTTACATCACTCATTCTTTCTTAAGTACTTACTATGTTCAGGACATTGTACTATGCTCACCCTTGTGGACTGGCTACTATGGAGCTCTGGGACCTATGTCATTGGTAATTCCCAGTTCATTCATGTAACTTATGTTTATTGAATGGCTACTGTATGTCAAGCACTATTCTTTGCTGGGATAAAGCAGTAAGCAGCACAAACATCCGGCCTCTCTCTAGTAACGGTCAAATCAGTATCAGGCACATATCTTTATACAGTCTTTTTCCTCATATAGTATTGCCTAGTGATACTTTACCTTTCTAGCAAAACCAGATCTTTGCTCTCAAGGTGATCCTAGAATCATCTTCCCTGACCCTATCATATTTATAACAGCTACCATCCATTTACTGAGAATGCATTATGTGTCAGACACAGTGCTGAAGGCTTTAAATACATTATATTATAGAATTTTTTAATAACCCCACAAAGAAGGAATTATAACTTCATGTTATATAAGAGGAAACCAAGGCTCACTGAGATTAAAAGACTTGCCCAATGCCATGTAGTAGTTATGTGGTAGAGTGCATTCGAAGCTAGGCATGGTGTCTTCTCAGTTGTATAATGCAATGATCATCAAGAGTCATTGTCCTTAACCATGAGTGTGAATTGGTGCCTCTAATACTACATACAGCCTCCCTTCACTTAGGAAATCTAGCAGTGAAGATTCTGGCAATCTATACACTCAGGTATGGGGTTTGCCTGAGGAGCTGACAATGAGGTAGGTGGAAATGTTTCAATATTTGCCTGTGTAATCCAGAATATAAGACAGCAGTGCATACATGTTATCGAGTAGTGACTATGGTCCATTACGCTCTAAGAATAACACTGGCTCTCAGTAAAGATCAAAATATTGAAGATACAGTGCAAGAAGAAAACAGTGTATGAGGTCTGTATGGAAAAAGTTCAGTGATTGTTAATATAACAAGAACAGTTTGTGTGATATTGATGTAACCTGGCAACCAGGGAGAATGGCCTGGAAAGTGCATGTGTGAACAATGATGACTCCAATGCACTAGTCAGTGGGAGCAGTAGATGCTTTTGAGTGAGCATGTGTACTGTGTGACCACCACATTCAAAATGACTGCACAAGTAGAGCAATGACTCTGCATCAAATTTTGCATTAAGCTTGAACATTTCTTCACGGAAAGTATACGGATGATTCAGAAGGCTTCTGGGATGATGCAATGAGTGCAGCACAAATAAAAATGTGGCGCAAATGCTTCAAAGATAGTCAGAATCTGTTGAAAGGGATTCATGGTCTGGAAGGCCTGCAACAAGCAGAACACCTGAGAATACCGAATGCGTACTGGCTACAATCAACAAAGATCAGTGACTGACAGTGCAAGAACTAGACACTGATGGGGATACTAAAAACTACTGTGTCCAAGTGTTTGATGCAAGATCTTGGCATGAAATGTGTTGTGGCAAAATTCATTCTGCGGATTCTGCTACCAGAGCAGAAGAAACATCATACTGCACTGACTGATGACTTGATTCAAACAACTACTAATGAACCAGATTTCCTCAAGAAGGTCATAACCAGGGATGAATCATGGGTCTATGACTATGATCCAGAAATAAAAGCCCAGTCATTCCAGTAGAAGTTGCCTGGTTCTCCATGCCCAAAGAAGGTACAGCAAAGTTGCTGCAAAATCAAAACCATGTTAACTGTGTTTTTTTGACAGGGAAGTTGCCTACTTTGAAGGGGACTAAGGCATCATTGTCCTATGCACAATGTTTCTTGTATCTTGTATCTTCTTCAATAAATGTCTCCATTTTTCATATTACATGGCTGGATGCTTTATGGACATATTTCTTGTATATGAATTGCATTCTTTGAAAATGATTAAACACAGAGCAATGAATGAAAAACTGTGGAAAACAGCCAGTACATTTGTAGAGAGAATAGTAAAATCACACCTCAATATAGGCAACTCAGATTAACATGATATATTTGTGCTATCAGTTTTTATAATAATATATCCTTTAGAACCAAAAGCTCTAAAATATGTTTTATTTTCACACAGATTCTGCATTTTACTGAAATATACTTATCTGTTAGTGTCTTTTCCAAGCAATTCTTCTTACCTTCACTCTGATCTCATAAAAACCTTGTAAAGTAGAGGAAGAAAGAGATTATCTTTGTTTTATAAAAGTATAAATTAAAAGTACAAAGAGGATAAGTAAATTACCAAGAACACCAAAGTAAAATTAAAGTAGTGAAATTTGGTTCACACCACCAGGGTTCAAAAATGGCACATTTTTTATATCCCTACCACAAATAAAAACTGCTCTAAGCTTTCTACTTTTCCAGCTGGCTAAAAATGCAATTTCACTGATGGTTTTCAGAAGCCATCCCTCAGCCAAGGTTGTTGAATGCAATAGCAAATCATATAGACACCAGAACTTTTAGGGCAGGCTCTCTACCTCTTGTCCATACTGATATGTTTATCATTCAATTGCTCAAGGTACCTTGTAGATAAATGTGTCATCTGCTTCTGTGCCACCCTTGGACATTGGTGGGGGTGCCTCTGCTCATGGGGGCAGCCTCATGACCTAGTATCCTGTCTCTTTAGTGTACCATGCAGCCATCCTCCTTTGAGATCTTGCCATTTTGGGGGGGGGCACTAAAAAGGAACAAAGACAGTTCTTGCTGCTGATAGAATTTGTCATTACTCCAATCTCCTTTTTAGTCTTAGTTTTCTATAACTTCTAGACAGCCTTTGCTACCTCTACTCAAAAGTTCTCACCTTTTAACCCTCTGAGACAATCCAGCATACTTTCCCTCAATGAGCCTAGGCTTTTGAAACCAAAAGCTCTGGATTCAATTGACTTTCTAGGTGACTGGTAATTTCTACTTTTGACCTTGAAAACAAAAGCTCCCAAGACAGGGTACAGAAAGACTTGGCTATGTTTTGATTTGGGAGGACAGGAAAAAACCTATAATAGCAAAAACAAATTATTAAAAAATAATATCTCTATAAATAACCCTGTCACAAACTTTATTACAATTCTTATCAGTAGGTTTGTTTTTTAAAATTTTAAGCATGCTATTTGTAAGTCAGCACTAACTATGTACCTACAGTTTTGCAGTTGATTTCAATTTGGTACATTTATTGAATACACACAATGCTCCTACAACTGTACTATGCATTTTATGTCATATGTAAGAAAAAAAGTATGATCTGTATCTTTGAAATGTAAGGAAATGAATCCACAATACGGTCTTTGACAGTCTGTTGCTGGTAGTTTTTATATTCCACTACCCAAGCAGTTAGGATTTTCTATTCTAAAGATTATGCCCTTTATGGAAAGTACTTTCTTTTCTTTTTTATCCTCATTGCTTCCACTCAAGAATAATTATATGCTAGTCATGGAGACTGGGATTTAAAAAGATAACACTGCCCTTGCCCTCAAGAAGTAGAAGCTCAGTGGAGGAAGAGAATAGACTTACAGTATCAGAGTGGCCTGATACAGGGGGCAATATTTAATTAATGACATAAAGGATGAGTTGGAGTTTACTAGAAAAAATGGGGAGGCAAATTCCACAAAGAAGTAATAGCATGGGTCTTGGCTGGTATGTCTTAGTGGACTGAACACTGACCTGTCCGTCAAAAGGTCACCAGTTCAATTCTAGGTCGAGGCATATTTAATTAATATGTACAGAAATGTGCACCCCAAAGAAGCAAAATATACATGCGTTTCAAATGTACATGAAACAGTTTCAAACATAGACCACATGGTAGGGCACAAAACAAACCTCAACGAATTCAAGAAAATTGAAATCATATCAAGCATATGTTCAGATTGCAATGGATTGAAACTAGAAAGCAATCTCAAGGAAAAAAAACCTCAAAAATAGTAAAATACATGGAGACTGAATATCATGAAATTAAATAATGAATGGGTCAACAAGAGATCAAGGAAGAAATCAGAAAGTATTGGGGGATGTATTAAAATGAACACACAACAACCCAAAACTTATGGGACACAGCAAAGGCAGTCCTGAGAAGGAAGTTTATAGCAATACAGGCCTACCTGAAGAAGAAAAGTGTCAAATAAACAACCTAAAACTACATGTACAAGAACGAGTGGAACAACAACAAACAAAGCTCAGAGTGAGTAGAAGGAGGGAAATAATAAAGATCAAAGCAGAATTAAATGACATAGAGACTAAAAGAACAATTCAAATGATCAATGAATCCAGGAGCTGGTTCTTTGAGAAGATAAACAAAGTTGACAAATGTTTAACCAGACTCACCAATAAAAATGAGAGAGGACCCAAATAAATAAATTCACAAATGAAAGAGGGAAAGTTACAACTGACACCACAGAAATACAAAGGATTGCAAAATTACTATGAACAACTAAACCAAGAAATTGTACAACCTGGGCAAATGGAAAAACTTATAGAAACATACAATCTTCCAAAACTGATTCAATAACAAGCAGAAAGCCTGAATAGACCAATATCAACTAGTGAAACTGAAGCAGTAATAAAAAAAAACAAAACTCCCATCACACAAAAACCCTGTACTGGATGGCTTCACAGGTGAATTTTTCCAAACATTTAAGTTTGGAAAACTTAACTGCTATCCTCAAACTATTCCAAAAAAATCAAGAAGAGAGAAGACTCCGAAACTATTTTTACGAGGTCAGTATCATCCTAATTCCCAAACCAGGTAAAGATACAACAAAGAAAGAAAACTGCAGACCAATATCTCTGATGAACATAGATGTTAATATCCTCAACAAAATATTGGCAATTTGCATTCAGCAATACATTAAGAAGATCATACGCCATTACCCAAGGGGATTCATCTTAAGGATTCAAAGATGGTACAATATTTGCAAGTCAATAAATGTAATATACCATATACACAAAATGAAGGACAAAAATTACATGATCATATCAATAGAGGCTGCAAAAGCATTTGATAAAAATCCAGCATCCATTTATGATAAAAACAGTCAGCAAAGTGGGAATAGAGGGAGCATATCTCAACATAATAAAAGACATATGAAAAACCTATAGCCAGTCTTATACTCAATGGGAAAAAACTAAAAAACTTTCCCCTTAAGATGAGGAAGAAGACAAGGGTGTCTGCTTTCACCACTTCTATTACATAACACTGGAAGTTTGAGTGACAGTGATCAGAAAAGAAAAATAAATAAAAGGTATCCAAATTGGACTTCTGGTCAAGATTGCAGTGTAGGTAGAATGGCTTGTTTCTTTGCACAATCACATCAAAATTACAACTAAAATATAAAACACACTCAGAACTATCAGAAATCAAGTTGAATGGAAGTCTGACAACTACAGATTTAAAGAAACCACATCCCTCCAGACTTGTAGGAGGCATGCAGACCTAGAACATGCTGGTTCCATACCCACTTATGGTGGATAAAAATTCAGGAGGGATATCTGTGGAAGAAGGAATCCCATACCCACACAAGGCCCCCACAGGATTCCAGTGTCAGGAAGATAAGTCACCATAAATTCTTGCTGCAAAAACCAGTGGGCATTGAGTCAGTGAAAGAAACTGCTGGAGCACCTAGCAGTTCCTCTTAAAGAACCCACACACAGACTCACCTACTCAGACTCACTCCCTCTAAGCTCCAGCACTGGGGTACCAGCTTGAAAGGCACCAGTGGCATACAGGGAGGATCTGAAATGTCATACATCAACGTGAGCAGAGGCTCCTTTTCTTTTCTTTTTTAAATTTGTTTCTTAAGATTTTATTTATTTATTTATTTTTGGAGAGGGAAGGGAGGGAGAAAAAGAGAGAGAGAAACATCAATGTGCAGTTGCTGGGGGCCGTGGCCTGCAACCCAGGCATGTGCCCTGATGGAATCAAACCTGTGATGCTTTGGTTCGCAGCCCATGCTCAATCCACTAAGCTACGCCAGCCAGGGCAGAGGCTCCTTTTCTAAAACCTCCCCCCACAGAACCAGAGAGACAGCAAGTGAGTACATTACTGGAGACTCCATCAACCTGCATAACACTGTTTGACCCTCCATGGAGATCCCCAGAGACTCTACCCCACCCAACTTACAGGCCCACCCAACTGCTTTTTCATATGAATGGCTACTCTGGGCTCAGGCTTCACAACTTCCTAAATCCTCCCAACCAAGCAACAGCTGGCTTCAGTGAGCCCCAGGCCTGGCACTAGCAGGAACCAGCCTAGATTCACAATTTGGCCTCACCTGAGAATATTCAAGCTCAGCACAAGTAGCAGCCATCTCAGATTGCATTAAAGCTCAGGTGGGGTGGCCCCAGTAAAAATAGAGGTGGGGGCTGACTTTGGCCTATACTACCATAGAAACCCAGGGCCAGCGTACCCTGTGGACAGCTACAGACCACGTCCAAGCAACACCACCCTGCCCCTGCAGAACTGATCCTCCATGGAGGGTGGAGGTTGGTGGTCAGTGGTCACAGCTTATCTTTGTTCCTGACTGACCAGGATAAATCCCTCCCATTGATCTGCCAACAACCGCCAAGGTTCAAGTACAAGAGGAGGGTGTACTCAGCCCACACAAAGGGTGCACCTCGAGTACCCAACTTGGGTGATAGGGGAGGCTGTGCCACTGGACCTTACAGGACACCTACTAACTTAGGCCACACTACAAAGACACAGAGTCGAAGCAGCTCTACCTAATACATAGAAACAAACATAGGGAGGCTGCCAAAATGAGACAGAGAAAAATGGCCCAAATGAAAGAACAGATCAAAACTCCAGAAAAAGAACTAACCAAAATGGAGATAAGCAACCTATCATATGCAGAGTTCAAAATACTGGTTATAAGAATGCTCAAGGAACTTAGAGAGGTTCAGTAGCTTAAAAAAGAACCAGTCAGAAATAAAGAATACACTAATTGAAATAAAGAACAATTTACAGGGAAACAAGAGAAGAGTGGATGAAACCAAGAATCAATTCAATGATACAGAACATAAGGAAGCAAAAACCAACCAATCAGAACAACAAGAAGAAAAAAGAACCCCCAAAATGACAACAGAATAAGCAGCTTCTAGTATGACTTCAAGAGGTTCAACATTTGCATCATGGGGGAGCCAGAAGGAAAAAAGAAAGAGCAAGAAATTGGAAATCTATTTGAGAAAAATAGTGAAAGAAATCTTCCTAAATTTGGTGGAGGAAATAGTCATGCAAGTCCAGGAAGCACAGAGAGTCCCAAACAAGATGGATGCAAAGAGGCCCCCTCCAGCATACATCATAATTAAAATGCCAAAGGTGAAAGATAAAGAGAGAATCTTAAAAGCAGCAAATGAAAAGAAGTTAGTTACCTACAGGGGAGTTCCCATAAGACCGTCAGCTGATTTCTCAAAAGAAACGTTGCAGGCTAGAAGGGATTGGCAAGCAATTTTCGAAGTCATGAAAAGCAGGGACCTATAGCCAAGATTGCTTTACCCAACAAAGCTATCATTTAGAATCAAAAGGTGGATAAAGAGCTTCCTGGAGAAGAAGAAGCTAAAGGAGTTCATCATCACCAAAACATTATTATATGAGATGTTAAAGAGCTTTATTTAAGAAAAAGATCAAACCTATGAAGAATAAAGTGGCAAAAATACTTATCTATCAACAACTGAATCTGGAAAAAAAGCTAAGCAAACAAGAAGAACAGAGACAGAATCATGGATACAGAGGATGTTTTGATGGTTGCCATATGGGAGGGGCTTGTGGGGGAACAGGTGAAGAGGTGAGGAGATTAAGAAGTACAAATAGGCAGTTAGAGAATAGCCATGGGGATGTAAAGTATGGTATAGGAAATGGAGTAGCCAGAGAAATTATACACATGACCCATGGCCATGAACAATGGTGGTGGGATTGCCTGAGGGTGTATCGAATGCAGGGTGGAGAGGGCAAAGGGGAAAAATCATGACAGCTGTAATATCATAATAAATACAATATTTTAATGAAGGCATCCAAATTGGAAAGGAGGAAGTAAACTGTCATTGTGTGCAGATGACATGACAGGGTACACAGAAAACCCTATACACTCCACCAAAAAACTACTTGATCAAATAAGTGAATTTGGCAAAACATTGGGATAAAAAGTCAATATTCAGAAATTGATGTCATTTTTGTACACTGACAATGATATATCATAAAGAAAAACTAGGGGAAAAAAAGGCCCACTTACTATAGCTACAATAAAATAAAGTACCTGTGAATAAATTTAATCAAGGAGGTAAAAGACCTATACTTGGAAAACTATAGAACACTGAAGACAGAAATAAAGAAAGATACAAAAAAATGGAAGCAAACACCATGTTCATGGATTAGAAGAATTAACATCATTAAAATGTCAATTATCGCCCTGGCTGGCATAGCTCAGTGGATTGAGTGTGGGCTGCAAACCAAAGTGTCGCAGGTTCGATTCCCAACCAGGGCATATGCCTGGGTTGAAGGCCATGATCCCCAGCAATCACACATAGATTTTTCTCTCTCTCTCTTTCTCCCTCCATTCCATCTCTGAAAATAAATAAATAAAATCTTAAAAAAAAAAGTCAATTATCTCCCAGAAGATCAAGTGATCCTGCTCTCCAGAGAGGAGGCTTGTCTGGACCTCCTGCTTATCTGCCTGGTGATCTGCTTAAAAGTTATCACCCAAGTTATAGGCTGGCCCAACAGTAGGTGGAAGCTGTGAACACCAGGAAACCCATGAGAAGAGGAAACCCAACAACAAAGGAAACACCACAGATAACAACAGAAGAAGGTGAAGGAGGGAGTGGTAGCCACACTAACCTCGATCCAGGACCTATCTGGAAATACAACTAAATAGTAGAGAAACTACCCAAAACAAACAACTAAATAAGACCAAGAGACAAGCCTCAAAACCTGGTTCATAAAGAAGAACCACCTTCAATACAACCTGCTCTCACCAGCACAACAAAATACAAGAGGTGGTGGACAGAGTGACCCTCAGTTAACCAGCTGGTGGGAAGGATCCACCAAAGAAATGTCCAACAACAATAAACACCCAAAGACAAACACAGAACCAGCTTAAATGACAGCCCAAGACCAGTGTGCTCCACAGATCAAGGAAATTGCATCACTGAGTCTCACAGGTATTCTATCACAGAAGTTCACACCATAAACCAAGGGAGCCAGAACAGATCAATTTAAGAAGCTGAGGTGAACAAGAAGAGTTTCACAAACAATGGGAAGACAAAAAAAAAAAAAAAACAATCCTCAAAGGAAATGAAAAGAGGAAGCCTCAGAAAGAATGCAAAATGAAACAGAGGCAACTCAACTATCAGATATTGAGTTCAAAGCAATGGTTATCAGGAAGCTCAAAGAACTCACAATGAACTACCAGAAACTACAGGGAAACTACAATGAACTCACTGGAAACTATATCAACATGAAAAAGGAAATAGAAACTATCAAGAACAGCCAAGAGGAAATGAAGAATACAATTTCTGAACTGAAGAACACAGTAGGAGGAATCAAAAGCAGGACCAATGAAGCAGAAGATCGAATCAGTGAGGCAGAAGACAACGTAGAAAAAAACTCCCAGAAAGAGCAAGAAAAGGAAAAGAAGCTCAGAAATAATGAAGGGGAATTAAGAGAAATGCAAAAAAATATGAAACATAATAATATCCATATAATAGGGATACCAGAAGGAGAAGAAGGAGAGCAAGGGATAGAAAACCTATTTGAAGCCCTGGCTGGCGTAGCTCAGTGGATTGAGCGCGGGCTGGGAACTAAAGTGTCCCAGGTTCGATTCCCAGCCAGGGTACATTCCTGGGTTGCAGGCCAGAACCCCCAGCAACCGCACATTGATGTTTCTCTCTCTCTCTCTTTCTCCCTCCCTTCCCTCTCTAAAAATAAATAAAATCTTTAAAAAAAAAAAAGAAAACCTATTTGAAAAAGTAATGATGGAAAACTTCCCTCATTTGCTGAGAGAAAAATTTGCACAAATCCAGGAAACCCAGAGAGTCCCAATCAAGAGGAACCCAAAGAGGCCCACTTCTAGACATATCATAATTAAAATGGCAAAATTCCAAGACAAAGAGAGAATCTTAAAGACAGCAAGGGAGAAACAGGAATTAACATACAAGGGAGCCTCCAAATGGTTAGCAGCTGACTTCTCAATGGAAACGCTCCAAGCCAGAAGAGAATGGCAGAAATATTCCAAGTAATGAGAAGCAGAGGCCTGCAACCAAGGCCACTTTACCCAGCAAGGCTCTCAATCAAGATAGAATGCCAAATAAGGAGCACCCCAGATAAAAGAAGTCTAAAAAATACACCAAAAAAGCTCTGCAAGAGATGCTAATGGGACTGCTTTAAGGAAAGGAAGAAAAAGAGAGAGAGACAGAGAGGAACACAGGTACAAAAATGGCATTGAATAAGTACTTATCAATAATAACCTCAAATGTCAATGGATTAAATGCTCTGATCAAAAGACATAGAATAGCTGAATGGATAAGAAAGCATGACCCCCAGCATTCAGGAAGATGGTGGGTTTACTCTAGGCAGCGTTTTTCTCGGCTTCTGTGAAGAGGAGGGAAACTCGAGGATCGGTGGAGAAACAGAGCAAGTGGACTAGGTTACTGAATCACTTTTCAAACCAGGACATCAAAAATTATTGCGATCACGGAAAAACCAAACGAGTAGGGGAAAGCTGTGAACACCAGGATACACGAAGGAGATTGCACCACTGAATCTCACAAATATTCTACCACAGAAGTTCACACCATAATTACAGGGAATCAGAACAGATCAATTTAAGAAACAAGAAGAAAAAAGAAGAAACCCACTAAAAATGAGAAAACAAAGAAACAACCCCCAATTGAAGAGAAATGAGGAAGCCTCAGGAAAAATGCTAAATGAAATAGAGGCAACTCAACTATCGAATAATGAGTTCAAAACAATGATTACCAGGAAGTTCAATGAACTCACAATGAGCTTTCAGAAATTAGAGGGAAACTACATCAATCTCACTGCAAACTATATAAACATGAAAAAGGAAATAGAAACTCTCAACAAAGGTCAAGAGGAAATGAAGAATACAATTTCTGAACTGAAGAACACAGTAGAAGGAATGAAAAGCAGGATCGATGAAGCAGAAGATCGGATTAGCGAGCTGGAGGACAAAGTAGAAAACAACATCCAGAAAGAGCAAGAAAAGGAAAAGAGGCTCAGAAAGAATGAAGAGGGATTAAAAGAAATGCAAGACAATATGAAATGTAATAATATCCGTATAATAGGGATACCAGAAGCAGAAGAAGAAGAGCAAGGGATCGAAAACCTAGTTGAAGAAGTAATGAAGGAGAAATCCCCTACTTTGATGAGAGAGAAAGTCACACAAATCCAGGAAACACAGAGACTCCCAATCAAGAGGAACACAAAGAGGCCCACCTCAAGACACATCATAATGAAAATGGCAAAATTTCAAGACAAAGAGAGAATCTTAAAGGCACCAAGGGAGAAACAGGAAGTAACATACAAGGGAGCCCCAATAAGGCTAACAGTTGACTTCTCAATGGAAACACTTCAAGCCAGAAGAGAATGGCAAGAAATACTCCAGGTAATGAGAACCAGAGGGCTGCAACCAAGGCTACTATATCCAGCAAGGCTCACGATCAAGATAGAAGGCCAAATAAGAAGCTTCCCAGACAAAAGAAGTCTAAAAGAATTCACCCCGACCAAACCAGCTCTGCAAGAGATCCTAAAGGGACTGCTTTAAGAAAGGGAAGGAAAAGACAGAGAGAGAGAGAGAGAGAGAGAGAGAGAGAGAGAGAGAGAGAGAGAGAGAGAGAGAGAGGGAGAGAGGAAGACACGTACATAAAAGAAAATAAATAAGTACCTATCAGTAATAACCTTAAACGTAAATGGATTAAATGCTCCAATCAAAAGACATAGAATAGCTGAATGGATAAAAAAAATAACCCACATATCTGCTGTCTACAAGAGACCCACCTCAGGATAAAAGACCTACACAGTCTGAGAGTGAAGGGCTGGAAACAAATCTTCCAAGCAAATGGACAGGAAAAAAAAAGCTGGGGTAGCAATACTCATATCAGACAAAATAGACTTCCAAAAAAGCGCCATAAAGAGAGACCCAGAAGGTCACTTCATAATACTCAAGGGAAGAATCCATCAAGAAGACATAAATATTGTAAATATATATGCACCCAACATAGGAGCACTCAAATACATAAAGAAAATCTTAGAGGACTTCAAGAAAGATATGGACAGCAACATAATTATAGTGGGAGATTTTAACACCCCACTATCAAAAATGGACAGTTCTTCTAAACAAAATATCAACAAAGATATTGTGGCAGTGAACAATACCCTTGAGGAAATGGACTTTACTCATATATATACAGAGCCCTCCATCCAAAAGAAGCTAAATATACATTCCTTTCAAATGTACACGGAACATTCTCAAAGATAGATCACATGATAGGACACAAAACAAGCCTCAAGAATTTCAAGAAAATTGAAATCATACCAAGCATTTTCTCAGACCAAAAGGGACTGAAGCTAGAAACCAACCCCAAGGAAAAAAAAAACAAAAACACTCAAAATCATGGAGATTAAATAGCATGCTATTAAACGATGAATGAGTCAAGAATGATATTAGGGAAGAAATCAAACGGTTTTTGGAAACATATGAAAACGAACTCACAACAACCCAAAACTTATGGGACACAGCCAAGGCAGTCCTGAGAGGGAAGTTCATAGCGATACAGGCCCACCTAAAAAGGTTAGAAACATTCCAAACAAACAACCTAGCCCCACGTCTACAAGAACTTGGGGAACAACAACAAAGGCCGCCCAGAGCAAGTAGAAGGGAGGAAATAACCAAGATCAGAGCAGAATTAAATGACATAGAGACTAAAAGCACAATTCTAAGAATCAATGAATCCAAGAGCTCGATCTTTGAAAAGATAAACAAAATCAACAAGCCTTTAAGCAGACTCATCAAGAAAAAAAGAGAGACGACCCAAATAAACACAATCACAAATGAAAGAGGAGAGATTACAACAGATACCACAGAAATACAAAGGATTGTAAGACATTACTACAAAGAATAGTATGCCAAGAAATTTGAAAACCTAGGTGAAATGGAAAAATTTCTAGAAAAATATAATCTTCCAAAACTCAATGAAAAAGAAGCAGAAAGCCTGAACAGACCAATGACAACAAAAGAAATTGAAGCAGTAATCAAAAAACTCCCAACACACAAAAGCCCTGGACCAGATGGTTTCACAGGAGAATTCTACAAAGCATTTAAGGAAGAGCTAACCCCTATCCTTCACAGACTTTTCCAAAAAATCCAAAAAGATGGAAGTCTCCCAAACTCTTTTTATGAGGCCAACATCATCCTAATTCCAAAACCAGATAAAGACACAACAAAGAAAGAAAACTTCAGGCCAATATCACTGATGAACATTGATGCTAAAATCCTCAACAAAATACTGGCAAACCACATCCAACGATACATTAAAAAGATCATACACCATGACCAAGTGGGATTCATTCCAGGGATGCAAGGATGGCTGAATATTCGCAAGTCAGTAAATGTAATACATCACATAAATAAAAGCAAAGACAAAAATCACATGATTATATCAATTGATGCAGAAAAAGCATTTGATGAGGTACAGCACCCATTCATGATAAAAACACTCAGAAAAGTGGGAATAGAGGGAGCATTCCTCAAAATAATAAAGGCCATATATGAGAGATCTACAGCCAACATCATACTCAATGGGCAAAAATTAAAATCTTTTCCACTAAGATCAGGAACAAGACAAGGCTGTCCACTTTCACCACTTCTGTTCAATATAGTACTGGAAGTTTTAGCCACAGCAATCAGACAAGAAAAAGAAATAAAAGACACCCAAATTGGAAAGGAGGAAACAACACTGTCACTGTTTGCAGATGACATGACAGTGTACATAGAAAATCCTATAGACTCCACCAAAAAACTGCTTGACCTAATCAATGAATTTGGCAAAACAGCGGGATACGAAGTCAATATCCAGAAATCAAAGGCATTTCTGTACACCAACAATGAAACAGCAGAAGCAGAGATCAAGGAAAACATTCCATTGGAAGTACCAAAAAGAAAAATAAAATATCTAGGAATAAACCTAACCAAAGAGGTGAAAGACCTGTATTCAGAAAACTATATAACACTCAGGAAAGAAATCAAGGAAGACGCAAACAAATGGAAACATATACCCTGTTCATGGATTGGAAGAATTAATATCATCAAAATGTCCATATGACCCAAAGCAATGTACACATTCAATGCAATTCCTATTAAAGTACCAATGGCATAATTCACAGACATAGAATAAACACTTCAAAAATTTATATGGAATTATAAATAACCCCAAATAGCTGCTGCAATTTTGGGAAAGAAGAGTAAAGTAGGAGGGATCACAATACCCGACACTAAACTATACTATAAGGCCACTGTAATCAAAACAGCCTGGTACTGGCATAAAACAGACACATGGACCAATGGAACAGAACAGAGAGCCCAGAAATAAGCCCAAGTCTCTATGGTCAATTGATATTTGACAAAGGAGACAGCAATATAAAATGGAGTAAAAATAGCCTCTTCAACAAATGGTGTTGGGAGAACTGGAAAGCCACGTGCAAAAAAATGAAACTTGAGCACCAACTTACACCATATACAAAAATAAATTCAAGGTGGATAATAGACTTAAATATAACATGTGACACCATTAAAGTCCTAGAGGAGAACGTAGGTAGGAAAATCTCAGATATTTCACGAAGAAACTTTTTTACTGACGTGTCCCCTAGAGCAAGGGACATAAAGGAAAGAGTAAACAAATGGGACCTCATCAAAATTAAAAGCTTCTGCACAGCTAAAGAAAACAGTATCAAAATAAAAAGAGAACCAACTGTATGGGGAAACATATTTGCCAATGATACCTCAGGCAAGGGTTTAATCTCCAAAATATATAAAGAATTTACAAGACTGCACTCTAAGAAGACAAGGAATCCAATTAAAAAGTGGGCAAAGGACTTGAACAGACACTTCTCCAAGGAGGACATACAGAAAATCCAAAGACACATGAAATGATGTTCAATATCGCTAGCTATCAGAGAGATGCAAATGAAAACCACAATGAGATATCACTTCACACCAGACAGAATGGCCATCATAAACAAAGCAACAAACAACAAGTGTTGGAGAGGTTGTGGAGAAAAGGGGACCCTAGTGCACTGCTGGTGGGACTGCAGACTGGTACAACCACTATGGAAAGCAGTATGGAACTTCCTCAGAAAACTAAAAATGGATCTGCCTTTTGACCCAGTAATTCCACTGCTGGGACTCTATCCTAAGAATACTAAAATACCAATTCAAAAGAACCTATGCATCCCAATGTTCATAGCAGCACAATTTACAATAGCTAGGTGCTGGAAGCAACCTAGATGCCCATCAGTAAATGAATGGATCAAAAAACTCTCGTACATTACTCAGTGGAATTCTATGCAGCAGAAGGAAGGAAGGAGCTCCTACCCTTTGCAACAGCATGGATGGAGCTGGAAAACATTATGCTAAGCGAAACAAGCCAGGCAGTGAAAGACAAATACCATATGATCTCACCTTTAAAAGGAACCTAAATAACAAAACAAAGAAACAAACAAAATGTAACCAAAGACACTGAAATAGAGGCCAGGCTGACAGTGCCCACAGAAGAGAGTAGAGGGAATTTAAGGGGACAGTGGGAAGTGTTCACAGGAAGAAACTTAAAGGACACATGGTCATAAAGTAAGGGAAGGGTGGTAACAGGAGGGAAGTGGGGAGGGGTGTGAGGGGGGACTGGATTGGGAGTAAAAAGGAGAAAACTGTATTTGAACAAAGATAAAAAAAAGTCAAAAAAAAGAAAAAGAAAGCAAACATAACCCACACATATGCTGCCTACAAGAGACCCACCTAAGGACGAAAGACCTACACAGGCTGAAAGTGAAAGGCTGAAAACAGATTTTCCAAGCAAACGGACAAGAAAAGAAAGCCAGGGTAGCAATACTCATATCAAAGAAAATAGACTTTAAAAAAGGGCCATAAAGAGAGACCCAGAAGGTCACTTCATAACACTCAAGGGAAGAATCCATCAAAAAGACATAAACCCTGTCAATATATATGCACCCAACATAGGAGCACCCAAATACATAAAGAAAATCTGGACTTCTGGCAACATCGAGGAATAGGTGGACGCACCATACCTCCTCGCACAACCAAGAACAGAGCAACAATAATTTACAGACATAATATCACTCAGAACTGTCAGAGGATTTATCTGAATGGAAGTTGGACAGCCAAGAAGTTGAAGTAGACCCGTACATCCAGACTGGTAGGGGATGACAAGCTGGGCGGGCGCAGGGCTGGCGCGGGTCGGCGGCTCGTGGAGGTCGGGGGATATTTGGTGCAAAATTGGCGCAACAGCCATCTGGGGCGCAAGAACGCAGCGGTGATCCCTGAGTACACAAGCAGCGGCTGGGGGAAGCAGTGGGGCAGCGATTGTGGAACAGGGCAGAGCTTGCAGCCCAGGATCCCAGGGAAGTGTCTGAGCCCAGGAGAACGGAGCTGCCGCCATTGTTCCCTCCCATCCCCGCTCCCGCCCCCGCCCCCACATATAACATCACAATCTAGAGACTGGGGTGCCCGGCCCCGGTGAACACCTAAGGCTCCGCCCCCCACCACCACAAGAGCGACCAGAGCGGGGAAAAAAAAAATAGGAGAGACAGGGAAAGACATAAGACATGTTTCCAGCAGAACAGATCAGTCCCCCAGGACTCATCCTTTTGAGCTACCAAGAAATAGCCAATCTATCAGATGCACAGCTCAAAACACTGGTGATCAGAAAGCTCACGGAATTGATTGACTTTGGGCGGAATTTAGATGAAAGGATGCAGGTTACCATAAAAGAGATGCAGGAAGATACGCGGAGGAGAGCCAATAATGAAAGGAAGGAATCTTAGTCTCAAAACAATACAGTGGACCAGAAGGAAGATAGAATCAACCAAGTAGGAAAGCATGATGAAATAAGAATTCAAAAAATGGAAGAAAAGCTTAAGAGCATCCAGGACATCTTTAAACGTTCCAACATCCGAATTATAGGGGTACCAGAAGGGGAGGAGCAACAAGTGGAAAACTTATTTGAACAAATAATAAAGGAGAACTTCCCCAATCTGGCTAAGGGAACAGTCTTCCAAGAAATCCAACAACCTCAGAGAGCCCCAAAGAAGTCAGACCCAAGAAGAAACACACCAAGGCACATCATAATTACATTAGCCAAGGTAAAAATGAAGGAGAGAATCCTAGAAGCAGCCAGAGGTAAGGGGACAGTAACCTACAAAGGAGTTCCCATCAGACTGTCAGCTGATTTCTCCAAAGAGACCTTACAGGCAAGAAGGGGCTGGAAAGAAGTATTCCAAGTCATGAAAGGCAAGTACCTACATCCAAGATTGCTCTATCCAGCAAAGCTTTCATTTAGAATGGAAGGGCAGATAAAGTGCTCAGATAAGATCAAGTTAAAGGAGTACATCATCACCAAGCCCTTATTTTATGAAATGTTAAAGGGACTTATGTAAGAAAAAGATGATAAAAAACACATATAGTAAGATTTTAGACAGCAAACTCACAATTATTAACAACCACACCTAAAACAAAAACAAAAACAAACTAAACAAACAACTAGAACAGGAACAGAATTATAGAAATGGAGATCACATGGAGGGTTAGCAACAAGGGAGTGGGAGGGGGAAAGGGGGGAAAGGTACAGAGAATAAGTAGCATATATGGTAGGTAGAAAATAGACGGGGGGGGAAGAATAGTATGGGAAATGTAGAAGCTAAAGAACTTATGACACATGGACATGAACTAAAGGGGGGAATGTGGGTGAGAGAGGGTGTGCAGGGTGGAGGGGAGTGAAGGGGGAAATGGGACAACTGTAATAGCAAAATCAATAAAATATATTTAAAAAAAGAAAATTTTACAGGACTTCAAGAAAGATATTGACAGGGAGGCTTGGGTGCATGGGCTGGATTGGGAGTCAAAGGGAGAAAACTGTACTTGAGCAATGATCAAAATAAAAAATATTAAAAAAGAACAACAACAACAAAAAAGAAAGATATTGACAGCAACACAATTATAGTAGGGGATTTTAACACCCCACTGTCAAAAAATGGACAGATCTTCCAAACAAAATATCAACAAAGATATTGTGGCATTGAACAACGCCCTAGATGAAATGGACTTAACTGATATATACAGAGAGAGCCCTTCATCCCAAAGAAGCAAAATACACATTGTTTTCAAATGCACATGGGACATTTTCAAATATAGACCGCATGATAGGACACAAAACAAGCCTCAACAAATTCAAGGAAATTGAAATCATATCAAGCATTTTCTCGTACCACAAGGGACTGAAACTAGAAACAAACCTCAAGTAAAAAAAAAAAAAAAAAAAAAAAAAAAAAAAAAAAAAAAAAAAACACCCCAAAACACGCAAACTAATGGAGATTGAATAGCATGCTATTAAAACAATGAATGGGTAAAGACTGAGATTAAGGAAGAAATCAAAAATTTTCTGGAAACAAATGAAAATGAAATCACAACAACCCAATACATATGGGACACAGCCAAGGCAGTCCTGAGAGGGAAGTTCATAGCGATATGGGCCTAACTAAATAAGATAGAAGCATTTCAAATAAATAACCTAACCCTACACCTACAAGAAGTCAACAACAACAAAGGCAGCCCAGAGCAAGTAGAAGGAAGGAAATAACCAAGATCAGAGCAGAATTAAATGACATCGAGACTAAAAGCACAATTCTAAGGATCAATGAATCCAGGAGTTGGTTCTTTGAAAAGATAAATAAAATCAACAAACCTTTAAGCAGGCTCATCAAGAAAAAAAAGAGAGGGGACCCAAATAAACACAATAAGAAATGAAAGAGGAGAGATTACAACTGACACCACAGAAAAACAAAGGAGGGTAAGAAATTACTATGAAGGACTATATGCCAAGAAATTTGAAAACCTAGGTGACATGAACAATTTTCTAGAAAAATATAATCTTCCAAAACTCAGTGAAGAAGAAGCAGAATGCCTGAACAGACCAATAATAGCTGATGAAATCGAAGCAGTAATCAAAAAGCTCCCGACACACAAAAGCCCTGGACCAGACAGTTTCACAGAATTTTACAAAGCATTTAAGGATGAGCTAACCCCTATCCTTCACAGATCATTGCAAAAAATTCAAGAAGATGGAAGACTCTCAAGCTCTTTTTATGAAGCCAGCATCATCCTAATCCCCAAACCAGATAAAGACATAACAAAGAAAGAAAACATCAGGCCAATATTGCTGATGAACACAGAAGCTAAAATCCTCAACAAAATATTTGCAAACCGCATCCAGCAGTATGTTAAAAAGATCATACACCATGATCAAGTGGCATTCATCCCAGAGATGCAAGGATGGTACAATATTCACAAATCAATAAACATAACATATCACATAAACAAAATGAACAAGAAAAATCACATGATCATATCAATAGATGTGAAAAAGCATTTGATAAGTTACAACACTGATTTATGATGAAAACACTTAGCAAAGTGGGACTAGAGGGTGCATTCCTCAACATAATACAGGCCAGATTGGAGAGACCTACAGGCAACATCATACTGCACAAAAACTTAGAGTTTTTCCACTAGGATCAGGAACAAGACAAGGATGCCTGCTTTCACCATTCCTACTCGACACAGTATTGGAAGTGCTAGCCACACAAATCGGACAAGAAAAAGAAAGAAAAGGCATCCAAATTGGAAAGGAGGAAGCAAAACTGTCATTATTGGCAGATGACATGATAGAGTACATAGAAAATCCTATAGACTCCACCAAAAAAACTGCTCAACCGAATAAGCGCATTTGGCAAAACAGCAAAATACAAAGTCAATATTCAGAAATCAAAGGCAGTTTTGTACACCAATAATGAAATATCAGAAACAGAAATCACGAACAAAATCCCATTTGATATAGCAACAAGGAAAAAAGTACCTAGGAATAAACCTAACCAAGGAGGTAAAAGACCTGTACTCAGAAAACTACACAACACTGAACAAAGAAATTAAGGAAGACACAAACAGATGGAAGCATGTACCATGCTCATGGGTTGGAAGAATTAACATCATCAGAATGTCCATACTACCCAAAGCAATTTACAGATTCAGTGCAATCCCTATTAAAGTACCGTTGACATATTTCACAGGTATAGAACAAACATTTCAGAAATTTATATGGAACCATAAACAACCCTGAATAGCTGCAGCAATTTGAGAAAGAAGAACAAAGTAGGAGGGATCACAAGACCTGATATCAAACTGTATTACAAGGCCACTGTAATCAAAACTGTCTGCTACTGGCATAAGAACAGACACATGGACCAATAGAACAGAACAGAGAGCCCAGAAATAAACCCAAGTTTCTATGGTCAATTAATATTTGACAAAGTGGGCAGAAGCATAAAATGGAGTGAAAATAGCCTCTTCAACAAATGGTGTTGGGAGATCTGGACAGCTACATGAGAAAAAATGAAACTCAATCACCAACTTACACCATACACACAAAAATAAATTTAAGGTGGATAAAAGACTTTTAAATATAAGTCATGACACCATAAAAGTCCTAGAGGAAAACATCGGCAGGAAAATCTCAGACATTCCATGCAGCAATATCTTCACTGCTATGTCCCCTAAAGCAAGGGACATAAAGGAAAGAATAAACAACTGGGACTTCATCAAGTTAAAAAGCTTCTGCATGGATAAAGAAAACAGCATAAAAATGAAAAGAGAACCAACTATATGGGAAAACATACTTGGCAATGATACCTCAGACAGGGTTTGATCCCCAACATATATAAAGAACTCACATAACTCTACTCTAGGAAGACAAACAACCCAATTAAAAAATGAGCAAAAGACTTGAATAGACACTTCTCCAAGGAGGACATGTGCAGGGTCCAGAGACATACGAAAGGATGCTCAGCATCACTAGCCATCTGAGAGATGCAAATTAAAACCACAATGAGATAACCACTTCATACCGGTCAGAATGGCCATCATAAACAAATCAACAAACAAGTGTTGGAGAACTGGAGAGGATGTGGAGAAAAGGGAACCCTAGTGCACTGTTGGTGGGAATGCAGCCTGGTGCAGCCACTGTGGAAAACAGTATGGAATTTCCTCAGAAATCTAAAAATGGACCTGCTTTTGACCCAGCAATTCTACTGCTGGGATTATACTCTAAGAACCCTGAAACACCAATCCAAAAGAACCTATATACCCCAACGTTCATTACAGCACAATTTACAATATCCAAGTGCTGGAAGCAACTTAGGTGCCCATCAGTAAATGAGTGGATCCAAAAACTATGCTACATTTACACAATGGAATACTACGCAGCAGAAAGAAAGGTGCTCCTACCCTTTGCAGCAGCATGGATGGAAATGGAGAGCATTATGCAAAGTGAAATAAGCCAGGTGGTGAGGGACAAATACCATATAATCTCACCTTTAACTGGAACCTAATCAATAAAAGAAAAAAAGCAAGCAAAATATAACCAGAGACATTGAAATTAAGAACCACCAGGGCAGGAGGGAGGGAATAATGGGGGGGGAAGGGTTTTCAGGAACAACTATATATAAGGGACACATGGACAAAACCAAGGGGGGTGTGGAAGCAAGGGAGGGAGGTGGGTTTGGCTGGGGCTGGAGGGGTGGGGTGAAAATGCAGACAACTGTAATTGAACAACAATAAAATGATTTTTTTTAAAAAAGAAGTGCCAGCTGGTGCCACCATTTTCACATCCTTGCTTTGGGCTTGTGTTAGTACTATTACCATCAATCCATTTTTCCCTTGCTAGAATCTTCTTCAGCCACTTGTCTATCCTGCATGGGTTATTTTATCTAGCTTTAGCTAACCTACCTGTAATGGTCAAGTGGCTTAAGAAGATTCCTGCAAAGAAACAACAGGTTGAAGATGATTATAAGCATGAATCTACTTAACCAGGCACATGTACACTGAAATACTATAATGCAATATGCTGCAAGTGAATGAAGAGAGTGTGCCACTATCAACTCCCAGCAAATAAGGAATCTCATTCTTTCCTCGGTAGCATGTGAAAGTGTCCCTCTGATATAGACCGAATGACAGCACCCAGGCCAATCCATATATTAAACAATAGTGGGCTGAAAGAATATTCTTATATTCCAAATTTAAAGATCATGAGTACAATTTTTGATCTTTTCTTCTCACCCCATAATGGGTCATCTGGGTATATCCTTCTTTGGAGACTGCTAATCTAGAGCTCTTAAATTCGAGGAAGAGTGGTTCTAACATACTTAGACGTGACACTATGAGTAAAAGCAGCTTTAAATATAAAAGAGCCAATACCTGCTGAGCACCTACTCTGAGTCAAGTGCTATGCATGCATTCTTTTGTTAAGTCTTTAAAAACAATCCCATTTTGTAAATAAGACTGAGTTTGAGTGAGTTCAGTGAGATTAAGCAACTTGACAAATGTCATACAAACATACAAGAGCTGCCTTTTGAACTCAGAGCTGGTTGTCTCTAGAGCCCAGTCTCTTTTGACAGTACCATTTCTGGGATGTTAGCAAATCAACATAATGTACACCCATTTAATCAGTTTTAAGGAATTTTTTCCCAATTAATACTTCTCCTCCTGGGGTTTAACCGAATGCTTTGGGTATAAAAGTGTACAGGTTCTGGAACTGAGATAAACAGTACTTTTTTAGTGACAGTATTACCTTGTTTTTGTTCTCTTCTTTCTCCATTTTGATCTTGGTGATTCAGAGCTGCTGCCATTGAAAAACATCTGTTTTATCTAAATTTAACAAGCTCTATTAGTCGGATACTAAGCCTTCCTTTATCCTGAAGCCTTTCCATAATTTGAAATTCAATCTGCTGGCAGTCATAATAAGAGTTACCAAAGCACTAGTTGTGGACATATCTAGGCTGTTGGGCCTGTTTCTGATTTTTAACTTTACTTTTCCAATCTGAATGAATAAGCTCTCTCATACTCACCACGAGTCATGTCTTTTTTTTTTTCCCCACCCCTCTTTTCATGGTAATCAAATCTATAAATTGCAGTGTATAAACTGCAAAATATATGTTGTCAATGTAATTTATGTGCCATGTTAGGGTGATTTGGTCTTGCCCACTGGTTTACTGTCCTTTTTAAAACTATTGCCAGTCCTAGATGGCACAGGTCTGCAAAGCATTGGTGATCAGAATGCTCAGACATCTCATTGAATATGGCAAAATGTAAAAGAAGAGCTTTGGCTGGTGTGGCTCAGTGGATTTAGTGCCAGCTTGTGAACCAGAGGGTTGTTGGTTCGACTCCCAGTCAGGGTATATGCCTGGGCTGCTGGCTGGGTCCCCATTTGAGGGTACACAAGAGGCAACCAAACATTGATGTTTCTGTCCTTTTCTTTCTCCCTTCCATTCCCTCTCTCTAAAACTAAATAAATAAACTCTTTTTTAAAAATAAGGGAAACAATGTAGGCTACACTAAGTGAAATAAAGAAAAATCCACAGGAACTAATAGTGAAGGGAAGTAATCCATAATTCAAATCAATGATTTGGAACCTATGTAAGAAATAAACATTCAACCAGAACAAAATGAAGAAACAAGAATTCAAAAAAAAAAAAAAAGGGACAAAATAAGAAGACTCTGGGACATCTCCAAAAGGGCCAACATCCAAATCATAGGGATGCCAGGAGGAGAAGAGGAAGATTAAGAAATTGAAAATTTATTTGAAAAGATAATGAAAGAAAACTTCCCTAATTTCGTGAAGGAAATAGACACAGAAGTCCACGAAACACAGATAGTCACAAAAAGTTGGACCCAAAGAGGAACACACCAAGACAAATCATAATTAAAATGCCAAAGCTTAAAGATAAAGAGAGAATCTTAAAAGCAGCAAGAGAAAGTCAGAGTTGCCTACAAAAGAGTTCCCATAACACTACCAGCTGATTTCTCAAAAGAAACCTTGCAGGCTAGAAGGGACTGGCAAGAATTACTCAAAATGATGAAAAGCTGGGACCTACATCCAATATTACTCTATCCAGCAAAGCTATCATTTAGAATTGAAGGGCAGATAAAGTGGTTCTGAAACAACGTAAAGCTAAAGGAGTTCATCATCATCAAGCCCTTGTTTTATGAAATGTTAAAGGGTGTTATTTGAGAAAAAGATCAAAACAATGAGCATGAAAAAGACTACTATCAACAACTGAATCTAAAAAACAAACTAAGCAAGTAACTAGAGCAGAAAGAGAATCCTAGATATGGAGATCATTTGGAGGGTTATCAGCTGCAAGGGGGAAGGGGAAGAATGGGGGAGAAGGTATAGGGATTTAGAAGCATGAATGGTAGGTACATAATAGACAGGGGAAGTTAAGAACAGTATAGGAAATGGAGAAGACAAAGAACTTATACATATGACCATGGACATGAACTAATGGGGTGGGTGGCAGTTTACACTGGAGGGAAGGGATGGTACTGGACAGAGGGCAGGCAAAGGGGGGAAAATTGAGACAACTGTAATAGCATAATCAATAAAATATACTTAAAAATAAAATACAGGAAAATTTAAAAACAAAAATACAGGAAAATTCAAAAAAGAAAATCAATAAATGTTTAAGACTAAATTTTATCTTTTAAATAAAAATAGAAAAGAAACTCTTACTGTCTTTCTGACCTCATTGTTACTTTTATCTTATTGTTGACTGTAACTATACTATACCCACCTATGTAAAAGAAGTATGTGTTTACCATTTTGCTTTTTATTCAATTCCAGAGGTTCCCCCCAACTTTGCTTTCTCCCACCTCCCTCTCACCAGTGGATTTCATGAACCCCCTTACATCCTTTTTGACTGCAATGTATAAAATAAGGGGCAAAACTACCATTTTCTAGGGCATTTTCTCAAGCCATTGAAGTTCTGCTTTCAGCAATTGTCAGTTGGACTCAAATAAACACATAAACATTCAAAAAATAAAGTCCATACTTTCCAAAGCAACCTATAAATTCAATGCAATTCCTATTAAAATACCAATGGCATATTTCACAACTCTAGGACAAATATTTCAAAAATTTATATGGAACCAAAAAAGACCCCAAATAACCTCAGAAATCTCGAGAAAAAACAAAGTAGGAGGGATCAGAATACCTGATATCAAACTATACTCTAAGGCCACTGTATCAAAACAGTCTGGTACTGGCATAAGACCAAACACATAGAACAAGAGAACAGAACAGAGAACCCAGCAATAAACCCAAGTGTCTATGTTCAATTAATATTTGATGAAGGGGACATGAGCATACAATGGGGTAAAATTAGCCTGTTCAACAAATGGTATTGGGAGAACTGGAATGGTACATGCAAAAAAAAAAATGAAACTAGACCATCAACTTATGCCATACACCAGAATAAACTCAAAATGGATAACAAACTTAAATATAAGTCATGACACCACAAAAGTCTGAGAGGAAAACATAAGCAGGAAAATTTCAGATATCCCATGTGGCAATATTTTTGCCAATATACTCTTAGGACAAGGGAAATTAAGGAAAAGATAAACAAATGAAACTACATAAAATTAAAAAGCTTATGCATGGCTAAAGAAACCATCATCAAATGAAAAGAGAACCAGCTGTATGGGAGAACATATTTGCCAATGATACATCAGACAAGGGTTTGATCTCCAAAATATATGAAGAATTCATACAACTTAACATCAGGAAGACAAACAAACAATCCAATTAAAAAATGGCCAATGGACCTGAATGCACACCTCTTGAAGGACGACATACAGATGGTCCATAGACATAATGAAAAGATACTCAACATCACTAGCCAACAGAGAGATGCATATTAAAAGCACAGTGAGATATCACCTCACACCTGTCACAAGGGTTATTAATAAATCAACAAACAACAAGTGCTGGTGAGGTTTTGGAGAAAAGGGAACCCTAGTGCACTGTTGGTGAGAATGCAGACTGGTGCAGCTGCTGTGGAAGACATTATGGAATTTCCTCAAAAGACTAAAAATGGAACTGCCTCTGACCCAGCAATTCCACTGCTAGGATTACACCATAAGAATCCTGAAACACCAATTCAAAAGAAGTTATACATCCCTATGTTCATAGCAGTGCTATTTATAATAGCCAAGTGCTGGAAACAGCCTAAGTGACCATCAGTAAATGAGTGGATCAAAAAACTATGGTACATTTATATAATGAAATACTACATGGCAAAAAGAAAGAAGGAACTCCTATCCTTCATGACAGCATGGATGGAAGTGGAGAGCATTGTGCTAAGTGAAATAAGTCAGTTGGTGAAATACAAATAGCATATTAACTCACCTGTAAGAGAAAATTAATGAACAAAATAAACTAACAAGCAATACAGAACCACAGGGGTGGAAACATGGAACAGACTGACGGTGACCAGATGGAAAGGGAGAGGGGAATAACAGTGGAATTAAGGGGAAGAGAGTAGTCAAAGAACATGTATGGATGGCCCATGGACATGGACAACAGTATGGGAATTGACTGTGGGAACAGGGGATAGGATGGGCGGAGGAGGGCAAAGGGGGGAAAATGGGGGCAAGTATAATAAAATAACAATTAAAATGATTAAAAATAGTTTAGGTAAGAATTTCAAAAAGTAATAGCATGGGCAAAGAAGGAAATCAATTCCCTAAAAGAAAAATAGGGAAGTGAAAGGACATAACATGCTCAAGGAACTATCAATAATCTTACTGGTGTATAAAGTCTGTTGGGTATAATGGTAAAAGACAAGGCTAGTGAGCTGGTCTGGGACATGATTAAAAATGTTCCTATATACAATGATAATGAGTTTGGGATTCTTCTTAAAGGCAATGAGAAAGGGAATGAGAAACTTGAACCAACAGTTCAAGTAGGCAAGTGACAAAATGAGAATAACATTTTTTAGTGCTCCTTCTGCTAGAGGTATCAAGGATGGATTGTAGGAGGGTGAGACTGGATACAGAGAGAGTAACCACATAGCACTTAGTGAAAGTTAATGAAATAAGGTAATGGAAATAGAAAATGGATTTAAGATAATATTGATGCATTAAGAGGTGAGAGGTAAATGAGAGTTAAAGATGACTCCTAGGCCTGAGTAATCAGATAGATGGAGATGATATTAGACAAAATAGGGAATACCCAAGAGGGTGAAGATTTTGTATGAGCTACCTTTTAGATATATTGAATTTCAGGTGTATTTGCAGTATCTGGATGAAACTATCTAATTGAGCCAACTGAAAAGTCAGCCTGCAACTTTCTTAGTGAAGTCAGGGTTGGAGTTAAAGATTTGGAAGTCATCAGGATACAGGTGTTGAATAGACTGATGTCAATGAATGTAAAGCAAAAGAAAAGGCTGTGGCTAGGGGCTTGAGGGGCAGAATGGGATAGATAGGGGCTAGAGTAAGAGAAGAACCCAAAAGAGACTGAAAGAAGCAGCACTCAGATGAAGGATAGAAGACAAAGGTGTCCTGGAATGAGAGGTCCTGGAAGGAAGGGGTAGCGTTGTATAAGAAATTCAGAGTAGAGGTTAGATTAGACAAGCACTGAAGGGCCACCATGATTTGGGCAGTTTGGATGTGACTTTTGCTGGAGTATTGTAGGAACATAATCCAGACCATTGTGGTTTGAGGGTTTAAAAGGAGGTAATGAAGAGGGAAACAACATATGAGGTTTATTCTTTCAAGAAGGCTGGCAGTAAATGGAAAGAGAGAAATAAGATGGCTGCACAGTAGGCAAAATTAAAAGAAAGATTAATGTGGGAGGATCCTTATGGAGAGTGAAAAGAGAGCTCTTAGAAGAGGAGAGGGCTAATGCATGGAGTTGAGTCTCAGACAAGTCAGGGGTGGGTGATGAAATGAAATTCATAAAGAAATTCAAAATATAAGCCCCAATTTTTCAGTACAAAGAAATTCAAAATATAAGCCCTATTTTTTCATTATTACATCTAATAAACATACAATTACTTTATCAAGTTTCTATAACAGTTTCTAAATTTTAAGTCATAATTTTAGTGTTTATGTTGTGGATCAGTATGAAGCAGTCTGAGGACTGGAAGGGGTCCACCACTATATTTTGACTGAAACTATTCTAGACCACAGGACATGGAAAGAGTAAGGATAAAACTCTCTTTTCACAAGAGAGGATGGAAACAAGAAAGGATGAAAGAATAGAAACAACACTTAGGTGTTGGATGAAGGGCAGTTGAGGGAATTCCCACTTGAAAATCATTTGTGTGTGTGTGTGTGTGTGTGTGTGTGTGTGTGTTATGAAGTAAGAAGCCTGACCTTCAGAAATGTGAAAAGGGTCCAGGGGATGGGGTGGGAGGATTGAAGGAATGTAGTAATGGGTTAAAATAGCTGCTATGGGAAATGTCAAATTAAAATGAATAAAGGTGAATAAAATAATTGTAAAACAATAGAGAGAATGGCCAGTTAGGGCTGGAAATCAAATTTATTATGGAGTTCAGTTTTGTGATTTTCCCTAGCAGTTTTGCAGTCTCAGAACAGGGTGAAAAAACATATGCTGGGGTTTTGGTAATATGGTTAACAGGTATGCAAACCTACTCTCCCACAGAAACAACTAAAAATATTCAATAAAATGCAATAAACATCTCCTTAAAAGTATCAAAGAGCTAGAACAGTAGTAAGAAATTATGAGCCCAGATCTAAGTGAAGGCAGATTGATGAAGTTACTTCTTTGAAAACATTTGCTGAACTTAATTTAAACTTCACAGAACTAGCCATAAGTGATGAGAGAATATAAATCCAAGGGCCCACCCAAGGTGAAGTGTCTAATAAGGTTCCTCTCCAGAAAAAAACTGGAATGACAAAGAGCTAAAACATCAGTGTATCACTGAATGAGAAATAACCCCCTATAAATACACATAATAAGACTTTGAGGAAAGCAGCCTAGTTCTGAGTGGAGGAGGAGGCACCTGTGTGACAGGTTGTAAACACAATATTGTTTAATAATAATTCGCTGCTTAAATTCACATTTCCAGGTGCTCCAAAATACCACAAGCTCTAAATGTAGTTTAAAGTAGAACCAGAGTGGTGGTGCCACCAAGCACCTGGCAGAATGCAAATCCTCTGCAAGAACCCACCCTCACCCTAAATCTCAAAATACTCCCACAAACAATTTTTCAAAGAAATAAGCAGATCTAATTAAAAAGCACTTAGTATACAACAAAACAAGGCACCATATGTAAGACAAATAGGAAATTCAAATGAGAAATATTTGAATCCAAATATGTAAGTAATTATATTTAAATAAAAATGGGCTAAATGCTGTGTTAAAAGACTAAATTTTAAAACTCCAACCATATGCCATTTCAGTGGCTACATTTAAAACATAAAATACAAAAAGACTGACAGTGAAAGGATGGAAAAACATTTCACACAAATACCAAAAGAAAGCTGGTACTGCTATGTTAGTATCAGAGACAAATTAGGTTTTAAGGCAAAAAAAAGCGCTATTAAAGATATAGTTGTTTCTTTTTTTTAATAAAAAGCAATCCAACAGGACTGTTAAATTTGCATGAATAGCCTTACGAAAAATAAATAAATCCATATCATACTGAGAGATTTTAACACACCTCTTTCCATCATTGATAGAACAAATAGACATTTCCCCCTAAAATAACATTGATAAGATGTGAATAACACAACAAAATTGATTTAATATTGTATAGAATACAGAACTCAACGATTACAGAATACATATTCTTTTCAAGCCCACATAGAACATTAATCAAAACTGCTTTAAGTAACTAATACCACCATATACTAGATTGCAGTGCAAAGGATTAAAATAATACAAATGACATTCTAAAATCACAATACAATTAAGCTAGAAATCAACAAAACAATAACTAGAAAAACCACATATATTTTACAATTTAAAAACATACCTTAAAAACATGGGTCAAAAAAGAAATCATATTGGAAATTGCAAAATATTTTGAACTGAATTAAAATGAAAACAACACAAACAAAACTTGTGTGCTGCAACTAAATCAATACATAGAGGGAAAGCTATAGCCTGAAATACTTATATTTGAAAAGAAATAAAGGTTGAAAATGAAAGAGCTAGGTATCTATCATAAGGATCCAGAAAAAAAAATAACGAGAAAATAAACATGAAGAAAATAAAAGGAAGAAAACATGGTGAAGTTGATTCAGGATCAGAGGTTGGCAGAGCAGATGTGGGTAAAGGTAATAAATATAAAGAAATTGAAGAAGCTAGTGAAAGTGTGGTCAAAATGATTTATAATGGTTATCAAGCTGAGTAAAGTAGAAGTGGGGCAAGAGATGTCAGGAAGATTGAAAAATAGTGATGGGTCTATGGACATGAAGTCACAAAGATATGAGATCATGATATGAGTAAGAGTGAATAGATGGGAGTTTTTGATCAGCATGGAATTTTAATGTTAAATATTTTCTATGTCAAAATTTGTTCTAAATGAAGAAACTATTTGGCACATGGCCATGTAAGTGGGTTGCTAAAATGCTAAAATGGATTACTTAATTATGTTTTCATAAGTCTTTATTTATTCTACACTAGTTTTGTAAGACCTTAAAGGATAGAAAACCTCCTTACTCATCTCGGTATCCCTGTTATGGAGTCTGGAACACAGTGGATGCTTAACAAATGCTTGTCAACCTTAATATACACACTATGCTAAGCACTATACACATATTATTTAATCCTTAAAATAACTTTATGAGGTACATACTGATATGTAATCAAGAGATAAGGAAAGTGAAGTTAAACAAATTGGTTGAAGTTGTACAATAAATGAACATGTGCTATGCTAAAGGCCTGAGAGTAGATGTTTACTACAGCCCCAGACAATGTATGCCGAAAACAACTGCTAGGACCTATTGAGATTCTGGTGAGCAAAAAAAAAAAATGAAAAATTTAAAAAGATGTTTATTGATAAGAGGAGAGGGGAGGGAGAGGGAGAGGGAAAGAGGTGTGAGAGAAAACTATCAATTGGTTGCCTCCCAACAGGGAAGTGAACCCAAAACGTAGTTATATGCCCTGACCTGGAATTGAACCCCCAACTTTTTTGGTGTATGGGATGACACTCTAACCAACTGAGCCACACTGGCAAAGGCTGCTGAGCAAAATTTTGCTAAGGCAGTAAAAACATCACAACATCAAAATTCCACTGGAAACCCAAGGCTCGCTTATAAAATGCCCATTCTTCCTCTTTGCCCCTCAACTGTCTATTTCTCTCACCCCCTCATACTTCAGCCACCACCAAAGCCTAGGCATTTTGCTGACTGTCTTCTCCCTGTGCTGATCATTTACATCTAGCTTGGTCCTCCCTGTTCCCTGGTGGATCCTCTATCTTATCAATCTCCCTATTTACAAGACTAGAACTGTAAAAAAAAGAAAATGATGTTTTGAGATCTCAGTATTTGTGCTTTTCAGGACAGAAGTGTTTCTGGGTTAATCCATCTCTCTAAGAATTACTTGTAGCTATACTTTACTGAAGACTTTGTAATGATGATAATCAAATAAATAATACTAGCCCTGACCAGTGGGGATCAGTTGGAGCATCGTTGTGTGCACCAAAAAGCTGGGGGTTTGATTCCCAGCCAGGGCACATACCTAGGTTGCGGGTTCAGTCCCTGGTTGGGGAGTGAATGGGAGGCAACCAATTGATGTTTCTCTCTCACATTGATGTTTCTCTCTCTCTCTCTCTACCCCTTCCTCTCTCTCTAAAATCAATAAACATATTTAAATTTTTGTAAATAAAAAATAACAACAACTACTACTTATAATAGCTTTAGAAACTATCCTTAATGAAAGTAAAACGCTTATTTGACCCAACATTTCTCTCTGGCTTCCCCTTCATTAACCCTTCATTTCTCTGTTCCTCTTGGGAACATAATGTTTCAACAGAATTGTTTGTCTAACCTATCTGCAACACCTTATCTCCCTATTCACTTTTCAATTCACTCTCATATGACTTATGGCCCCTCCACTTCAATGCATGTTATTGCAACAATCACCCTCTATATTGCCAAATCCAATAGATGTTTTTCAATCTACATCTTACTTGAACTCCCTTCAGTATTTGACATAGTTAATCATTCCCTTTATTTTTGAACATTTTTTCTTTGGATATTCTGATACAACACTGCTGGTTTCCCACTGCCATGCCCACCTCACTGCCTGTTCTTGTTTAGTCTTCTTTGTAGATTTCTTCTAATATTGTGATACATCAGAACTCAATCCTGGGCCTTCTCTTTTTTCTTTATATCCCTCTCTATGTCATCTCATCCAGACCATGGCTTCTACTACCACCTATACGCTGATAACTTCCAAATTTATTTCTCTAGTAAAGACTCTCATTTGAGCTCGTAACATGCATATTTGGCTCTCTACCTGACATCTCCATTTGGATATGTAACATATACCTTAAACTTATTAAGTCAAGAACTCTTGATATCCTCCCAACCAGCTCTTTCCCCTATATTCTCTATCTCAGTATGTCACCAAACACTTATGCAGTTACTTAAACCAGAAATTTAGGCATCATACTTAATTCCTTCCTTTTTCTCACCCCAACAACATATCTGTAAGTAAGTCTTATTGACTCTGTCTCTAAAATTTATGCAGAATATCTCCCTTCAGTTCATCATAACTACTGCTACCTAGGTCCAGGCCTAACTTAAATTATGGAAGTCTCTTGACTAGTCTGATTGAACCCTTCAATGGCTTCCCATTTGGCTCCTTGAATAAAAGCCAATTTCTTTATCTTGGTTATGCATGAGCCACTTACTCAGCAATAAGCACATAGAAGATGTGAATAATACTATATACCAACTAAACATAACATACATCTATAGAACATTACACCCAACAACAGTAGATACATAATCTTTCCAAGTACATGTGGAACATTCTCTAGGGCAGACTCTATGCTAGGCCAAAAAATACACCTCAACATATTTAAAATGATTGAAATCATACAAGTTACATTCTCTACCACAAAGAAATTAGAAATAAATAACAGAATGAGATTTGGGAAATTCACAAATATGTGGAAATGAAACAAAACACTTAAATAACTGATGGTCAAAGAAAAAAATCACAAGATAAATTAGAAAATATTTGAAATGAATGAAAGCAAAACCACAACATACCAAAACTTATGGGATACAGCTAAAGCAGGGTTTAGAGGGAAACTTACAGCTTCAAGAACTTTATTAAAAAAGAAGAAATATCTCAAATCAATACCCTAAACTTCCACCTTAAAGAACTAGGATAGAAGGGCAAACTAAAGCCAAGGCAAATATAGGAAAGTAAATAATAACAATTAGAGTAGAAATGAATGAAATGGAGAATAGAAAAACAATAGAAAAAATTAATGAAACAGAAGTTGTTTGTTTGAAAGAACAGCAAAATTGGCAAGCCTTTAGTAAGACTGACCAAAAAAGAAGGAGGAGGAGAATAAGAATCAGACTCAAATTACTAAAGTGAGAAATGTAACTGGTAAAAGTAGCCAAATATATGGTGACAGATGATCTGAATTTGGTTTGTGGAATATACAGATAATGTGTCATAGAAATGTACACTTGAAACCTATATGATCTTATTAACCAATGTCACCCCAATACATTTAATTGAAAAAGATAAATGAAAAAGGGGAAATTACTACAAAATTGACAGAGATAAACAATTATAAAAGAATACTATAAATAAATGTATGCCAACAAATTAGATAACCGAGTTGTTATGGGTAAATTCCTACAAACACATAAACTACAAAAACTGACTCAAAATAATGAAAAGGATAATAGACATGTAACAAGCAACAAAATCGAGTCAGTACTTTTAAAAAAAATCTCTCAATAAAGAACAAGACCCCAGGAGCAGATGGCTTCCTTGGTGAGCCCTACCACACTTTTAAAGAATTAATTTCTAATTTTTCTCAAACTTATCTAAAATACAGAAGAGGAAGAAAAGTTCACAATTCAATTTTTGAGATCAGTATTATCCTGAAACCAAAACCAAAGACACCACAAGTGAGGCAAAATGAGAAAAATTTCAATTAGGATCTAGCAGAGGTTATGGAGTTCATTTACTGCCATAAATGAGTTTGAACTTCAGTTTGAATACAGGTATATGCTGCTTTTTGAAAGTCTGCATTAAGCCACTGTGTTTTTACAAAAGAATTATATGAGTACCCACTTTCACTAACAGAAAGAAATCTGAAGAGGATTTTCACTTTTACAAAAAAAAGTCAAAAGTGATAATAGAGTTCAGTGTTTGTTTTGGAACAGGCAATTAGAGGCAGCATGCACCAGGAGCAGCCAGAGTAGTACTGCCCAGCTCCTTCCCTGGGAACTGCAGTTAGCATTTTAGCATCAGCTATCAAAACTTTGAACTGTGTCTGTGAGCATTTACGTTTTTTCTCAATTAATTCTGTGCATCCATTAGTAAGATGTGTCCTAAGGTATCAGAAAAGCTTGAGAGAGCTCATAAAGTTGTTTGTTATACTTAGTGTAAAACTGGAAGTGGTTCTGCTAGTAGTACTCTCTTCTAGTTGGCATTCAATAATGCATAAAGGGGAAAGTGTATTGCTTAAGTGGATTGATGGGTGTACAAAACATCGTGTGTATTTATCACATCATTTCTTCTTTTGTTAACACTATACGTTACTGTTATTTTGACTTTTGTGTGTTATTTGGTATGATTTGGTAGGTTATTATTTTGGATCTGGGAACACTTGAAAGTTTTTCCACATAAACTAATGGCAATTGCTTCTTCACTTTTCACCACTTACACTTACAAAAGGTTGAATGGAAACGCTCTGCTTTAGATAATGGGGGAAACCTGTATTTACACAAGAGACTCTTAATTCTGAACACACTTTTATATTTTACTCAACAGTGTTAATCTTCACTCTGTCCAACCTGTATCTCCAGGCAACTGGAGTAAGTACTCCAGAGCCTGGTGAGATTAGTTATAGAAAAAGAACTACATGTTTATAATTAAATGTGGAGGTGGGGCACAGTATGGTACATACATTTTCACACCTCATTACATGCATAGAGGATAGTTGATGAAGTCTTTAAGGAAAATAGAAATAAGAAACACAGTCAAATAATGGTCTTCATTACATAAAGAAAGGATTCAGGAGGGAAGGATCTGTTTTGCAATTAACAAAACAAAAGCTGATCTATCAACTTGAATTGAGAAGTAGGTTAAACATTTCAGTACTTATTCACATATACATACAAATAAAAAAGCAAACTGATGGCCACCTCCACCACCACAATCATGTGTTATATGTATACAAAGTTAGATCAAAGTGGTAGCTAATACTATTACATTCTGCAGTTGTTCAAGGATGACAGTTGAGAAAGTTTGATGACAGAGGATAAAAATAACACTTGTTTGGGCATAAATGGAAGTTTCTTTTCATTGAACTATGTGAATGTTCCTCATGTCACCCACAGCCCTAGGAACCTAAGAAAATAATTTGACAACATTAACAAGTGTTCACCACCTCATGAAATTATAATTATATTTTACAGAAATGAAAAATAACTATTGTAAACATGAGAACAAATTGAGGTAATGATAAAACAACCAATAACTATTGGGCTTAATTCCAATCCCAGTTTTATCATCTAGTAAATAATGTGCATAACCTATGTTCAAGTAGTTTTTCACAGTTTTAAACAAAACATTTGACATAAGTTAGCTCATAACAATTTAGAAGCAGATGCAAAAGCAGAAATGCTTACAGTTCAAATGTGCTCTGTTGACAAGGAGACTATGGCCTAGTTATTTATTTTTTAAAGACGTGGAATCTTTAGCTCCCAGCTTGACGGTCAGTTACAAAAAGCAGAAGGCACCTTAACGTTTCCTCTGGAGGGTATTATCACTGCACTCCAGTATCAACAATGGGTAGAAACACATGTGCTCTATCATACTTTGACCTTTATACATGAAGTCAAAAGAATCCTGAGCAAGGTCAATTTTTGCATCCAGTGTGCACTTTGTGTAGATGTAAAAGAACATTTTCACAGAATTGGATTTGCGAAGTTCATTGTTATTTGAATGAAATATATTTATTTCTATGTTGTGACTTTGCAAGAAAACAAGGCCAGGAGAGGCATTTCCTCAAAGGCTAAAAGAAGGCATTACTACCACTACCGGTACTTGCCAGGGGATTTACAAAGCATCTTGAGGCACAAAGTTAGTATGGGAGATGAGCCACGCTCAGAAGTTAACACAGAGAAAAAGGTGGGAGTATTCACACCTCCTTCCACGTTTGCCTGCCAATACAACAAAGTACTTCAGATAGTAACTCCTAGTAGTCAGGTAATGAATTATGTTCTTCAGTGTTCATGTTTGGGTTTGTCTACTTCCATTATGATTGTAAGGGTCGGAATTCGAGTTTAAAATCCTTGGGGGGAAAGCTGTTTTTGTAATTTAGCCGGAATGTCCTTGTCTTAGAGTTTCCCACTGCATCAGTGCCTTAACCTGGTATGATAGCCATGATAGTGCATTGCCTTTTAGATATAATGCAGGACCAAGGGCAAGGCTACTGGTGCTTATTAAAGATTCCTTGCTATGTTCACAAAAGTAGGGGCATTAGACTCTTGTCTACTGACCAAATTCTAAATCAGGAGATTACATTCTGCTTTCCTAAATTCCCCTAGCAGAAGCAGCCATCCACAGTATCCTACTTGGCTTCCTGTGCTAAACTGTAGTGTGATGTCATTAAATGGTACTGGTTTTCTACTGTAAAATTGTTTACTTCTCAGTGGAGTGGTGAGTAAATTGGTACCTATTGTCTGATATTCAATCCAGTTTCAAACAAATCAAAAGGTAGGCTCTGATAGTTAAGAATAAAGTGTAAAATAAAACAAACCCCCCTGAGAGTGTACCAGTTTTTGTGGAGCACTGTTTTGGAGATGAAACATCAATTTCAGCCATGGCCAGTGTGGATCAATTCGTTGGAGCATCATATCATCAGCAAAATGTTGCGGGTTTGATTACCACTCACAGCACATACCTAGGTTGTAGGTTCAATCTCAAGTACCAGGCGTACAACCCCCAGTTGGGGTGCTTACAGGAGGCAACCAATTGATGCTTCTGTCTTGTATCAATGTTTTTCTCTCTCCCTTCCTCTCTGTAGCCCTCTCTAAAAGCAATTTAAAAAAGTCCTTGGGTGAGGATTTAAAAAAAACATGAATTTCAGTTTATTTATTTATTTTTAGCTTGTGAAACATTTTTTGAAACCAATCTGCTTTCCCTTCTGCAACATAGACAAAAAAGAATTTTTTTACTCTGCTAGTGCTTGGCAATGAATTATTATTTGCCTTAAACAGGATAGTTCTAAGAGTGATGATACAATTTGAGAGGCTGAGAGCACATATTAGAAAGCAGTTAACCCACCCCTTTTGTCTTTAGGTTGCACGTAACCATTTTAGATAGTTAATCTATTTCAATTTTTAGACAGTTAATCTATTTCAAAAAGTCTTTTTAAAAGGAGAATCTTAATGTTACCTTGAAACATATTTTAGTGTTTCTCAATCTCTCCATAACACTAAGTTCTTATTTCTGTTTAACTTCCGTTCCCCTACTGTAGTTTAATGCCACCATCTTTTATCCATTACTACTAACTTTGCTGTCATATAACAAGAGGCAGTTTGCACAATGGCATGGTTTCTGAAATAACACATACCGGCATTCAAATCCTAGCTCTGTCACTTTCTAGGTGTGTGACATTTGACAAGCTGCTTCTAAGGTTCAATTTACTCATCTATAAATGAGCAACCTCAGAGGAGAATTACTGTGAACATCAAATGAGATACTATATTATTTTGAAGGACTATGGGATAAGATGAGGCATAGTACTTAGCACCCAACAAATGCTCAACGAATATTAGCTATTTATCTGATTATGTACGCAGATATAAGTTAAATCATAAACTCTGAATGAAAAGCATACTTCCTAGATGTAAATGTAAGTGCAGTGTTGTGCACATAGTATAGTGCAGAGGCTCAATATTTATTGAATGAATAAACATTTTTTTTTCCTAAGTGGAGTGAGCAGTCCTCAGCTGTTTACAAGATCCCACACATTTAGCTCAAAAGTGACTAAATCAATCAATTCTATGATGTCTCCACTTTGTCTATATATTTTGGCATGGTGTAGAGACAACACAAATAACTTATATTTTCTATCAGATTGACTTCTATGAATTTTAACATTGTATTATTGTCTTAGGTGCTCAGAATGGGACTGACATAATTATACGATTCTTCATGCACCCAAGTTCTCTTTGAGAAATTAAAAAAATTAATACTAAGAACTGTCTAATAATATACCTGAACAAAATCTTTCAACTTCTGACTCGTTACACTACATGCCTTATTGTATAGATCATGTAAGATCTATGCTGACTAAAGACGTATTTCTAATTGTTTCCAAGCCAAACACATACACACACACACACACACACACACACACCCATAATCCACCACCACAGGTTCCAGGCACAACTAACATCTTTGAACTAGTGAGGTGTTAGGACTTTACCTTTTGCTTTCAAACATTTTCACGGATCAAGGTAGGACAGTTGGGGGAAAAGTAATACATAGATTGCATTGCGCGTGCATATTTGTCCATAAGCAAACAGTATTGCTATTTTACCATAATCTCGGAAAACGCCTGGTGCGTGTTTAGGTTGGTATTAAAGCCATCGCCCTGTAGCCATTTCCCTGATACTTTGAATATACTTTATAGGAATGGTCTCAGGTGTGGAGTTCTGAGCACCTGCATACTCACACTCCAGCAGTTCAGCAGCCAGCGTGTTTGAGGCAGGTGGCTCAGGTTCCACGTAACTTGGCTCAAGTGTCACTAACACTACGTGCAGCTCCGGTCATCGAGCTGTGCTTTGGGACTTGGATACTTCGGACTTTCTTCTCCCCCGCCACCCCCTCCCCCAACTTGTTTCCCTTTTCCTCCTTCCTCTCTGGTAGTGCCCACCTCCTCCCTTCGCTCCCACTCTTCGCATTTTCCTTGTTTCTTTCTTCCTTTCCATTGGGCTTCCCGTCTTTTATCCTCCGTGAGCCCCAGGGCCGAGGCTACGGATAGGAGGCGAGAAGCCCGCGGGACTGGCCCGAAGGGCAAAGCCGAGAAAGCATGGGGCGCGCGCCAAGACTGGGGTACGCAGTGGGCCGCCTCGTGGCCGGGCAGCCAGACCGAGAGCTGCGCGCGCGCCTCGCGAGCTCCTGGCGCGCCCCCGACGACCGGGGCCGCAGCGTGCTCGCCCCCGCCGCCAGCTCGCCTCACTCATGGGTCGGAAACCGTGCGTGGGGGAGATTGTTCCAAGATGGCGGCCGGTTGCTGCGGGGTGAAGAAGCAGAAACTGTCCAGTTCGCCCCCCTCTGGCTCGGGTGGCGGTGGTGGCGCCTCCTCCTCCTCCCACTGCAGCGGAGAGAGCCAGTGTCGAGCCGGGGAGCTGGGACTAGGAGGCGCCGGTACGCGGCTTAACGGGCTGGGAGGTCTCACTGGGGGAGGTAGTGGCAGCGGCTGTACCCTCTCTCCCCCCCAGGGCTGCGGCGGCGGCGGCGGGGGGATTTCCCTGTCGCCACCTCCGAGCTGTGGAGTGGGGACCCTACTTTCCACCCCGGCCGCCGCCACCTCTTCCTCGCCCTCCTCTTCGTCCGCCGCCTCGTCTTCATCTCCCAGCTCCCGGAAGATGGTGGTGTCAGCGGAGATGTGCTGCTTTTGCTTCGATGTGCTCTACTGTCACCTGTACGGATACCAGCAGCCCCGGACCCCCCGGTTCACCAACGAGCCCTAGTGAGTACCGCCTCCTCCGCCGCCCTCTCCCTTGCGCTCGGGATGGGACTCACAGTTGAGGTAAAGTAGGAGTCCGCCTCCCCGCCGACGGCTGCTTCTGCCCTTCTCGCTACCCCGGTCCCCGTAGCCAGTAGACCTAAATCAGGCCACCCTGCGCTTTCTGCATCCCGCATTTGGAGCCTAGTGCCACTGCAAGAGATGGGTAGCTGGCTCCCAGAGGTGTTCGCTTTCTTTTTACAATAACTTTGAGGAGTTCTGACCCTTTCCTTCTCTCTTTCGACATCCCGCGTCCCCACTGCCTGGGTTTTGAAGATCTGGCTTACTCAAGGTGTTCACCTCTTCTTACTTCGGTTTTCTTTAACCCCGGTGAAAGTCCCATCAGTATTCCCGCCTTGCTCATAGAGGCTTACTATTCCATTGCAGGGTGAAATAGCAACTATCCAACTTATGTTAGTGATGGAACTTAGCACCAGAGTTAAGTTTGGGTTTCCTTGTGTCCTGGGAAGGGAGGAGGTTTTTTAAAAACACGTTTCCACTTGCTACCTATTTTTTTTTCCGCGAACAAATCCATTAAAACGTGTTTCTAGTGAAGCACACCTCCAGCTCTCTAGCATTTGAGGAGTGAGACCTTTTTTTTTTTCATTCCACCGTCTGGGTTATAGCTCATTCAGAGAGCTGTCCCCATAGAACCACTGTCATTTTGTACATTAAGTGTGCATTCGTTTTTTTGTCAATTTCACTTTTTAAGAAATCCATATTAGACTTGACGATTTTAGAAATAGGTGATCGCCACAGGATGTAGGAATTTTTATGGTTTCCTTTAGTTTTGTACTTTTTAGTTATTTTATCCTTCAAGTATGTGGTTGAAATTGTTTAAAATCGTACTGTTACAGTTGAAAGCCAGGTTAATTCTGATTCTTGTCCATTTGGATGTGTGGAAGATTGGGCATATGTTTTTTTTTTTTTTTCCTGTAAACTGAGTATAACCTGACTTTATAAATTAAATGCTAGACAGAATGTAAAGCCCAGGGAAGGGAAGAATGACAAAGAGGGCAATTGTTTTTATTATGAGTACTTAGCATCAACAAGAAAAATAAGAGAGAAAAATTTCAGAGGAATTGATACAAAAAGCATCAACCCATTTGCTATTGATGACAAGTGTCCCTTGTCCCCATATCATAAATACCTGAATTAATGTTCTTTATAACTGCTTCTTTTCACTTTGTGAGATTAGGGATTATACTACAATTGAATAAGTACAAATACTTATGCCTAGACTAAAAATATTAAATTAATATGTAAAGTGGAAATTGCAATAAAGTGTTCTGGAAATTGTAATTTTGTATGATTTGTTTTCTTTGGCTTTGATACTTAAACTGTATTTAATTTTGTATGACTCTTCTATGTTCTGTGCATTTTCTTCCACACTTTGTTCATCTTTGGGCATTGGTTCTTAAGAAATACATGAAATGGCATCCAGACTGACACTGTCAAGTCAATTCAGTATCTTTATAAATATCATACTTTTAATTCTAAGACCTTAAATGCTAAAGTTACACCTTTACTTTGCCAATTTGTTCTTTGGTTAAAAAGTAAAATTCATTTTGAAAAGACTGCCAGGTGAAAAAAATTATGAAATATTTATTAGCATGAGTCACTTATTTGTGACTTTTTTGCCTTCTCCTGGGTGTCTATGATGTGTAAGAGTTAGTCCTGGGATGATACATAGGTTGGTTCTGCAAAGTCATGGGACCACAAAAATTCATTGCTGTGTAGTTACAAGTTTGGCAAAGGCTGTTTTACTATTCATGCTCCATTGCTCCAAAGCATATGAGAACACACTTTCAGGAGGTTCCATTTTCACACATTTTAAAGTGAGTTTGAGTTAACTGAATGACTAACAAGAATTTTAAAAGGAAAGTGAGCTTGACCAGTTCATATAAAAAATGCTTTTGAAAATGTACTTTAACAGTAGCTACTTTGAACACGTACTGACGTATTGATTCTCTTCTAATAGCCCATCTACTGGATTTCTTTTTCATGAAATTAAACAGATAAAACATAACACTTTTGATTACTGTGGATAAGTTGAACTAGAAGAATAGTAACTATTATCATTTAGCTGTCTTTGAACGTGTCATGTATTCTACAGAATGACTAATTTAGAAGAGACACTGAACATGAACAAGGGCAGAATGAAAGTTCACTTAAGTGGAAGGAGGACTGCATCTTATTCTTAAAGTCAGTTTGAGGTGTTTTGTGGGAATTCAGGAAACTTGCTTACAAGTAGTGTTTGATTTTGGGAGTGAAATAACTATAATCACTTGACAGTGCCTTAGTAACCAGCACACATTTTTTTTTCTCTTTTACATACAAGGGGCAAAGTAGGTTTACAGTTGTTTGTGTGGAAAACAATACAATAATTAATAAATAATAAAAGAATAAATTCTGTGTCTCAGGTACTCAAAACTTGTAAACCTACTTTTGCCACACCCTGTAGTTAACAGCATTGTGTACTCATTAGTTTGGTTTTGTGGTGGGGGCCCTAAGACAAATAGACATACTGCTCATTTTCCCCTCAGAGTTACTAGTATTGTGTCATGAGCAGTGGTGTTTCAGGTCCTGTCTTTGTCCACCAGAAGATGTACTTTCAACAATTTGAGATTCTTTTGTGTAAAAAGCACACCTTTTCATCCCTTCCCAGGACCTTACTGTCAAAAGTGTCTGTAACTGGTGAAATCTGCCTTTTGTGGGTGTAGAAGTCCTAGATGGCATCAGTTTTCCTTCCACTCTGAAAGGTTATAACAAATTTTCAGTGATCTATCTGTTTCAGGTTTGAGGGATTGGTGGGGATGTCAATATATGAACAGGCTGTATGGATACAAATTCTTCACCATTGCTGCTATTTTCTTGGATTGCCCACCTCACTGCAGAGAGGTAGCAGTAGCTAGAGCTTGGGAGTATGGTAGAAACTTGTTTAGTGGAAGACAGGTAACATTTGTGCATTACTAAATCCTCAGTTTCAGTTGTACAGTTGTAATGGGCACATTTGCTCGCAGAAGTAATGTTCAAGACATGGTAAAAATGTGACTTGACCTGCACTTAACTATTCCAAGTCATTTCTCCTGGATTTATATGTGGGAACCCAGTTAGCTATGTTATAGAAAACCATTTGCTACTATAAAGGGATCCACTGTGCCTGCCAGGTGTTGAGCCAGTTAAACTGTACAGCAGTCATTCTCAACCTTGGCCGCACTTCAGATCACTGGGGAATTATTAAAAATATGGATGCCTGAGTTCCAACCCCAGAGATTCTGATTTAATTGGACTTGGATGGGGCCTGGGCATCAGTATTATTAAAAGCTCCCCAGGTAATTTTAATGTGTGGCTGAAGCAGAATACTGGTTGTATTTGACTAAGTCTGTCCCCAGAGATTTGGATTAATTTGGGCTGGGGTGGTGCCTTGGAACCCGTATTTTATTTTATGAGCACCGTGGGTAATTTTGTTAAATAGCCAGTTTGGGAAACACTTGCAATATGGTCTACAGAAGACATCACCTGGGAACTTGTTGGAAATGATGGCTCTAAGGCCCCACCCCAGACCTGCTGAGTTAGAATCTGCATTTTAACAAGTTCCCCAGATGATTCTTATGCACATTAAAGTCTAAGGAGGAGTGGTTCTTGAACATACATCATAATCTCCTGTTGTGCTTGTTAAAACACAAATTGTTGGGCCCAATTCCCAGATTTTCTGATTCAGTGGGTCTGGGGTGGGGCAGTGAATTTGCATTTCTACCAAGTTCCCTGGTGATGCTGCTGCTGCTACAGTTCCCAGAACCACAAGTGAGCCCCTCTGGGTTGGAGAGTAGTGAGGACCTGAATACTACTTGAGCCACTATAAGGGTATGGCAGATTTCAATGCCAGTTTCCAGTGTAAAACTTCCTGCCTTCATGTCACTGCCCTTTACCATCTTCTTTCCAGTTTAGCACCAGGAAGATTGAATGCTGCCTTGATCATAACAAGAGCATGAGGTTCTTGGGATGGTTTGAGGAGGGGGGAGAGCGACTCTTGAAAACCTGTAGTGTGATTTTATATTTTTTTCCAGAGATTTTGTTAAATGCCAGGGGCACATTTTAGGAGTTAAAATCAGCACAGATATGATATTTTACAGTGAGCTGTATTGATTTTAATAAATAAAGCCCCCCTTCTGTTTCCATAAGAAAAGCTTTGGTAATTAGCTTACTAAATAGGCTGTTGTGGTAAGATTTTAAAAGCTTTACTTACATTTATGTGTGCTGGATTGCATTTTAAGAATTTCCCCTATTAACAAAGAAATATAAAAGGACCCTTCTAAGGCACTGGGATTGTTTAGTTTTATATCTTTAAAGCTGTGTTGCAGATCTGGCTGGCGTAGCTCAGTGGATTGAGTGGGGGCTGGGAACCAAAGTGTCGCAGGTTCGATTCCCAGCCAGGGTACATGCCTGGGTTGCAGGCCATAACCCCCAGCAACCGCACATTGATGTTTCTCTCTCTCTCTCTATCTCCCTCCCTCCCCTCTCTAAAGATAAATAAAATCTTTAAAAAATTTTTTAAAAAGCTGTGTTGCATGTCATGTCCCATGAATTTTAATTTTAATCTTCTTACCACCTTTCAAGTTAATGCAATTCTGCATTTTGTATAGACCATAGCAAATAAGAGACTTTACTATTAAACATCAATAAGTGTGGTTTTCCATTACAATGAATTATTATCATTACTTTTTATTTTTTTACAAATCTGCTCATGCAGATTTTAAGACACTCTGATCAGGTGTTTGAACTGTTAACTCTTGCTTGTCTTGGCACAATAGTCAAATTACTGTTTTTTAGCCTGCTTTGGAGGGATTACTTTGTGTTAGGGAGGTGAAGCAGGCACTCTATTTCACTACAACAGTAACTATCCTGTTGCACATTAGTAAAAAAAAAAAATGCCTTGATAATGCAGTTCAGGTCAACATGATATAAAATCAACATTTTAAACACAGGCTATTACATTTCTATTATATCTTTTTTGATGAAAACTGACCAGAATTGCTGGAAGGTGTATCTGTCTATTGCAGATGATGGTACTAGGCTATTGCAGATTTCCTTATTCATGCTAGCATAATGGTCACAATGTCTAGATTTTCTTAAAAAATTGTCTGAAAAATTGAATGTTTGCTATAATATGGGTTCTTTTCAATACTGTTAATTTCCATTGGGAAGCAATCTGGTGTCCTGTCTTACTGATAAGGAAGAAAGCAGGCACGCTCCCTCACCCTGCCCAGTTATCATTAATTCTGTAAAGACCATCAGTCACTTGAATGAAAGCATGTAGATTAAATTTGTAATTTTGCAATAAATTACAAAATTATTTTTATATACATGCATAAAGGTATATGTAGGGCAAGGTATATTTAGTTAAATGGAAAGACTTGATGCTTATTTAACCTCCTCCCCCATATGGATGAAGGGAGTAATAATCTCTCTCATAATCTTCCTTGTTTATGAATTGTGTTTTTGCTGTGTTCAAGCCCCAGCTAGTGCATGGCAACTAAGAAGGAATCTCTGCTGGGATCCAATGGAAAGAAAGACTACTACTAAGAAAGTAAAAAATGCTCTGTTAGCCCATGCATTAATTGTTTCTCATAAACACACTCAAACATTCACATTATCGTCTTTAAAAAGCTGTACAATTTTTGAAATTATATTTGTGTAAAACACTATCACTTATTACTGTAATGAATTATAATTTTGAAGTCAGTTGTGCTTCCCATTTATAGATCATTATAATTTTTGAGAAACTATATGTGTGAAACACTAAAACTTGTGCAGTGAGATTACTCAGAGTTCACTATTTCAATAGGCATTATTCTATTCTCTGGGTGTCAACACATGCTTGCCTGTTTTAATGTAGCACAATGACCAGAGCTTTTATATTTAAATTTTCTTAAATGGCCATTTTTTTGAGCGTGTATAATAATGTCTCTTTTTGATACTGTTCTGAATCAATTAAGCTAAGTAAGAACCAACAGTAAAAGCCAGGGTCAGCCAAGAATGGACACTCAATGTGTAAGCTGTCTTTCTACACAGTAATTGGGCAGTTGCTCACAGGACACTGGAAACAGTGTGGGAAGCCAGTGGTTGTGTAGGTGGGAAGAGTAAGTTTCCCAACAGTAAACTTATTTAGAGTTGAGCTTCTAGAGTTACAGGGTTGCTAAGAGCAAAATGGAGCCACAAGCATATGTAGTAAAAAGAAAAGACTCCAAAGGAGTAAGTATGGTGTAATAGTATATTTGGTTTGGTGGAGCATAATTTTTGTTAGGTCCAACTCTAAGCGGCATCTTTTCTATAAAGTGTGGGTGTATTTTGTACAGTTCTTAATGTACCATACTTTCAGAGTTGCTTAACATTAAAAAAAAATGTTAGTGTTGAATAGCTAAGTAGAAATTATATGTTACCGGGAAAAAACCTGTCGTACCCGCCCCCCCGCATATACATTATGCTGAGTTTCATGGTTGGAAACCAGAGAAATAGAAGAGTTAGTTCTACCCTCACCAAGCTTACAGTGTTGCTCAAGATATAATAGAAATAGCAAAGGCACTTAAAATGCTTAGAACACAACATATACATAATTGTAGATGAGATTGATACATGAAAAATATTGTACATAAGCATGGTAATGACATGGAATAAAGGAGTGGTCAGGAAGAAGATTTTTGAGAGAGGATAACTTTTGAGCCAAGTTTTTAAATGGCAAAGACCATTTAAAATTATTGGTGAAGAGTCTATATACCAGTAGATCTTGAAGTCTTACTTGATTGTTCTCAAACCAGTTGCTGTCACCACCACACCCCTTTGCCACAGTAATTGGGGATTCCCAGCAGCTGTCTTTAGTCAGTAACTTGCACTCTCAGCATTCTTCATACCACTCCCCTTGCTCCAGTCTCAAAGCTCATAAACTCCAAGGAAATTAAAATAGCCTGTTGTCTTTGGAACCCTTTGGGAAAGCTGGATAAGAGATACTGGATCTGATTATATTTTTTATATTAGTAAGAGAACAGTATTTTCAGAAGAGTCCTCTAGAATGTAAGATGGGTTGGAAGAAGGGTCTCAAGGTAGGGGAGATCAGCTGGGCTTAAATATATAAAGGCAGTAGGAAAACTGGCATTGAAAAAAAATGGGAAATCACCCAAAGGGCAGAGTTTGTGAATATAGGAATGTTATAAAATCAAGAAGTAGAAGAAATTATGTGAATATAGGAATGTTACAAAATCAAGAAGTGGAAGAAGTTATCAGCATATGTAGGAACTGTCACTCCAGAGCCAGGTTTTGTGTAGGAGTGGAAAGATTGCAGCTCACCTGTTTTTTGACTTCCATCATTGCTGCTGTTTTTTTGGCTCTATGCCTAGCAATTCTTGTGCTCAGAAAAAGTTTGTTCAACAGCTCTGTTGGAATGGCAATGAAATTTGATCACAAGTGTAAGAACCCCCTATTCTCAACTGTATCTAATTTGGGAGAAAGGAGAAAACATGTTGGTTTATAGAATTTGGATCAAGTATAAAAATTGCTGAGATAGCTTTTGGATGAGGACCTGAAGTTAGGTGATTGCATGTGAGTAAAGAGACTTTGCAGGAAGAAAGTCTACCAAATTCCTACTGCTGGGGGAAGTGATAGAGGCTTTGGACAAAATTCAGAGTTTATAAGCTTGAGGAATCAGGAGGATAATGGTGACACTAAAAAATATGGAGGACAGATGGGGAGGTAGATAGGAAGAAATAAATAGTTGGTCAAGTAAAATCAGATTTATTGATATGTGTATTTCAAGTGTTGGCAGTTAACAAATGTCATTTCTTTTCTAATTAGCAGAACCACAGAGAAGCAACAATTTAGTTTGTCTCTTGGTATATCTTCAGGCTTCTCTCTACCTCCCCAGTTGTGACTTTGAACTGCTCATATGAGTAGAGCTCAGTGATACTTTTTAGCTTTATATTGCTAATAAATACACCTGCCAGAGTGTTGGGTCTCCCTAATGTAGATTTATACATTTTTCTCAGTCTCTGGGATCATTAATTTTTAAAGCAGTCAGGAATTCTTACATTTTCTTTTTTTTAAGATTTTATTTATTTTTAGAGAGGGAAGGGAGGGAGATAGAGAGAGGGAAACATCAATGTGGGGTTGCTGGGGGTCATGGCCCGCAACCCAGGCATGTACCCTGACTGGGAATCGAACCTGCGACACTTTAGTTTGCAGCCCGTGCTCAATCCACTGAGCTATGCCAGCCAGGGCTGAATTCTTATATTTTCTTATGTGTGAATATCATGGCACAGCCTTCAGCAAACTGGAGCCTCATGGAGGACCATATCAGGAACTTGTAGTTTCAGATGTTGGATTAAAGAAATTTAATAAGGATTAGGAGTACTGTCTGGTAGGGATTCTAGGTCCCATGTCATCAAGCTTAGAAAGTAAGGAATCAAGCTGAATCTGTTTTGCAGCTTTGCTCGACAGTAAAGGGTGGATGTTATCAATGGGCAGGGTCAGCCATATTGCTTTATGATCTTTGTGATCTTCACTGGATGGGCAAATGTGAAAAATTCTGTTGAGTCCAGGCTCACTAATATTAGTTTTTAAAATAAGGTCTGTGATAGTCTTGGTGATTCTTGCCTTTCCCCATCCCTATCTCTTTCATTTTACAGATAATCCACTTTGTAACCCAAAGCCACATGCAGTATTGGGAGATTTACAGTTGACTGTAGTATGCAATGTCCTACCAGAAGATACTGACCAGATCTCTAGTAATGGAAAATAGCGAGATTGATTTGACAGCCTATACAGCTCACCTCGCCATTCCATATAATTTCTGTAAGCATATGACACTCAATTCTAGTAACATCTTTTTTTAAAAAAAAGATTTTATGTATTTATTTTTAGAGTGAGGGGAAGGAAGGGAGAAAGTGAGGGAGAGAAACATCAATGTGCAAGAGACACATTGATCAGTTGCCTCTTGCATGCCCCCAACTGGAGACTTGGCCTGCAACCCAGGCATCTGCTCTCTAACCATGGGTTGAACTGGTACCATTTTGGTTCACAGGCCGGTGCTCAATCCACTGAGCCACACCAACCAGGTCTCTAATAACATATCTTACATTGAGATCTCGGATTGCTGCAAGGTCGTAGCACCAGATTCTGAGCTTTGCTTCAGGTATTAGTGGATCTTTCATTTGTTCTCATAGAGTGGAATCTATGAAAAACTGGTCTTGGTGCTGTCAACCTAGAGTTCCCACTGTGTCTGCCTCAAAGAAATCCTCATGTATAAGTCACATCAGTGTGCTTCTCTGTGCTAGTAATATTCCTTATGTGGTCAAACAACCACACAGTTGGGTATAGGTGATTTGGGGTGTGGATAAATTATGTAGCTGGTAAAACTTGGACCTTAGTGTGTGTGGTGTGTGGTGTGTGTGTGTGTGTGTGAGTGAGATTGTTGTTAGACAAATACCCTTTGTATCCTGATTTTGAACAGTGGCGAGATAAGTGTTTAGATGATGGGTTTTTTTTTATGCCCTTTTTAAAATATGGTAAGTGGGCCCTGGCTGGCGTAGCTCAGTGGATTGAGTGTGGGCTGCGAACCAAAGGGTTGCCAGTTCAATTCCCAGTCAGGGCACATGCCTGGGTTGCAGGCCAGGACCTTAGTGGAGGGCCATGTGACAGGCAACCACACATAATGTTTCTCTTCCTCTCTTTCTCCTTCCCTTCCCATTTTCTAAAAAATAAAAATAAATAAATAAAACTATATTTAAAAATAAAAATTTAAAAAATAAAATATGGTAAGTGGAAGATGATGTTGGTGATGTATTTATTACAGAAGAATCTTGTGACGTCTTCTGGCCTTTTTTCCATGTTAAAGTATTGCTCTCATTGTATTTTACAAAGTTCCCCATAATTAGGCCAACTAACCAATCAAATAGAAGCTTACTCTGCTTCTTTCCCTTTACAAACAAAAAACTTGCCCCTAGGTTGGCCAGGTACTTCATTTTGGGAATAGCTCTTTCTTTGATGTTAGGAGTAGGTACCCTGCAGTCATTGGTAATTTTTTTTTAATCAGCTCATGGATCCATGCACCCTACACTCTTACCAATTCAAAAAAACCCTTACATAACAAATGGGAATGGTACTGCTTCTATTTCTCTGACACTAATAAGGTGATACTTGGTTTGTGGTGTACTTTACTCCACAAACTCCTCTAACCATTGTGTTGTTTGGCAAGTTGATTTCCAAAAGTCTACTCTTCCACACTGAAAGTAATGGCTCTGTGGAGAAAGAGTTTCACACAGGCTGGAGGCAGGAACAGAGAGCACGTGGGAATCAGGGAGGGAGAAAAATGAGATTGTAACTAAGTGAGGCAAAGCCTGGATGCAGGGCAGAAAAAGGAGACTTGAGTGCATGATCTGCAGTAGTAATGCTCTAAGAAACAAATTTTACATTATACAGACCTAGATAATTCCTCCTTTAGAACCAATGGCCATGACATTCTTGTTGAAAACATATTCCTATCAGAAACAGATGCGCAGCATGAAGTTTAATAAGAGGACTTGCATATGGGTCCCTTGACTGCTTCCAAGAGACCACATTGAAAATTACTCCTTCACAGAAAGGGATCTCTAGGTAAGCTTGGGAGCTGTGGAACAAGTACCTTAAGCATACCCCAAATGGATAAATGTAGCCACTCTTTGATCATTATCCTTTAAAATTTTTTTTCTTGACTTGGCTATGAGCATAGTTATAAATCCTCAGGTATACAGATGTATCTTATTTTTAGGCCTGTGTATTTAGGTATTAATAGCTATTTAGATGTATGGACTTCCTTTTATATAGCTTTCTCGTAGTTATTTTTCCATAACAAAGAGTATGGAATATTAAAGGATAGATCCAGCTATAATTTCTGATTGCAGAATGCAATCACAAGACTGCATCCTGTTGAACATATGCATCTTGCTGTACGTTGTCATCCATGTTTCTTAACAGGACCTACAATGGTCAGTCTTATTTGCAAGTTACATTGTCACAGATAACTGGAGTATCAGCTCTTTTTAGTTAATCAATTTCTCTATAATCAGTAGATCAGTGATTTTCAACTGGTATGCCACAAGAATTTTTAAAACATAAAATACCTGACTGTTTAGTCAGAGGCACTTACCTCTTTTCCCTTAGATTGCCAAATTAAAAAATGAGAACAGCCAACACAACATAGCTGGCTGGTGTAAATGAATCAAAATTACAGCTTTCGTACAATACAGTACTGTTAAGTATAAGCACCATGTTCAGCTTGTTTTTTAAAGGTGCCTAATACTGGTGCTACCTAAACCAATTATTGTTTCATAGTAATTTTGGGAATCTTTTAAAAATTATTCTTACAAGCATAATTATTATTATTTATTTTTTAGAGAATGAAGTTTTTATTCACTCTCCAAGAAAGGAGAGGGGGCATGGTGTGGAGAGATAGACCAGCATTGAGGGGTGAGGGTTTTGAATTTTTATTGCATTTTTTTGCAGCTTTTTAAATTTTAATCATTGTTCAAGTACAGTTTTCTGCCCTTTACTCCCATTCCAGCCCACCCACCCATCATCATTATTATTATTGCTACTGTTGTTGTAATTATTATTATTACTATTTGTGTATGTGTGTATGCCTGTGTGTCAAATCATCTTCTGGAAAATGATTCACAAACATGTATTAGAGATGCACAAAGCTCATTTACAGTAGAACCTTGAGGTTTATTCATTTACTTATTTAGACACTGAGGTATTTACTTTTCTAAACTTATTGAAAATTATGCATAAACTAGATTAAATGCATTGGCATCAGAAGTATCCATTAAAAATGTTTCAAACTTTGTAGCCTCTTAGTATGTAGCCTGGCAATTATCATTTACTTTATTAGTATACTTAATACCAACTACCTGCTTTGAAAAGAACTTATTTACTAGCTTAGCTTTTAGGTTGTCATTTTCATCCCTTGTTATTTAGAGCTTTCTAATGAATTTTCTAGTAATAATATCAGGAAATGTCTTTGATAGGTAGAATCTTTACCCTTGTTCACCCACTTCTAAAAGTGGAAGGACCTAGGCATTAAGGGAGAACATTGGCTTTGACAGTAGAACCTGATATTTCTGAGGAAATGTGTTTTCTAGGGAGATGGAAAATTGGAAGGCACCTTGTCTATTAGGATATTTTAAGTAAGGCCTTTAATTTCACATATCAATATAAAAACCACTTTAGTTAAGTACTTCTTGAAATTGTTTCCTCAAGTGCACACACTTCTAATGAAATACTCACATCTAAAAGTAGTAGTGACATTTGTGAAATTTTACATACAATCAAGTCATGGGTCTTGAAAGTTGTATGTTTGCCCCATTGTCTACACAACCAGCATGAGGTTCTTTATCATTAGCAGAGGTACAGACATATTACTACATTGTAATGTATTAATTTGGATTTTGGAGCAGCTTCTATCTTCTTCCATTTTGAGATGACTTTGCAGTTCTAAAGAGGAAATTAGAATTTCCACAATGGTAATCCCTTTGTTTATAGACATTTAAAAGTGAATATTTGTTTAAGCTTAAAGATTTATTTGTCAGCATTATCTTAAGACAGTGTGTTTTACATCAAAACCCATCTCATTCTAAGCTACTACTGCTCTTCATAGTATGGTAAATTCTAATATTTCCATTCAACAAGTAATATAGCTGTTGTGGGCCAAACATTGTACTAGTCTCCTTTTAGGGTGTGGGTGAAAGGTCTGTAAGATAGGCATAAGACATGCTGCCTACCCTTAGAAACCTTGCAGTCATATTAAGGAGATAAATTCATGAAACAAATGATGATGTCACACATGATTTAAAGGCCAAAGAGTGATGGAGACAATGAGGTCTGTAAGCATTTAGATCAAGACTAATGTGGGCTGGAGTTACAGAAGAGGGCTTCATGGACAGAATAGGATTTGGCCTGGTAGACCTTTCATAGATGAATAAAGCATTCTAAACATGGAAACAACTTAAAGACACAGAGGTTAATAGGAGCATTATATAGTAGTGGGTACCAATCAATGGTACATTGACTGCTGGGGTGGAGGGGAGAATCCTAACAAGAAGGGGAACCTGTCAGGAGACTGTTGCTAGAATTCAGACATTGGGAAATGAAGGTCTGCCAGTTGATAATTTTAAACTATTAATGGCCTGTGAGTTGCTGAATTGTATCTTTCTTGGTAAAGTTTCCCTTTTGACAGTTAATTATACCTCAGGAGCTCCTTTTATGTCATGAATGTCATAAAACCTGGACAAGAGACTGGTAAATAACACAAGCAACAGTCTGCTGTATAGACCAAGTGCTTTTATTCCTCAGTAGACATTCAGCATAAGTCAGATTAACATTGGTTATCATCCTTTACCTGAATGTCTTCAAAACTCATTGTTTTTGTTCTAAACTTCAGTGTATCAAACATGAATTTGGGGAAATTGAGAAACTACAAAGATTATGTAATTCAAAAGTGAAACTACCCTGCCCTGGCTGGTGTGGGTCAGTGGATCGAGTGCTGGTCCGTGAACCAAAGGGTCCTGAATCCATTCCCAGACAGGGCAATGCCTGGGTTACGAGCCAGGTCCACAGTAGAGGGTGCTCAAAAGGCAACCACATATTGATGTTTCTCTCCCTTTTTTTCTCCCTCCCTTCCTCTCTCTCTAAAAATAAATAAATAAAATCTCTAAAAATTTTTTTTAAAAATGAAACTACCATAATTGCTATAGAATAAATAAATGGCTCTAAACCACTTCTTTCCTTCCAAATTATTGAAAAAATTTTACTTGGATGTTGCAAATGTAACCCACATAAGGTGGGTACTAGGAATTACAATACCGTAGGGGGATAGATTATTAACTGTTGAATGATGTCATTTATTAAATTAGCTTAAAATAGTTTAGTCTAGTAGGTGTGTTCTTTTTTCCACCATTTTAAATATATTTTATTGATTATGCTATTACAGTTGTCCCAGTTTTTCACCATTGGCCCTCTTCTACTCAGTGCTTCCCATTCCTTCTGGCAATCCCCCCTTTAGTTCATGTCCATGTGTCATGCATATGAGTTCTTTGGCTATTCCATTTCCTCTACTATTCTTAACATCCTCCTGGCTCTTCTGTACCTACCAATTTGTGCTTCTTATTCCCTGCACCTTTTCCCCTGATTCTCTCCCTTGCCCCTCCCAGTTGATAACCCTCTAAATGATTTCCATATCTATGATTCTATTTCTGTTTTGCTTGTTTGCTCAGTTTGTTTTTTAGATTTAGTTGGTAGTTGTGAATTTATTGCCATTTTAACGTTCATAGCATTGATCTTTTTCTTAAATAAGTTCCTTTAACATTTCATATAATAATAGCTTGGTGATGATGAACTCCTTTAGCTTAACTTGTCTGGGAAGCACTTTATCTGCCCTTCAATTCTAAATGATAGCTTCTTTGGGTAGAGTAATCTTGGTTGTAGGTCCTTGCTTTTCATCACTTTGAATACTTCTTGCCAGTCCCTTCCTGCCTGCAAACTTTCTTTTGAGAAATCAGCTGACAGTCTTATGGGAACTCCTTTGTAGCTAACCATCTGCTTTTCTCTTGCTGCTTTTAAGATTGTCTCTTTAACCTTTGGCATTTTAACTATGATGTGTCTTGCTGTGGTCCTCTTTGCATCGATCTTGTTTGGTACTCTCTGGACTTGTATGTCTATTTCCTTCACCAAATTAGGGAAGTTTTCTTTCATTATTTTTTCAAATAAGTTTTCATTTTCTTGCTCTTTCTCTTCTTCATCTGGCACCCTTATGATTTGAATGTTGGTACGTTTGGAGATGTCCCAGAGGCTCCTTAGCCTATCCTTGGTTTTTTTTTTATTTTATTTTTTTATTTTATTCTTTTTTCTTCTTGCTGTTCTGATTGAATGTTTTTTTCTTCCTTAAGTTCCAAATCATTGATTTGATTATCAGCTTCATCCACTCCGTTGTTGCTTGCCTATAAATTTTTCTCTATGTCACTTAGTGTAACCTTCATTTCTCCCTCGGTCTTTTTTATGCTGTTGAAGTATGCATTGAGTTCCTTCAGTGTCCTAATAACCAGTGTTTTGAGCTCTGCATCTGATAGATTGCTTATCTCCATTTTGTTTAGTTATTTTTCTGGAGATTTATTCTGTTCTTTCATTTGGGCCATATTTCTTTGTGTCCTCATTTGGGCAGCCTCCCTGTGTTTGTTTCTAGGTATTAGGTAGAGCTGCTTCGACTCCCTGTCTTAGTAACATGGCCTATTGTAGAAAAACACACTGGTTAGTTGGATGGGGTGGAGCCTTAGGTAATTGCCAGGGTGGAGCAATCTTTGTGAACCCAGTTGCTGGAGTCTCAGATATAGTGTTGCAGCTCTGTGGCTCTATATGGGGGAGGTCTCAGGAGAGGGACAATGCTGCTGCCTGGCCTCTGAAGCTTTGTCTGGGAGGAAGATGTGCTCTGGCACTTGCTCTGATGCCATATACTTCAATTTCTCCCTGTATACACTGGTGCCCTTCCAGCTGCTTCCCTGGTTCTGAAGCCTAGAGGGAGTGAGTCTGTGTAAGTCCTAAGACTGTTGTGGGCCCTATAAGACAAGATGCCTGATAATCCCACAGTTTCTTCTGATGCCCCAAACCCTACTAGTTTTTACAGACAGAAGTTATGGGGACTTATCTTCCTGACACTGGAACCCTGGGCTTGGTGATCTGGGTTGAGCTGGGAGTTCTTGCTCCTGAGGCATTCTTCCCCATTTTTATTCACTACACATGGGTGTGGAACCATCCATTTTAGGTCTCTGCCCCTCCTAGCCACCTGGATGAATGTGACTTCTTCAATTCCTTGTTTGTTGGACTTCCACACACCTTGATTTTCTAATGGTTCTGGGTGGTAGTTGTTGTGTAATTTAGTTGTAATTTTTGCTGTGGTTGTGTGAGGAGACGAGCTGTGTTTACCTATGCCTCCATCTTGACTGGAAGTTCCCCAGTTTCTGGGTATGTTTGTAACATGCCCTATTCAAGAATGCTACAACTCTAAGATGTAAACTGTAGAAGCAAAATAAAGATTTTATAACATTATTGAGAATCAAAATTCTAAAATAATTTCCTGAATTACAATAGAACTACATATTTTTATTTTATGTTGAGCATCAATTACCCTTTAAAGAAAAAAAAGCAAAATTCTCAGTCTTTTGTTGATGATTTGTCTTTAATTATATTAAGGCATACGTTTAGAACCCAAACTTGTAATCACTGTAAATTTATTTTCTGAGATATAAAAACATTCTTTAGGTCAAAGAAATGAAGAAAGAATAATAAACTAGAAGAGTAAGCCTGTGAACTAATGCTGAGTAATGTGTTCTTTGCTTATTTGGAGGCTGAATTTTCATTTTTTAAAATTAAATGTGTTGGGGCGATATTGGTTAACAAGATATATAAGTTTCAAGTATACATTTCTATGATACATGATCTGTATATTGCACTTTGTGCTGACCATCCAAAGTCAAATCATCTTTCATCACCATTCATTTGACCCACTTTACCCTTTACTGTCCTTCACCCCTGTCCCTCTGGTAACCACCATACTGTTGTCTGTGTCTGCATTTTTGTCTGTTTTTCTTTTTTGTTCATTTGTTGCTTTCTGTTTTATATTCCACATGTGAATGAAATCATGTGGTTAACTTTTTTGTCTGACTAATTTTGCTTAGCATGTTATTCTCAAGGTCCATTCATGTAGTTGCAAATGGCAGTATTTCATCTTTTCTTATGGCTGAGTAATAGCTATATATATATATATGGCTATGTATATAATTATATGTATATAGTTACATTATATGGCTATTATATATAATGGAATTACATATATATAATTCCATTATGTACATACATGACATCTTCTTTATCCAGTTCTCTATCGAAGGACACTTTGGTTGTTTCCATGCCTTGGCCACCGTAAATAACGCTGCCATGAACACAGGGGTACATACATCTTTGTGAATAAATACTTTTAATTTTGGGGGGTAGATAACCAAAGAAGGGGGTTCTGGGTTATATGGTAACTCTATTATTAATTTTTTTGGAACTTCCACACTGTTTTTCCCTAGTGACTGTACTAGTTTACATTCCCAGCATCAGTGAATTAGGGTTCCTTTGTGATCAGTGTAAATTTCTATTTTATTTTAGTAACTCTCTTCTTTCATTTTCCAGAGCATTTCAAAAAGGGAATTATTTCTCACCTATGAGGCTGATCTTTGACAGGTTCTAGCCACATAATCATGAAAGTTGTGCCAGTGTACTCAGGAAGTAAATAACAACACTAACATGATGCTCACTAATAATGTTCTCTCTGTAGTCAGATTTTGTTTATAAGTAAATGAGGACTCCCTCATATTATAGCTTTGAATTATGAATAATCTGCAACATGATGAAATGCCAGATGTTAAAGAAAATAGTGGTAATTAAATATTTTTAATCAAATTTTTCCAAGTAGTATAATGGATTTCGACCTATGAAGATGATTGTATACCCCTGTCTCATATTTCGGTAGGAGGCCAAATGGAATCCAATGGTTCTTAGACCATACAGCGGTCCCTGACCACTCTCAATATGCTTAAAATATTTATGAACAAATATGAATGTCATCGTCTCTTTGTAGAGATAATTTTGCTTATACATGGTTGAACCATTTAGAGGCTGATTTAATTTTCACAGACTTCAAACAATAGGCATTTTAAACAGGCAATGAACTCTATAGTGTGGAACACAATAAAGTAAAAAAAAAAAAAAGTCAGTGGTTTTTCCGGTTTAGCTGAGTCAAGAGAACAAGCAAATCCCATGTTAAAGTGGAAAAAAAAATGGGTGTGGGTCCAAAGGGTCTTGGTTCCCATCTCCATTGGGCTGCTCTTAGAAACTGTGCTGTGTTTATTTCAGTTCAGTCTAGAGAAATTTAGTTTTTACCGATGTTTAAGTCTTGAAGGTTTCTTTCACTTTCATGAAGTTGTAATTATTCACCATCCTATAATAGCTATTCATTAACCCTTTAGTAACTTAACTAATTTGCACCAGCCCAGCAGGGCTACTTTTGCTCTCCTGTTCTCAGAATTGTATTGTTTTGAATACTTTTGACTTCCAATCTTTCTCACCCCAAAATTGAAGTATGAATCTAGAAAGATGCTTCTCTTCCTCTTCATCAATATAATTTGTTTCTTGAGCTTTGTCATTTTTGAGAGCAGCAGTGTTGGGTATTTGAAGGATTGGTAGCAACGACATTACAGAACTTTTACCACTTAATTTTTAACAGTGTTTGCCTACTTGCATTATCCAGAAAATTATTTACTGATACCTCTACTTTTCTAGTTTGGGGAGGTGGTGGAGTGATGAAGGCAGAGAGGTTATAAATTTATGACTTCCAGGTTTCTTAAAACAATCGGTTGAAACGTCTAAAGGAATGAATAAACACTGTTTAACTGGCTTGATTTTGAATTCAGGGCAGTGCTAGATCTCAAAGGTTTCTAAAAGTTTTTCAAAGGAGATTTTAAAGCAGAAAATGAGTGGGATACTCCATTGTGCTCCTTCCAGTGCTTTACCTGGAACTGGGTATCTTTTCCTCTATTTGTGTAATGGACACTGTAAGATCCTTGTGGATTTGATATTATTTGGGAACCGACCTGGCTATATGTAACTATATGCAGGAAGGTAAAAAAAAAAAACATTTTTATGGTTCTCAAGGAGGTATGGTATAAGCTTTAATTGCCTGCTTATCTTTTACTCTATGATTCCATTCCTATAGGGGATTGTAGTGCTTGGAAAGGTATTTGGTACTATTTTTTAATTCTTTTTCTACTCTTTCGTTTTAAACTATAGGTTCCCATATATTTAAATAAATGCTTTTTCCTTTCCTGATATTTCTACAGTCAGGAGTTTTTAATTAGTTAAGAATAGATTTTAGGGGTTCAGCAAGCACACTGAATATTTTACATTTGGTGAGCAAAAGGAATGCCTTTATTTGTTTTTATGGAAATTCTTAATGTGTCTATTCTCACATTAATATACTTTAGATGAAGAAAAACAGATTTCAAGAAGCCTTACCCAGGGGATTATAAATTTTCCAGAAAGCACAAATAATATTTTAGCATGTAATTCCCTCATAAAATGTTTTATGGCAGACTTGTTTATGTCATTGATCTGAGTGAAAGCTGAATTCAACACATTAGTCTTGAAATTACTCAAAATTAATATATTCTAAGAACCAACACTGCTTTATGACTCTTAAATAATTTCCTTATATTAATTACCAGCAGTAGAAATTTGCTTTATTTGAAAGGGGGGTCATTTTTTAAAACAATTTTGTCACTTTCTGAGTTCTTGCGTAGTTTACAATACAAACAAAACATCCAAATATAGTTATGTTAGGATAGACTTGCTAACTTAGCAACTCCTTCACACATATTAGCCATTACACAAGATTCAAATTCTTCAAATAAATGTCTCACAAAATGAAAAATTATTTAATCATGACTTTAATGGTTATTCATAAATTCCTGAAATTGCAGAATTTAAATCCATGAAGATATTCTAAAGATACACAGTAGTGAAAACTTATCATGGTATATACTTTATTGTATGCTCATGCTGGGTGTTAAAAATATGTATGGGATAGAACAGTGAAACTCAGGATGAATAATAGTATAAATATCAGTGAGATTATTACTGTTGATTTTTTATGAGCAATTTCCTGCAAATTAACAATCTGCTCATTTCATTTATTTTTTAAGGATTTTATTTATTTATTCTTAGAGAGAGGGGAAGGGAGGAATAAAGGGAAGGAAGAAACATCAATATGTGAGAGAAACATTGCTTGGTTGCTTCTCACAAGTGCCCCAACTGGGGACCTAGCCCGCAACTCAGTCATGTGTCCTGACCAGGAATCAAGCCAGCAACACTTTGTCTTGTGGGATGATGCTAAACCCAACTGAGCCACACTGGTCAAGGCAGGATCTGCTTATTTTAAATTGGTTTTCTCAGAAAATATCATAATGCCTTTGTAATCAGTCTTACAATGTTTTAAACATTAAGTCAGTGATTCTCATCATTTTTGTTCCTGCAACATGACAGTGTGTTCTGCAGCATGACCTCCAAACTCAGGAAATTCTAGGTGCTACTTTAAGAGGATCATGGCAGTTATATGGAAAGCTGTATGTGTTCATCACCCCCATCCCCACCTGTTTCCCTTTCTCTCGTATACCTGCACAAGGGTATACACAGGTTGCTTTCATATCATACCTACAATCCAACTCATTCATGACCCCCAGAACTCTCCAAATGAATATGTTTGAAATCTCCTAATTTAGTATTAGAATAATGTTAGATGTTTTCATAATTTGTAATTTGGTTTGGGAGCATTATAATTAATTATCAATTATGTGTGATAAAATAGTGTTCTATTAAAATGTCTTGTTTTAGTGTTCATGATTCTTTATTAAAGTCAAGACTTAGAGCTTATAATCACCATCTGCCTCATTTCATCTAAGAAATACACTTGAACCTTTCCTTGGTAACCTTTTATCTGTTATGACTGTGGGCATCGAACAAGATGCTATGCTTTCAGTCCCATCATGACTCAGATAAGTCATATTCTTTCATGTTCTTTTCTTTAAAATTAAAATATGTGAATATTTAAAGTGAAGCGATATTTTAAAAATACTTGAAATGCAGCTAAATGTTGATAACAATAAATGCTTTTTTAAATTGAATCTCTTCTAAGAAAACACATTTATTGTAGTCATCAAAGGTACAATGGAATGTAAGTTTATGCTGATCATATTTTCTCTTTTCTAATTTCATGAATACTTCAGCCTAGCAATTTATGTGTAAATATCACCAGGGATCATACATATTTTGTCGAGCAATTTTAAGAGCTGAAGTTTACATTTATTTTAGAATACACTAATTCCAGAATGATTTTCAAACTCAAAGTAGGAATTTCCAGAATATTGGAGTAAGGACATCAGAAAATGTACTCCTCTATAAAAGCAACATGAACACAGAAACATTTTTAAAACCAGCTTTATCAGAATTCTGGAAAATAGCTAAAGACTTTCAACAACCTGAGCATTTATTCATTAAAAACAGCTGATTTTCCCCCAAAATAAACCCAAGTCTCTATGGTCAGTTAATATTTGACAAGGGGAGCAGAGGCACAACATGGACTAAAAAAGCCTCTTTAACAAATGGTGTTGGGAGATTGGATAGCTACATGCAAAAAGAAAAAAAAAAATGAAACTCAACTGCCAACTTGCACCATACCCAAAAATGAAATTAAGGTGGATAAAACACTTAAATATAAGTCACGACACCATAAAAGTCCTACAGCAGAACATAGGCAGGAAAATCTCAGATATTCCATGGAGCAACATTTTCACTAATACGTCCCCTAGAGTAAAGGACATAAAGGAAAGAATAACAAATGGGACTTCATCAAAATAAAAAGCTTCTGCAACAGCTAAAGAAAACATCAGGGAAAAGGGAACCAACCGTATGGGAAAATATATTTGCCAATAATACCTTGGAGAAGGGTCTGACCTCCAAAATATATAAACTCACATGACTCCACTCCAGGAAGACAGAAACCCAATTAAAAATGGGCAATGGAACTGAACAGATACTTCTCCAAGGAGGACATACAGAAAGCCTAGAGACATATGAGGATGCTCAGCATCACTAGCCATCAGAGAGATGCAAATTAAAACCACAATGAGATACCACTTCATACCAGTCACAATGGCCATCATAACCAAACCAACAAACAAAAGTGCTGGTCAGGTTGTGGAGAAAAGGGAACCCTGGTGCACTGTTGGCGGGAATGCACACTGGTGCTGCCAGTGTGGAAAACAGTATGGAATTTCCTCAGAAAATTAAAAATGGAACTGACTTTTGATCCAGTGATCCCACTGCTGGGATTACACTGTAAGAATCCTGAAACATCAATTCAAAACAACCTATGCACCCCAATGTTCATAACAGCACAATTTACAATAGCCAAATGCTGGAAGTAACCTAAGTGCTCATCAGTAAATGAGTGGATCAAAAAATGTGGTACATTTACACAATGGAATACTATGCAGCAGAAAGAAAGGAGCTCCTACCCGTTGCAACAGCATAGATGGAACTGGAGAACATTATGCTAAGTTAAATAAGCCAGGCTGTGAGGGACAAATACCATATGATCTCACCTATAAGTGGAACCTAATCAACAAAACTAACAAGCAAGCAAAATACAACCAGAGACATTGAAATTAAGAACAAACTGACTAACCAGAGGGGAGAGGGATAATGGGAGATAATAGGGGAACAGCCATCAAGGAACATGTTTAAAGGACACATGGACAAAGCCAAATGCGAGGCGGGGATGGGTGGGATGGGGAGTGATGGGGTGAAAATGGAGATAACTGTACTTGAACAATAAAAAAACAGCTGATTTTTTATGAGTGTGACCTTTGTTTTGTTTTTAACTTGCCCCAATTCTGTCTCCCTTTCCCCAGCTCCACAAAGAAAGCAGCAACCTTGCACCCACAGTAACTATGGTAAGCAGCAGCCACAGGAGGGATCAAGCTTCCCAAATATTCCTATCCTCAGAGAATTCTCAGGATTTGAACAGCCTGGCAGCTGCCTAGAAAGGCCCCATTCACAGGTTTGCTTTTATTTGACCTGGCTTATTATTACTCAGTGGAAAAGCCTTATCTTGAGGGCATTTGTTCAAAACAATCAGGGGCAATTATTTAACATTGCATCTGCCTGAGGTAGTGATACAGATACTAGAAAAATCAAAGAAGAAGCTGGCCAAAAATCTTAAAAGGGCACTGTGAGGATGACATAGGGGGCTTTAAAATGCTCCAATATTCTTGGGTATCTAAAAGGCCGTATGCTTGTGCAGAGCTGTGTGCATGCCCAGGAAAGACTTAACAAGGCCCTACTGGCCAACCTGTGGCTGACCTTGAGCATCTAAAGAAGTGAGAAATGAAGACTAAGGCAGTGTTATAAGCTGCTGGAGAATTAAAGGCATGGCCCAACACACAAACAGGTTACCTTGGCAAAGGGTGAAATATCTATTGGTTAAAGATGTTTTACAAATTTTCTATCTACTCTACCTGACCCCTGAAGCTAACTGAACAGAGAGTTCAAGTGGCTACACATGACAGGGAATAGTTCAGGAATTAGTCCAGGAAAGTCACAAACAAACAGCAATAGCTACAACAAACCTAGAGGAGGGATGTGATTTCCAAACTTGTTACATTATACTATTTAAAATGTCTAGTTTTTAGCAAAAAATAAAATACAATCAAAGAAACAGTTAAGTATGGCACATATACAAGGAAAAAAACAGTCAACATAAACTCACTGAGGAAGCCCAGATATTGCACTTACCAGACAAAACTTTAAATGAGCTATTATAAATAATTCAAAGAAAATCATGTTTAAAGAATTAAAGGAAAGTGTATGAATGTCTCACCAAATAAATATCAATAGAAATTATTTTTAAAAACATTGAAAATCTAGAGTTTAAAATTTCAATAACTGAAATTGGTATCAATTTGAACTAATTTTTTTAAGGTTAAGATACTAATTACAATTTCTAGGGCAATCATTAAGAAAATGACTCAAACTAGGGTAAAGAATTAGTAGGTAGTTTTAGAAATCTCAGTGCTTTGACAGGTAGGCTAGATTTGGTAAGTGAGATTATATGTTATTTTCAAAGTTAAGTTTTATTTGACAATTTCTTTCATAAGCTGTAAACAGGTACAATTATGTTGCCTACATGGAAAATTTTGTACTTTTTCTAGATAAGCCTTAATAAAATACTACAAAGCTTTCTTAATCATCAGTTGTCAGAACATTCTCATGTATTAAGAATTTGTTCTTTTCTAGTTTTTAAGATGAGAAAACTGTACCAAAGAGAATTTAAACCTTGCCTGTTTCTTTTAAGTATGATTTCTAATATTGTGAGAATTACAGTATTCAAGCCTTTTATAACATATCCCTCCTCACTCCTAAAAGGGCTCAATGGCATATATTTATTTTAATATTAAAATTAATATATTTAAGAATTTTATGACACCCCTCAAAAAACCAAAGACAGTTAAAAATCCCTCTGAACCTGCTTGCTTCTCTTCCAGAACTAATTCCAAGACACCTTCAGTCTGATGTGCAGTATCTGTCACAAAATGTGTATATCTGTTACTCAGAAAGTTGTTTTTAGTCCAGGTGGAGTTCCTCAAGAGACTGTGGAAAAAATACTTGTTTCTGAAATGAGTATGACACATCAATAAACGATAAATCATTTTATACAGCCCTGACCGTTGTGGGTCACTTGGTTGGGCATCTCCCACAAAGTGAAAAGTCGCCGGTTCAATTCCCAGTCAGGGCACATGCTTGGGTTGAAAGTTTGGTTCCTGGTTGGGTCATTTGCAAGAGGCAACTGATAGATGTTTCTCTCTTGCATTGATGTTTTTCTCCCTCTCTTTATCTCTCCCTTCCTCTCTCTCTAAAAATAAATAAAATCTTTAAAGAGATGAACCATTTTTATAGAAATTTCTGAATTTTAGAGCAAGCTATATGTCAACATGCAAATTAAATGCATCCTTGAGAAAGTTAATTCAAGTAAATATATTTTTAAGAATTTACTATATCCAAGGCACTGTGGAATATTCAAAGATAAGATGTGATGCCTGCTGTCATCAGAGTTTACTGTTAAAGACAAGTGTGAAGTGTTATAATATGATGAAAAAAGATGTCCTTTTATATGAATGTTTACTTTAAAAATAATAAAGAAGAATTATAATAGAGTCTTAGTATTACCTAACCTTTTGAACTTACATAACTTTATGTAATGAACGAAGTACAGAATTAACAAAGTTCTAGATAAATTGCATTATAACTTGTGTTATAATATTGGTTATTTGTTCCTGTGGGGAGATAATTATCTGTAATTTTGACTTGGTTTCAGTTGTGTTTATTTGAGAAAGACATGATGTGAACAATAAAATGATTAAAAGCTCTGAACAATTTTGAATGGACCTTGAACTGGCTGCAAGTAGCATGAAACAAGGACTGCATTGATTCTGGGAAATGGCTATCAGGATCAGGGATGTCCGACAGACAAAAGAGGATTCCTTGTAGGTAGGGAGCTGTTGAACTGGTGCTCTCAGAAGGGCCTTACATCTTCTGTCTCTCTCTAGGGATTCAGTATTGCCAAGTTTAAAAAGAGAGAGTAGCTTAGCAATTTTGTAGTATCATTTCAGCTTGGAAGCAAACTACATGGTTGAAGAAGAAACAGTGCACTTCCAGTACATAAATAAAGAAGGTGCTGGTTTCACCTCCATGAAGTCAGAGCAAGGGATGAGACTTATTAATTATGATAGCATAATTTCCATTTGAAATTTTTGAGGCATCTCCATACTGCTTTCCACAGTGGCTGCACCAGTCTGCATTCCCACCAACAGTGCAAAAGGGATCCCCTTTCTCCACATCTTTGCCAGCACTTGTTGTTTGTTGATTTATTGATGATAGCCATTCTGACTAGTGTGAGGTGGTATCTCACTGTGGTTTTAATTTGCATTTCTCTGATGATTAATGACACTGAGTATGTTTTGATATGTCAGTTGGCCATCTGTATGTCTTCTTTGGAGAACTGTCTATTCAAGTCTATTGCCCATTTTTTAATTGGATTTGGGGTTTTTTTGGTGTTACACTGTATAAGTTCTTTATAAATTTTGGGTATTAACCGCTTATCAGTTGTATGGGAGAATATATTCTCCCATTCCATGGGTTGACTTTTTATTTTGTTGATGGTTTCCTTTGCTGTGCGAAAACTTTTTAATTTGATGTATTCCCTTTTTTTTTTTGCTTCCCTTGTTTGAGGAGACATATCAGATAAAATATTGCTATGAGCAATGTCCAAGATTTTACTGCTATGTTTTCTTCTAGGATTTTTATGGTTTCTGGTCTAGAATTTGTCTTTAATTCATTTTGAATTTATTCCTGTGTATGGCATAAAAAGGTGGTCTAGGTTCATTTTTCTGCACATATCTGTCCACTTTTTGCAACACCATTTATTGAATAAACTATCTTTAGCCCCTTTTATAGGCTTACTTCCTGTGAAATATTAATTGAGTATAAAGGTGTGGATTTATTTCTTACAATCCCCAAGATATGAAAGCAGCCCAAGTGTCTATCAGTAGATGAGTGGATAAGACAACTATGGATTATTTACACAATGGAATACTACTTGGCCATAAAAAGAAGAAAATTTTACTTTTTGAGACAGCATGGCTCAACGTGGAGAACATTGTGCTGAGTAAAACAATCTAGTCAGAGAAAGACAAATACCATATGATTTCACTCATGTGGAATCTAATGAACCAACTGAACTAACAAGCAAAATAAAGACAGATTCATAGATAGAAAGCAGTTTGATAGCTATTGGAGGGGAGTTAGGGATTGGAAGGTTCAAGCAAAAATGAGAAGGACTCATGGACATGAACAACACCGTGGTGATTGTGGAGAAGAGGGTATGGGGGATAAATGGTAATGGAAAAATACAATAAAAAAGAAGTTAATTTTTAAAACATTGTTTCAGGGATAGAAGCAATGGTAAAGAATTATTCTGGGTCTGGGTTTTAAGAGTAGTTTTAAAAAGAGCCAGGATAATAAGAAAATCAATGTCCTTCAATATGCCACACGTTGTGCCCAGTACAGCTAATGTTAATCATCTCTTGCCCTTTGGTACTAGCTCATAGTCTTGCAAGAGAACCCAGAATGCTGGATCAAGTGAAAAACCTATCTTTATATTCCATCCCATAATCTCTAGGCCCTGTAAGCTAGGTGAAGGGGAATATACCAGATGGAAGGGATATTTTAAAACCTTTCTGCAGGAACCTGTGCCCTGGAATGAAGTTTTTGAAGAGGTATTACATGTTCATGGTATAACATTTGAATGTCACAAGAGGACAATAAGATGTAGATGTCCCTCCCACCCCTGTCTCCCAGCTACCCAGTTCACCTCCCAGAGGCAACTGTTGCTGCCACCAGTTTCTTGTGTATCTTAATTACAGACATAGTCTATGTATAGGCTAGCATTTATGTACAAAAACATCACCTTTTGTTTTGCACAAAGAGTAGTGTACTATACATGCTTTTCTGCACCTTTTTTGTAGCTAAGAGTCAATCTTGGACATATTTCTACATCAGCCCATCTAGAAGTGCCTAGTTCTTCTACTTTTTGTGTTAAATTTTTCTTTTGAAATGATTATACATTCACAAGATGTTACAAAAATAGTACAATAATATCCCATATACCCATCACCCAGCTTCCCGCACTGGTGCTAGCTTACATAACTAGTGTATTATCAATACTGAGAAAGCAATTGCCACAATATAATTAACTAGTCTACAGTGCCTGCTTTCTTTTAATGCCTGCAAGATATTCCACTGTATGGATGTACCATAGTTTATTTAACTAGTTCTTTATCAGTGCACATTTAGATGGTAGCATTGCTGATAATAGGGAAATACAGGACACAATAAATATTCCAGGACCACTACTAGCACATATATAGCCTTTGTGTGAATTAGAGAAAAAGTGCCCTCGCTGGGTGGATACTGCACTCTAGACAGGCACATGACTTGGAAAGCAGAATGCAACCTGGGTAACTGTGTTTACTCCACCTCTCCATGCATATCTTTTTGCACATAGGTGTGAATACATATGTAGGATGATGTAGTGTAGTTTAAAATCTGCATCATGATACCAGTGTTCAGTTTGAAACCTTGGATTTGTCTCCTTCCAGACTTGTCACATCTTCCCACTGCTGACCCCATCTGTAACCCTCATCGCCCCTTCCCAATACCTCAGTCATTGAACATATTTTTGTATACATGTCTGTCTCCCACATTGGATGGTAAGCTCCTTTGACAGCAGAAACCTGGGTTTTCATTTTTGTAACCCACTTCCCTTTTTCCCTCCTCACTCCATTATTACCTACCTAGAGAGAATATTGTTTTATATGAAAGGCTGAGTAAATTTCTATTTAAAAACCTTTAAGGCAGGGAAGTTAAGAGCAGTGAATTTTTAAATCTGCCTTTCGGTACTTAAAAGGTATCATGAAGTTTTTAAACCAAAATTGTTTTGAAATAAAATATCCACACATACCTCATTTGTAGGAATGAAAATGAATGTATCATGAAGTCAACCAGCTAATAATGGGGTACTGCAATTTCAAAAACATTAGGCATTATAGCATTGAAAGAAAGAAAATAGAGTGGCTAAATTTGTGAAATTTTAAGGTGGCCATTGAGTTTTTTGTTCCACTGAATATTAAAGCATAGGAATAAGAATATTTCATAAAGGTGTTTTAAGAACTCATAACATATATAAAAGAAATATATACTAGTACAGGTAAAAGAAAGCATTGTAAAGCTCTATTCACAAAGAACCTAAAATATTTTATATGTATTGTATGCATATGTTCAATTCTGAGAAGTTGCATAAATCTCGCGCCCTAAAAATATGTAATTTCCATCCTAAATCATGACATTGATTTAGGATGAAAATTATCCATTTTTACCAGTGGTCTTTTCATTATTGTTAAGCACTGGAAATGTTTTATGAAATTTTAATTACAGTAAATATTTGACTACAACTTACATCATTGGAACCATATGTTCCATAAAGAAGCATGGAATGTATTATTTCTTTACTGTATCTTCTATTGAGTAGAATTTATGTGACCAATGTAACTAAATAAAATTAGGAGATTAACCTGTTTGGAATACATCTTATACAAATAACAAATTAAAATAGATAACAGTAGCTGCAAAAATAGCTTGATTCTGAAGATTAAGCCCATGGCATAGTCAGTGAATGGACTTGTCCTCTATTAGATAATATTTGCTTGTGTATAATATTTAAGGAGGTAAAGGATGGGGAAATTCCCTCCAGGGAAATCTCTTCATGTCTAATGTTCACAGTGAATTACCAAATGAGAGTTGCTTTGCCAGCAGCACATAAATATTTTTTCATTGAAGGGAGTGACTGTTACTGGAAGAGAATTAAAGAAAACATTTGTTTTCTTTGTTTATTTGCTGTAAGTAATTTTTGTAAGCAACTTAAACTATTGTGGATTCATTATGAGATTGAACATTGTTATAGAGAGGCTCTATTATCCTGATGTTAACTATAAGGGTTTTTACTTGCATTCCAGGAAATAAAGCAAGTTAGATTGATTCCATTAGGTTTTCTTCTCCAGCTTTAGTGCTTAAATCGGATTGTGCAACTCTGAATCATGGTTCTATAAATTCTTGGCTATACTAAGTAAATTACAGTATATCTTTCAGTATAATTATAGGAATGCCGTAACATACAAGATCATTTTTTAGTGGTTTTATGATTTAATTTTCTCCTGAACTTGGCTGGATAGGTTTTCATTCAGCTAGTATTGAAGATCACTGTCAACTACCACTTGAATCTGTGTATTTGACAGTTTACTGCAGACCAAAAGGAGTTTAAATAGTTTGGACCCTGGCTGGGTGGCTTAGTCAGTTGGAGCATCATCCCATACACCAAAAAGGTTGTGGGTTTGATCCCTCATCAGGGCACATACCTAGGTTGCAGATTCAATCCCTGGTCAGGGCATGTGCAGGAGGCAACCAGTTGATGTTTCTCTCTCACATTGATGTCTCTCTGTCTTTCTCTCTCCCCCCTTCCCTTCTCTCTAAAATCAATAAATATATCCTTGGATGAGGATTAACACAATAAAGAATAGTTTGGTGTGGCAAGCTTTCTTACAGGTATGTATGGGATGGATATATTTACCTTGTGTGTTTATGCACAATACACATTTCATATTTATCTCAGTCTGTAAACTTCCAGTATAAGTAGAATAATTCACCAACTTGCTCTTTCACTAGGACATACATAAGTAATCCATCTTTTATACAATACTTAGCTAATAACAGGTGGTTACTTCTGTGGCTGGGATGTATGTTTTAACTTGTACTATAAATTGACATAATTAAATTTTATGTATATATCTAATCACCTCTTATTATCCCTGTTTCTCAAAAGAACTCTGATGCAAATGGCGCAAAATGGTACTTGTCTCCTTTTCTTGACTTTTTCCCTCATCCTGTGAGGTGTTTGTGTGTGCCTTCCCTACTTTACTTCAGTGCCTGCACTTGGAATGCCATTACCCCAAGCTGGTAACTTAAACGGGGAAACAGCCACAGGTGGATAAATGGGGAGTTGGGTATTCATGATTATACATGAGAATGGAGGAGGCACATTACTCACGTTGAAGTTAATGAACTTATTTGTTGGCCAAAAGATTCATGGAATATTTTGAATTATGTTCCAAATCATAAAGATTTTGGGAAGGATAAATTAGCGAAGATCATAAACAGATTTGATTGAGAAGTTTTGATCAGGGAAATATCAGGAAAGGAAAATATCTGAGAAACCTTAAATCAGGAGAGGGGGAAGAGTGGAAAGGTTTGAAACTAAAGAACATTTTCATTCATTTTGACTTGATTTTCTGACCTATTGGGAAATACTGGTGTAGGAGTTATGTAGTTAAATCAGAGTGGCTGATTGGTTACATTTAAAACAGAATCTTTGTTGAAGAAAATTTTGGAATAGTTTAGCCCAGAGAGAACTCTGGTCTACATAAGGAATAGCTGTGAAGTTAGATTTGAGGGGAAAGAATAGGTACAAATAATAGCACAGGAAAGAAATGGTAGAGTTTGGCATTTTACTGAATAATGTGGGTGGTGATCTAGAAGTTCATGTTAGGCTCACACTATTCATCCAAAGAAAAGGGCTATGCCATGACCCATTGGGTTTTGAAGAGCTCTGTCACCATACACCAACAAAGCCCTGCAGAGTAACTTCTGTGTTTTTGCCTCCAAGGTGTACTTTGGAGATTTCTAGTTTTTTCTCAACTATAGAGAGTGCACAATCTGATTGCTGAGATTCAGGTAGAGCTTCTGGGGAGAAATCAAGAGCAATAATATTTGCTGATGGCTTACGTGATGGGCACCCTGCTGGGTATTTTACACACTTGCTTTTCTTTCCTGTTTCTCCACCAAATCAAAACTTCTGTAAGGGTATATATATGGGTTGGTGGGTGGGTAGGTGAGTGGGAATTGTGCTGAGAAAAAGAGCTATCCACATTTTCAAAGCTTTTGCCACCTAAAAAGTTCAAAAGCAATGGTGTTCTTGTTCTCTTTGACCAGGAGCTTTCTAGCCTTCCCCCTCATTTTATTCTATCTTTTTCTTTTATTGTTGTTCTATTACAGTTGTCCCAATCCCCCCCCTTGCTCTCCCCTGTCTTGCCCCCCTCAGTCATTCCCCACTCTGTTTTCCATTATCATGGGTCCTTTATACATGTTCCTTGACTAGACCCTTCCCCCATCTTTCCCCTATTATCTTCCTTCCCATCCCTCTGGTCACTGTCAGTCTGTTCCTTGTTTCCATGTCTCTGGTTCTGTTTTGCTCATTTGTTTGTTTTGTTCATTACGTTCCACTTATAGGTGAGATCATATGGTATTTGTCTTTCCCAAGCTGGCTTATTTCACTTAGCATAATACTCTCCAGTTCCATCCATGCTGTTGTGAAGGGTAGGCGCTCCTTCTTTATTTCTGCCGTGTAGTATTCCATTGTGTATATGTTTAACAGTTTTGGATCCAGTCATTTACTGATGGACACTTAGGCTGTTTCTAGCACTTGGCTACTGTAAATAACACTACTATGAACACTGGAGTGCTTACGTTCTTTTGAATTGGTGTTTTGGGATTCTTAGGGTGTCCTGAAACATCAGTGGGATCACTGGATCAAGGGGCTGTTCCATCTTTAGGTTTTTAAGGAAATTCCATATTGTTTTCCACAGTGGCTGCACCAGTCTGCATTCCCACCAATAGTGTACTAGGTTTCTCTTTTCTCCACATCCTCACCAGCACTTCTTGTTTGTTGATTTGTTAATGATGGCTATTTAGACTGGTGTGAGTTGGTATCTCATTGTGGTTTTAATTTGCATCTCTCTCAGGATAGTGATGCTGAGCATCCTTTCATATACCTATGGGCCCTCTGTTTGTCCTCCTTGGAGAAATGTCTGCTCATGTCCTCTGCCCATTTTCTAATTGGATTATTTGTCTTCCTGGTGTTGAGTTGTATGAGTTCTTTATATATTTTGGAGGTCAGACCCTTGTCTGGTATCATTGGAAAATATGTTTTCCCATACAGTTGATGCCTTTTTCATTTTGATAATGATTTCTTTAGTAGTGCAGACACTTTTTAATTTGATGTAGTCACATTTGTTTATTCTCTCCTTTATTTCCTTGTCCTACAGGATGCATCAGTGAAAATATTGCTGCATGGGATATCTGAAATTTTACTTCCCATGTTTTCTTCTAAGACTTTTATGGTGTTGTGGCTTATGTTTAAGTATTCTATCCATTTTGAGTTTATTCTGTTGTATAGTGTAAGTTGGTGTTCTAGTTTCATTTTCTTGCATATACTATTCCAGATCTCCCAGCACCATTTGTTGAAGAGGCTGTTTTTAATATTTTTTGCTTCTGCCCTCTTTGTCAAATAGTAATTGACCATGGAGACATGGGTTTATTTCTGGGCTCTCTATTCTGTTCTATTGATCTACGTGCCTGTTCTTATGCCAATACCAAACTGTTTTGATTACAGTGGCCTTGTAATATACTTTGATATCAGGTATTGTGATCCCTCCTAGTTTGTTCTTCTTTCCCAAGAGTGCTGTGGCTATTTGGGGTCATTTATGGTTCCATATGAATTTTTTAAATGCTTCTTCTAAATCTGCAAAATATGTCATTGGTATATCAGTAGGGATTGTGTTGAATTTATATATTGCTTTGGGCAGTATGGACATTTTAATGATGTTGATTCTTACAGTCCATGAACACAGTGTATGCTTCTGTTCCTTTGTATCTTGCTTAATTTCTTTCTTCAGTGTTTTGTAGTTTTCTGAGTACACGTCTTTTGCCTGCTTGGTTAAGTTTATTCCTAGGTACATTATTTTCCTTGTTGCTATAGCAAATGGGATTTTTTCCCTAGTTTCTGTTTCTGATATTTCATTGTTGGTGTATACAAAAGTGCCTTTGATTTCTGAGTATTGACTTTGTATCCCACTGTTGTGCCAAACTCACTTATTAGGTCAAGGAGTTTTTTTTTGGCAGAGTGTATAGGATTTTCTATGTATACTATCATGTCATCTGCAAACAATGACAGTTTTACTTTCTCCTTTCTGATTTACATGCCTTTTACTTTTTTTTCTTATCACATTGCTGTGGCTAGAACTTCCAATAATATTTTGAATAGTAGTGGTGAGAGCGGACATCTTTGTCTTGTCCTGATCTTAGTGGGAAAGATTATAGCTTTTTCCTATGGAATATAACATTGGCTGTAGGTCTCTCGTATATGGCCTTTATTATGTTGAGGAATGTGCGCTTTATTCCCAGTTTGCTGTGTTTTTATCATAAATGGGTGCTGTACTTTATCAAATACTTTTTCAGTGTCTAATGATATCATCATGCGATTTTTGTCTTTCATTTTGTTTATGTGATGCATTATGTTTAATGATCTGTGAATATTATTAACATCCTTGCATCCCTGGGATGAATCCCACTTGATTGTGGTGTATGATTTTTTTAATGTATTGCTGAATCTGGTTTGCCAGTATTTGGTTGAGGATTTTAGCATCTATGTTCATTGCTGATATTGGCGTGTAATTTTCTCTATTTGTTGTGTCTTTGCCTAATTTTAGAATTAGGATAATACTGGCCTCATAAAAAGAATTTGAGAATCTTCCCTCTTCTTGAATTTTTCGGAGTAGTCTGAGAAGGATAGGAGTTAGCTCTTCACTAATGTTTGGTAAAATTTGCCTGTGAAGCCATCTGGTCCAGGGCTTTTGTGTGCTGGGAGTGTTTTGATTACTGCTTCAGTTTCACTGATTGTTATTGGTCTGTTACAGCTTTCTGCTTCTTCTTGATTCTGTTTTGTAAGATTTTGTGTTTTTAGAAATTTGTCCATTTTGCCCATTATTTGTCAAATTTCTTGGCATATAGTTATTCATAGTAATTTCTTACAATCCTTTTTATTTCTGTGGTATCAGTTGTTAAATTCTCCTTTTCTGTTTCTGGTTTTATTTATTTGGGTCCTTTCTCTTTCTTATTGTAGAGTCTGGTTAAAGGCTTGTTGATTTTGTTTATCTTTTCAAAGAACCAACTCCTGAATTTATTGATCCTTTGAGTTGGTCTTTTAGTCTCTATGTGATTTAATTCTGCTCTGATCTTGATTATTTCCTACCTTCTACTCACTCTGAGCTTTGTTTGTTGTTGTTTCTCTAGTTCTTGTAGATGTAGAGTTAGGTTGTTTATTTAAAATGTTTCCATCTTTTTTAGGTAGGCCTTTATTGCTAATAACTTCCCTCTCAGACTGCCTTCATGTGTCCCGTAGGTTTGGGTTCTTGTGTGTTCATTTTCATTTGTTTCCAGAAATTTTTTATTTCTTCCTTGATATCATTGTTAACCCATTAATTATTTAATAGCATATTATTCAGTCTCCTTGAATTTGAATGCTTTTTTATTTTTTTCCTTTGAGGTTTGTTTCTAGTTTCAAGCAGTTATGATTTGAGAAGATATGGTTTCATTTTTCTTGAGCTTGTCACAGCCTGTTTTGTGACCTGTCATATAGTCTTTCTTTGAAACTGTTCTGTGTGCATTTAAAAAGAATGTATATTTTGCTTCTTTGGGGTGAAAGATTCTGTATATGTCAGTTAAATCCATTTCATGTAGAGTGTTGTTCAGTGCCACAATATCCTTGCTGATTCTTTGCTTGGAAGACCTATCCATTGTTGATAATGGTGTATTAAAATCCCCTACTATGAGTCTGTTGCTGTTGATATCTTTCTTGAAGTCCTCCTAGATTTTCCTGATATATTTAGGTGCTTCTATGTTGGGTGTATATATGTTTACTAGGAGTATATCTTCTTGATGTCTTGTTCCCTTAAGTATTATATAGTGTCATCCTTTGTCTCTTTTTATGGCCTTTGTTTTGTCTTATATGAGTATTGCTACCCTAGCTTTCTTTCAGGTCCATTTGCTTAGAATGTTTTTTCTATCCCTTCACTTTCAGTCTGTGTAGGTCTTTTCTTCTGAGGTGGGTCTCTTGTAGGCAGCATATATGTGGGTCATGTTTTTTTATCCATTCAGCTATCCTGTGTCTTTTGACTGGAACATGCAATCCATTTACATTTAAGGTTATTATTGATAGGTACGTAGCCATTGCCATTTTTCCCCTTTGGTTTTATGTTCCTCTCTCTCTTTCTTTTCTTCATATTCTTGAAGCAGTCCCTTCTCTTGGAATGCTGGTTTGTTAGAAATGTGTTCTTTTAGCCTTTTTTATTTTATTTTTGTGTCTGGGAAGCTCCTTATTTCATCTTCCATTTTAAATGGGAGTCTTGCTGGGTAAAATAGTCTTGGTTGTGGGCCTTTGCTTTCCAAAACTTGGAATAATTCTTGTCATTCCCTCCTGGCTTGTAGTGTTTCTGTTGAGATATCAGCTGCTAGCCTTAATGGATCTCCCTTGTGTGTTACTAGTTGTTGTTTTTTTTTCCTTGCTGCCTTGAATATTTTCTCTTTGCCTTTAAATTTTGCCATTTTTATCATGATGTGTCTTGGAGTAGGCCTCTTTGGATTCATCTTGATTGGGACCTGCCATGCTTCCTGGACTTCTATGAGTTTTCTTTCATCAGGTTTGGGAAGTTTTCTGTCAAAACTTCTTCAAACAGGTTTTCTATACCTTGCTCCTCTTTTTCTCCTTTTGGTATTCTTGTGATACATATATTATTACATTTCATGTTGTCCTGCAGCTCTCTTAATGCCTCTCCATTCTTTTTTAGTCTTTTTTCACTTTCTTGGTCTCTCTGGGAATTTTTTTCTACCTTGTCCTTCAGGTTGCAGATTTGATCCTCTGCTTTATCTAGCCTGCTTTTAATTTCTCCTACATGTTCTTTAATTCAGAAATTGTATTTTTCATTTCTTCCTGGCTCTTATTGGTAGTTTCTGTGTCCTTTTTCATGCTGATGTATTTCTCAGAAAGTTCCTTGTAGTTTCCCATTGTTTTGTTGTTCTCACTGAGCTCATTGAGCTTCCTTATAACCATTGTATTAAAGTCAGTGTCTGATCATTTAATCACCTCTATTTCATTTAGAACTCTCTCTGGGGATTCCCTCTTTCCTTTCAATGGGGGGTTGTTTTTTTGTCTCTTCCTTTCAGGGGATACCCTTCTTGTTTGTTTCTGCTTCTTAAGTTGATCTGCTTTGACTCCCTGTGTTTGTGGCGTGGCCTTTTGTTGTAGGAGACCTGTGGGACTCAGTGGTGCAGTCTCCTTTATCTCCTGAACTTGATGCTTTTGGGATGTCCTTTATGCTGTTTATGTTGGCTCTGTGGTTGTAATTGGGTTTTGATTGTTGTTGGGTTATTCTTTGCTGGGTCCTTTCCTCCAGCTGGCTGACAGAGAGTCACTCTGCCTACCATGTCTTGTATGCTGTTGTGCAGGTTCACTGTTTTGTTGTTGTTGTTGTTGTTGTTGTTGTTGTTTTTGGATCTGCCTCTGATGATGTCAGATGGTGACTCCATCTGGCCTTGGGAAGCCTGTTCGAGATTCCCAGGAGTCCTCCGTCTGTGGCTGATTCTTTCTGTTGTTAATCTAGTCAATTTGTAATTAGCAGTCCAGTTTAAGCATCACTGGGTAGGGCAGAGTAATTTCTGTGGGTGGGGGTATTGCTTCCTCTTAGTCTGATTCCACTGGGAGGTGGATGGTATGCCTGAGCAGATAGTTCCTGCAGTATGGGAGATGACTTAGCACCAGGATCCTGGTGACTGCTCTCAGTTCTCTCCCCAAAGCCACTAGCCCCAGTCTCTCCTCAGACATCTCTAGTCCTCTTGGCCCTGTCTTTGCTGGAGCCCAGGGTAAGTGGCTACAAATGAAAATGTATGTGTGTGCATATATATATATATATATATATATACCCTTTAAGCAGCTCCCTGCATCTCCATCTGTCTGTCCCTAGCAGAGAGAAACCCTGCCAGTTTTTGCAGTTTTATGTTATCTGGCTACTTTTCATGTTCTGGTTCTGTAGGCTGGGGAGTAGACTTGACTCTTCTCAGGGGGATCCCACCATCTACTGAAATATTCCTCTAGCGCTTCAGCTGCTGCTTGTGGGAGTCTAGCCAGCTCTCTCACATCTCCTTTGCGCTTCATATCCATCATGTTGTGGTGAAGCTGTTTCTTCTGTCTGTCTGTGGTTATAAGGCTTCTTGACTGCTATTGTTCAGTTGTTTATTCTGGATGGTTTCTCCACAATGTAGTTGTAATTCCAGATTGGTTCTGGGAGGAAGTTAGTGTATCTTCTACTTATTCTACTGCCACCTTGGATTTCTATTCTATCTTCGATTTATGTTGTCTGGTTGGCTCTAAGCCACAGACCTTGAGTTAGTTGTGGTCCTCTTCTTCCTTACTTCCCTTAACTCCCACATTAAATGACCTTCCTCTATGCCCCATCACTGGTCATTCATAGCTATTTTCTTATTTTCTTCTTTATATTAAATTCAATTTGTGTGTTTCTCTCCTTCATTTGCTAGAATAGAAGCTGCAAATGAGTAGGGGTATTCAGTTTCATAATGGTTTGTTGTACTAAATTGGCCCTATCCACTGCAGGTTGGCTTTTCATCTTGTTTATCTTTGTAGGATGTTCCTGTACATTCTGTAACCCATACTTGATAAAAAGATTTTATTTATTTTTTAAAGAGAGGGGGAGGGAGGAAGAGAGAGGGAAGAGGAGAAACATTGATGTATGAGAGAAACATCAGTCACTTGCCTCTTGCATGACCCCAGCTGAGGACCTGACCTGCAACTCAGGCATGTACCCTGACTGGGAATCAAACCTGCGACCTTTGTGGGACAACATTCAACCCACTGAGCCATACCAGTCAAGGCTAACCCATTGTTTCTATTGAGAAAACTATGATGGAAGGAAAACCTTATAGCTTTTTTGGTAGTCTCTCTTAATCCAGACATCTGTATGCTCTGAATGGCTAGTTCTGTCTCACCTCCAGGTAACAGACTGAGTCTTCCAAGGATTTAGTATTCCCAGTTCCAAGTCATACCACACAGTGCCATATATACTAGTAATGTGGGAGTCTGAGGTCCAAGACATGGTTGAGGTAAATAATTCTGAGCAGCAGTGTACACACTAACTTATTCCCTAGAATGAGGACAACCAGGAAACCAGGGAGCCTTGGTTACCTAAGGAGGTGTAAACTGTTCCAGATTCAAATTAGATCAAGTCATGCTAATTACTGTCACTCTGACAGCCCTGATAGTTGGCTGTGTTCTCTCCAACTACAACAACAAGGTAGCCTTTCTTTTCTAGAGCTGGAGAGGAAAGCAGAATGACTTTAAAGTTCTTACTCAACTAAGTCTGGAGGCATAGCCATTTCCCTGAAGTGGCAGGTCCTCTGATTCAACAATGCCTCCTCAGTGTCAGTCACAATTAGATGACTGCGCCTGTTAGTGTGTCTTTGCATTTTTATTTTTATTTGAGAAATATATCCCTGTAAGGAAAATTGACACAACAGTAAGAGCTACTTTATCCTTCATCTACCTCTTTTGACACCCTGTTCTTGAATTCTAGTAAATAGACTTCTTCTACCTTTCTTAAACCTGCAACCTTCACCAGGAAGAGAAATTGATCAAACTCATCCAGCTTTGACTAACTTAACAGCAGCAGGTCTTATAACTGCCAAAATCAGTGGCAGGAGGCCTTTAACCCTTCTAACCAGCCCCATTTTTATAACTAGTGTTCATAAAATTCTGCTTAGCTGTCCATTGGATCTCAAGAATATTAAATCATGAACATGATATAGTACTGAAGGACCTTATGTCCTTCTTTACCATAAAAGATAATGAAATAGTCCAAAAGAACCCTTGAACTGTATTAAATGAAGTAGTAGCTGATCTAGGATAGTCAGGGTAAACCTGATTATCTTTTGCTAAGGTCTGCAGATTTTGGAAACCTTATAAAACCAGAAGGAACTCATGGAATGAATAGACAGTGAAGATGAACCCAAGTAACTTTTTACACATGCTCAAAGTTTTTAGGAGTCATATGCTTATACAGCCTTCATTATACAGAGTGAATCATTACCAGAGGCTCTATGAGATTATTGTGAAACTGTGCAGTTCTTTAGCCATACTTATGTTGGGTTCTTTTAAGAATAGACCATTTCCAGGCAGTAACCATATATTCAGGATTTCCTGGGACAGACCTCATTTCAATTTGTCCCATTGTGTCCATAAGCATATTCATATTCCTCAGACTGTATGCCAATTTTTGGTTTGGAAAATATATACAGCAGACATATAAAAACTTCCTTCTTACAAACGGAGAAGAATTCATTACTACATAGCATTGCTCTCTCAACCTTGCCATTCTCGCTGCCAGCAATTCTTACCCACTGCCAGCAATCTCTAATTCTGTTCCTATCTTGTTTCCTCCCCTTACTTTAACCCTTCATGAGTTTACTTGTTTTTTGACATCCTTTTTTTTGGAATTCAGCAAATGGTATACCCTTACACTCTCACAAAGCTAATTGTATCCTAGCATTTTGGGTGATACTGTTCTGAAAAATAGCACACTTTCTTCCCAGGACTTTCTTGGAAGTTGAAAACTGTTCGTGTGAGATACTCATCTTCACAGGTCTCCAAAACAAATTCATTAAGAAGCAGCACCACCACTGTCATTTATTGTTTACCATGCACTAGAACATTGGTTAAAATATTTTTTTTAAATCTCATTTAATCATTACAACCTGTGAGCTTGGTAATATTCCCTTCCCACAGATAAGGAAACATGCTTAGAAAGATTAAGTTGTTCAAGATCCCTACATAGTATTCTCCATTTGGAAATACTCACTATATTCCAGGTAAGATATTGCTTGTGTGACTACCAAACTCAAAATTGTGGATGACCTGGCCAAGCATTCCAACCCCATATTAGAAAAGAACTTTAATCTTTATACTTCCTGCTACCAGGAAATTACATTTTTGTACTCATGATAGGTGAATTTTTACACATTCTGTTGTATACCAGTGGTCCTCAAACTTCAGCATGTATGAAAATTACTTTGAGGGCTTGTTAAAACACAGGTTGTTGGCCTCCCTCCTAGAGGTTCTGATTCAGTTGTTCTGGGGTGGGACCTGAATTTGAGTTTCTAACAAGTTCCAAGGTGACCCAATATTGATGGTCCATGGCCACACTGAGAATCATTGTTATAGCCTAATCATTTTTATTCAATGAATGATTATTCAGAACTTACCTGTGTTACAGGCACTCTGCTAAGAATTGGTAATATATTAGTGAAAAGGGCAGACAGGTTTTTGTTCTCATAAAGCTTATAGTTTAGTTGGGGAAACAGAGGACTGAAGTAATTTATTTGAGATAAGTAAACAAATCAACATAGAGAATAACAGTTGCTATTCTCTAGATAGGTTGAGAGAAAGTCTCTTTGAGAAGCTGATATTTAGTCTAAGACTTAGAGGATGTGAAGAGCTTAAGATTTGGAGGGTTGACTTTTCTCTAGTCCAACCTCTGTTGTCATAACTGATGTTGACTGCCTTGGGAGAACTCCATGAATTTCAGGCTGACCTCTGGGAAACTCATTCCTTGGCCCTTTCTGTGGCCTTGGCCAAACTTGATTGTGTACTTCCTCTATGACTATTTGCCTCCTTTCCACCTGAATCTCCCCCTACCCAATATAGATACAGGGTTCAGAGAAATTTGCAGGGCAGGCTAATTTTGTCTTCTGGCTCCATCTAGGTCACATTCCATGATGTCTGATGACTTGGGAAGAATATATGCCAAGGATTGGGCCTATGAGTCTACCATTCGTGGTGACTGCCTTCACCTTATAACTATTTTTATCAGTGACGTTTTAAGATTCTGTCTTCATGCCAGTTGGCAGATTTGCCCAGGAAAGGGTGGCAGTAAAGAAATCCACAGGACTCCGTAGCTACCCTAATACTGGGTTTCTTTAAAGAAGATTCCCCAACTTGCAGTCTAAGAGGATACTTTCTACTTTCCAAAAAGTTATCACAGCAACACAAAACCAAACCTTGCTTCTAGTTGTGTTGACCAAACCTGGAAAAATGCTAGACATTTGATAGTGACTTTGCTCCCAACTGTCGTTATCTCTTGCTGTCAGATTTTGAGCCTTAAAATTTGATGCCTTACCCTTTTTTCCTCAGGATCTGCCCTACCATGATTTAATTATCAGTAGTTTTTGTTTGGAACCCTCCTGCCTCTGGAACTATTTCCTAGATGTTCACTTTTATTCTCTTTTGATTAAACATTTCATTTGGTGTTCTGTTCCTATAGAGGTTAACTTTTACCGGAGACTTTTACCTGGTATTTCTCAGAGCATTTCTTTTGGCCTCAGCATACTTTTTTTGGATAACAGACTTCTTTAGTCACTTTTCTATAAATCACCAAAACAGAGTATGTTTTTTAAAGATTTTATTCATTCATTCATTCATTCATTCATTTATTTTTAGACAGGGGATGGGAGGAAGAAAGACAGGGAGAGAAACATTAGTGTGTGGTTGTCTCTCGTGTGTGTCCCCTACTGGGGATGTAGCCCTCAACTCAGGCATGTGCCTAGACTGGGAATTGAACAGGCGACCCTTTGGTTCACTGAACCACACCAGCCAGGGCCAGAGTATGTTTATCAGATGGGGAATACTGGAAAATGACTTTTCTGGTTGCCAAGGATATCCTGAGTTTATTTAAGAATTTTAGAAAAATAGTTTTCCAGTGAATGCTTAATGGGCTCTGATGTCTCTCTACCTACCTGTACCTAGGGGCCAGATTTAACTACTTTACCTAGATTAAGAATCACCTTTTTGCTATGGATTCAGAATTTTATTATTGTTAATCTGGTTCCTGGCAGGGGTGTCCAGCCTGCGGCCCATGGGCCGCATGCATCCCAGGGTGGCTGTGAATGCGGCCCAACACAAAATCATAAATTTATTTAAAACATTATGGGATTTTTTTGTGATTACATGTTGCAGTGTGTAATGTGTGGCCCAAGACAACCCTTCTTCCAAGTGTAGCCTAGAGACACTAAAAGGTTGGGCACCCTTGGGAGTGAACCATCTTTTTTTAAAACCCATATATCAACCACAAAAATGAGTGAAATAACAAAAAGAATAAAATGGTGTGTAAGCTCACCCATACCTGGAGATGATAAACCTTTTCTGTAGTTTTGGAGTTAAATAGCCCTGTTAATAAAATCAGGTGTGCCTCATAATAGCCGTGTCTTAGGCTTAACTAAACCAACCTCTTAGTCTCATTTTTCTCATGTGTAAAAAACTTTCAAAATAGGATTGCTGTGAAGAGCAAAATGGATGTGAAAGCACCTAATTGTTTTTGACTCATATTATGCTCTTCTTGAATATTAACTCTCACTTTCCTCCTTAATGTTCTTAAAGTCCTGAACCATTTGATTGAGCAAGGTACCCATCACACCACAATCTTCCATTTCCCTAGATATGAAATCCATTCAAGAACCACCTGTGAAATTAGAATACTTATTATAACAAATTATATGATTAAATAATAAATTATAATACTCAGAGTATCTGTACTTCTTCCAGGTGTTAAAGGAAAGAAATTAACAATTATTGAAGGGCTAAAGTAGAGGTCTCATTGGCCAAAAATGGTAATAACCTTAATAATTACACCTTTATTGATATGGCATTATAATAATTAATAGTTTCTAGGACCTTTTAAATGGCTAGTGTCCTTGGATGCCTGTAGCAGCCCGTGAAGCAGACAGTGCATTTGTCCCCATGTTACATATCCATGTCTGAAGATGAAGGGAATTGTATGGCTCCTTCATGGTCTTCTGACTAACAGATGATGGAGTGGAGCCTTGGGCCTATGTCTTTGGGTCCCCCATCCCTCTTTGTATCCCTTTCCCACCCTATTCCAGCACTTTTATCCTACTGTCCTGCATTGATTTGAACTTTGAGGTTTTGGTACATAATTTATCCAATCACTAGAATTCTAAGAACAAAACATTTCTCAGGTTTCCCCCTGATTTTATTCCTGGGACATTTATCTCCCTAGGAGATATCTCCAAAGTGTGAGAGTTTCAAATTCTACCTAGTAGCCTGATATAGCTGTTTATGCCTTTGATATAAATTCTATGTGCCACAGTTACACATGGTTATACATTTGAAAACTGTATTTCTTGGGCCTAGTAGACCTACAACAAAATCATCTTTTAGTGTGATTCTCATTAGATTTTTTAGATTAAATTATTTTACTTATTCAACAAACATACTTAGCCTTTAATCTGTGTTCCAGGGACTGGGGATACAGCCATGCCAAAATACACTTCTTGGAATTTACAATCTAGTGGGTAGAGAGTAAACAAATAGGTAGGGATATGTGCTGTGATTGGAAATAAAATACTTAAATTTTGCTCAGGCCATGAGATTAGTAAAATTGCAATAGCTACCAGTGACCCTTGATATAGTCTCTAAAACAGTTAGTTATTGGAAAGACGTCCTCAGGAAAGGAGCATTGTCTCTCGCATCCCTTAGCAGTTCCTACCTTCCTTTCCATTCTTTGGACTAAGACCTTGTGTTCTTCTATGTGTGAGCAACTCGGATACAGTTGGATACTAAACACATGGCCAAGAACTTAACACAGACTGAAGAGGAAGGCTGCTGTGTATAAAACACCTTTAAAGAAACAGTTTCACAACTATTGAAGTTATGTTTATCCTTTATTCTTTAAATGTAATGTTGTGCCTTATAGTGTGTTACATGAAGAACACTGAAGATAGATTTTAAAGAATCGATTCAACTATGCTATGTTTAACAAAACAATATAAAACAGCTTCCTCAAAAACAAATCCACCCCCTCAGATGCTTCTAGTTTTATGGCATAAGACTAGAATAAGTTGATTTCCACATAAGTGTTTTAAAAGTTTTGAAGAATAGGGAGTCTGCAAGTTGGATAGAAGCCATTATTACCATGAGGCAAATACAGTGGAGTTTAATTTTTAAACTACAACTGCCATTTGACCTTAAATTAAGACAGTCTGTTTCCATTGTGGTGTTTTTACTGGTTTAACAATGAGAACATTTAAAGCAGCTGAAGCCAATTAAAATGATTCATAAATGCTGGTTGTAAATAAATATTCCTGAAGTTTTAACTCAATAAAGTTATTTTTAAAAAAAAAATCGGTGACCTGTCTTTCTGGAAAGCAATTTGGTAAAATACATCAAGAGCTTTAAAAATGTTCACACACTTTGATCTGATAATTATGTTTCTAATAATCCCTCGAAAATAAATCTGAGACACACAGAGATGTTCCCCCACAGCTTTAAAAGAAGGAAATGATTCCCCAAATTATGATACACTCATATGATGAAATATCATGGAGCCATTAAATTATTTTTGTTTTTTTTTAAGATTTTATTTACTTATTTTTAGAGAGGGAAGGGAGGGAGAAAGAGAGAGAAACATCAATGTGCGGTTGCTGGGGGCCATGGCCTGCAACCCAGGCATGTGCCCTGACTGGGAATCGAACCTGCGACACTTTGGTTCCCAGCCTGCGCTCAATCCACTGAGCTATGCCAGCCAGGGCCCATTAAATTATTTTTGAAGAATCTTAGCCATGTAGGAAAATGTTTATGCAATTCAATTGAAAAATAAACTATACAGAACCATACAGTATGATCTTAACTATGTGAAACTATTTCTGTAGGAAAAGACTGTCAGGAAACACTGTAAATTTTAATTTTCTTTGGGCTGTGAGATTATGTGTGATTTTTATTTCATTATTCCTATATACTTTGTTTTCCAAAAATTGTTTACAGTGAACATGTGTTATATTTATAGGGAATAAAAATGGTATATGTGTTTTGATCATTTCAATAGGATATGCTTTTTATTAAAAATACCTAGTTCATTTATATTATTATGCATAATTTCTTGTATATTTTCATTTTTAGAGCATTTCTTCTTTCTAATGAAGTTTTATGTTTTTAATCTTATGTTTATTTTAATTTTTGATATACAGTGTCAACAATTTTATTTGTGCTAGCTCTGATTTCCAGGTGTTTTTCTTTAAAGCCAATAATTCAGTGTTACATTGGAATACTATTTTTCAGGTGGTTTCTATCAAATAACACATGCACATTCACAGTATGTGGTAAAGAGAGTAAAACCTGGAGCCACAATGCCTGGGTCCAAATCATGGCCCCAACCTTACTAGTTATGTGGTAACTGACAAGTTAATTGCTCTTTCTGATTCTCAATTTCTCTAGATGTAAAATGGGGGAGAATAGTATCTATCTCATAGGGATGTACTAGGCATTTAAAAGAACAATTAATGCAAATACTTGAAAAAAGCTTGGCACATAGTAAATATAAATACACCATAAAAGTTATCTACCTTTAAGTAGTATATACACAAACATGTACACGAACATATTGTCATAGTCATTTGTAAATGACTATTTTATGTCTTTTGTAAAAGACATAAATGCTTATGTCTTTTTGTAAATGCTTATTTTATGTCTTTTATACTTTTCTGTAGTTATGATTTTAAAATGACAATTTTTGTCTTATTCTTAGGTAATTTGAGTTAGTTTTCCTTTTTTAGTGTTCAGTATTCTGTTTTCTTTTTTTCTTAAATTATATTTTATTGATTATGCTATGAGAGTTGTCCTGATTTTCCTCTTTGCCCCCTTCCACCTAGCACCCCCACTCACTCAGGCAATTCTCCCATCATTGTTCATGTCTATGGGTCATGTGTGTAAGTTCTTTGGCTATTACCTTTCCTATACTGTACTTTACATCCCCATGGCTATTCTGTGACTACTTATTTGTACTTCTTAATCCCCTTACCTCTTCACCCATTCCCCAACCCCCTCCCATGTGGCAACCATCAAAATGGTCTCCATATCCATGATTCTGTCTCTGTTCTTCTTGTTTGAACAGTTTGTTTTTAGATTCAATTGTTGATAAGTATTTTTTGCCATTTTATTGTTTACACTTTTGATCTTTTTCTTAAATAAAGCTCTTTAACATTTCATATAATAATGTTTTGGTGATGATTAATTCCTTTAGTTTTATCTTCTCTGAGAAGCTCTTTATCTGCCCTTTGATACTAAATGATAGCTTTTCTGGGTAAAAGAATCTTGACTGTAGGTCCCTGCTTTTCACGACTTTGAATAATTTCTTGCCAATCCCTTCTAGCCTGCAAAATTTCTTTTGAGAAATCAGCTGACAGTCTTATGGGAACTCCCCTGTAGGTAACTAACTTCTTTTCACTTGATGCTTTTAAGATTCTCTCTTTATCTTTAATCTTTGGTATTTCAATTATGATATGTCTTGGGACTGACCCTCTTTGCATCCATCTTATTTGGAACCCTCTGTGTTTTCTGGACTTGCATTGCTCTTTCCTTCAACAAATTAGAGGAGTTTTCTTTCACTATTTTTTCAAATAGATTTCCAATTTCTTGCTCTCTTTTCCTTCTGGCACCCCTATGATGTGAAGGTTGGACCCGTAGAAGTTGTCCCAGAGGCTGCTTATACTCTCCTCATCTATTTGGGTTCTTTATTTTCTTGTTATTCTAATTGGTTGTTTTCTGCTTCCTTATGTTCCAAATCATTGATCTCATTCTTGGCTTTATGCACTTTACTGTTCTTTCACAGCAAATTGTTCTTTATTTCAACTAGTGTATCCTTCATTTCTGACTGGACTTTTTTTTTTTTTTTTTGCTGTTGAAGTTCTCACTAAGTTCCTTGGGCATCCTTATAACCAGTGTTTTAAACTCTGAATCTGATAGATTGCTTATCTTCATTTGTTTGTAGTTTCTTTTTTTTTTCCTGGAGTTTTGATCTGTTCTTTCATTTGGGCAATGTTTCTTTGTCTCCTCATTTTGGCAGCCTCCCTGTGTGTGTTTCTTTGTATTAGGTAGTGCTGCTTTGACACAATGTCTTGGTAGTGTGACCTAATATAGTAGGTGTTCTGTAGGGCCCAGTGGCACAGCTTCCCCTATCACCCAAGCTGGGTACTCAAGGTGCACCCTTTGTGTGGGCTGAGTACACCCTCCTCTTGTAGTTGAACCTTGGTTGCTGTTGGCAGATCAATGGGAGGGATTTACCCAGGCCATTCAGCTGCAAGAACTGGCTATGACCACTGGCCACCAACCTCAGCCCTCTGTAGAGGATCAGCTGTAATAGGGCAGATGGGTAGGGGGTTGGCGCTTAGATGTAATCTGTAGCTGTCCACTGGGTGTGCTGGCCCTGGGGTTTCTTGGATGGTGTAGGCCAAGGCTAGCCCCCACCTGTGTTTTGCCTAGGGTACCCTGCCTGAACTATGAAGCAGTCTGAGATGACTGCAGCTAGCGCTGGGCCTGGGGCTCACTGAGGTCAGCTCTTGCTTGTTTGAGAGGATTTAGAAAGTTGTGCAGCTTGAAGCAAGACCCAACCATTCATATCGAAAAGAAGTTTGGGTAGACTCTAAGGTGGGTGGGGCAGAGTCTCTGGGGATCTCCAAGGACAGTCAAACAGTGTTAGCCAGGTTGATGGAGTTTCAGATATGGAGTATAGAAAACAATTTGGATTTAATTTATTAACTGTTTTTTTATTGCTAAATACAGTAATTTTGCCTTTGCTCAGTTTTATTTCTTTGAAAAGGTGCTTTTATGGTATGTTTACATAGGCAGAATGAGGAAACATACTGAGCAAGTTTGAAAACATGAAGCTGATCACTGAAAGACTGTTTTCAAATGAAGTTTTTTCATCAACCTAGTAGTAGTAAACTGAGACATGTAAAGTCCCAATATCTGCATCTTCAACTGGAAATCTGGTTAGCGTTTTATGCCAAGAAGGGTTGGGAGAGTTACGTCTGATAGGAAATTACTTTCCCCCTGGTTTTGGTTCTCCAGCTACATAGAAACCCTGGATTGAGTATGAAGTTCCATGTATGCATTTCAGATCTGGAAGTAGAGAGAGAGCGCCTGTTTAAATTATTTTTATCTGTGATTTATCTAAAAAGCAGAGGTTTGGGTATTGTTCTTGCTGATTTTAAAGAAATGACTATCACCACTTGGCCTTTTGGCTAAGATCAAGTATAAAGAAGAGGACTAGGTGGACTCTGGGGAAAAAATTAGCTTTCAAGGATGAACATGTCCAATAGCTCAGGTGGCAAATTTTGCTTTCTTATTGTATTGATGTGTTGAAGCTGACTAGGTCACTGTCACTTGCAGACCCCGTACATCATCGTTGGCTAATTTGTAGTCTACCATATACCTAGCAGTTCAGCTGGAGGCTTTTTAATCCAGAGTATTTAAATATACAGAGGAAGTTGTTGTTAGGGCTGCTGTGTTTTCTCTCATCTTCCCAGGGAGTTTGGTGTTTTTGTTTAGCTTCTTCATTTGTTTACAAAGTTACAAGCTTTGAAGTAGGCAGTTGTATAGGACTATACCTAAAGGGATGTTTAAAGCTAGAAGATAAGCAATTATCCTCATTTTACTACCTTATTACCTCAGTTTCTCAGCCAATGTCATTCAGGGATTTTTGCCTTTTTTTCTCATAGGCTCTGCACTGGCTTGCTTACTGCTATCCTCATTTTCTGGGGAAACGTTAGTTGTTCTGTGAATCCCAGATTACAGGCTGACTCAATTTACTTTCTGAACATTGAACTATAATGGTGTTGCCTGATGTGTTAGTGGGAAATTTAAAAAATAATTTTGATATGATATAATGCTGCATATCATAGTATTTTTTTCTATTTGTTCCATCATAAAATAACTTTGCTTTTCTGGTTTAGTTAATGTGGAATTCCTGTCCCCACGTCTGCCTATCTAAAGACACTGTGCTTGCAAGATTTTTGCTATTAAGACTATGGTAAACTCAGTGTTACATTAGTATAGTAGTGAGGTAAATTGCTGTGCTATAAGATTATTTCAATAGTCATAGTTGAAAAAATGGCCCTTTAAAAATAGCAATAACAAAGCACACATACAGCAGATATCATTCATGATTATTGATAACTTCCTGACTGCTTTTTTAGCTGTTGTAAATAAATGTTCAGATTGGATTTACTTTTTTTAAACTTGTATGTAGGAAGAATAAGTGGAGTGAGCTATTTTGGGCATGGATGTAAAGAAAGAAATAACAATGTGACTGGTAAGTGACACTTTTGTCAAGTTCAGTTTCTACCTGAGTACTTTGTTTTTTTTTTTTTTTTAATTTCATTACTTTAGATTTTAGAGTTCTTGATTTGATATTTTTTAAGAGTGACATCTCTGTCCTTTTTGGTTCTAAACAGTACATTGCCCCTGAAATTGGTTCAGTCTCATATTCTTATGAGAGTTCACTGTCTGTCAAAGCTGAAGAGATCTGTCCCTTGTGCTTTTTGCCTCCTGCACCGTTTTCCTGCTTGGTGTGGTCTTCTAATATTTGTGGGGTTTTATTTCACATTTAACATGTGAAATGTACCAGAGTTTGACCCTTAAATTAACTCATGGTTGAAAGGCTTTGACACTGCCACTTTCAATTGTTCAACATATTTTCATAGCTGTTTTAAAATCCTTGTCTGCTAATTCTATAACCATCATTTCTGATTCTGTTTCTATTGACTGACTTCCTCATGGTTATGGGTCATGTTAGTGCTTCTATGAATGTTTATTAATTTTGGGATATCACGTACTATAACCATTTAGTATTCTTGATTGTTTTGATTTTACTGTCTTCCTTCAAAGATTATTCAGGTTTGTTTTGTCTTTCATCTAAATCATTTGTGCATAAATATTTTCAACACTTGGTTTTAAGATTTGTTAGATTGGATGCAGAGTACTGTTCATTCTAGGGCAGGGGTGTCAAATTCATTTTCACCAGGGGCCATATCAGCCTTGAGTTTGCCTTCAAAGGTCTGAAACACTTTTAGTATTGTATAAATGTAACTACTCCTTAGCTGTTAAGGAGTTGAAATTACATTCAGCCCTTTGAAGGTAACTGCAAGGATGATGTAGCCCCTGGTGAAAATGAGTTTGACACCCCTGCTCTGGGGTTATATTACCCTATTAAAGGTATGACCCTTCTGGGGTCTCTACTGAAAACCCTGAGTGTTCAGCAACATCTCTGTACTCTTGCTGTAGGAACCCAATGGCTCTCAGTCCTGTATGAGTTCTGGTAAGTTTTCAGCTTACAGCAATTTTTTTATGCCCAGCCCCCCGGTATTTCTCTCAACATATGCACAGATTCACATTCAGCAGAAGATTAAAGGGACATTTATGAAGATTTCTGGAGCTACTTCTTTGAGTAGCTCCCCCTTCCAGTGTTTTGCTTTACAAATTGCCACCACCAAGGCCTCCTTTGGCTCCTATCTTTGTCTCATCAATTCAATAAGATGGCAGGCTCTGTTTGGATTCACAATATGATCCAGAAACTGTTTGCAGGAAAAAAAGCTAGGGTGACTTGTAGGGCTCACTTTGTTGGTTCCCTTTTTCTCAGGGATCACAGTCCTGTGCTACCTGTTGCCCAGTGTCTGAAAACAGTTGTTTCATATATTTTTCTAGTTCTTAGTTGTTTAGAGGAGATGTGAGGCAGAATGAAATAGCTCTTATACCAGTTACTCCACTAACATGTGATCCATAACCAGGAGGAAGTTAATCAATAGAAACAGAATCATAAATGATGGCTATTAGCAGAAAAGGATTTTAAAACAGCTATGAAAATATGTTGAACGATTGAAGTAAAACAAATATAATGGGGAAAGAAACTGAAGACAAGTAAAGAACCAATTAGAACTTCTGGAGCTGAAATATATACTATATGAATGAGAAAGTCACTGGATGAGATTAATAGCAGATAAGACTGCAGAAGAAAAGATCAGTGAATTTGAAGACATAAAAATAGAAATTATCCAATCTGCAATGGAGAATGGAAAAAACAAGATAAGAGAAAGCTGCAGCCCTTGGTGGTATGGCTCAGCAAATTGAGGGCGGGCCTGTGAACCACAGGATTGCTGGTTTGACCCCCAGTCAGGGCACATGCCTGGGTTGCAAGCCATGTCCCCAGTAGGGAGCATGTGAGAAGCAACCACACATTGATATCTCTCTCCCTCCTTTCTTCCTTCCTTTCCCTTCTCTCTAAAAATGAATAAATAAAACCTTTTTTTTAAAGAGAAAGGTGCAGTGAACTGTGGGCAATATCAAGCTGACTAATGTATGTATAATTGGAGTCCCACAAGGGAAGGAGAAAGAGGAATAGGCAGAAAAAGTAGTTTAAGAAATAATGGCTACATTTTTCCAATTATGAAGAAAACTATAAACCCATAGAAGCTCAACTATTAAGTGGGAAAACCACAAAGAAAACCATGTTAAGGTTATTATAATCAAATTGCTAAAAAACCAGTGATATAGGGAGCATTAAAACAGAAGCTAGAGGAAAAAAAAAGACATTCATCCAGAAGAACAGATAGAAATCACATTACTCATTAGAAATAATGCAAGCAAGAAGACAGTGGAATGAGATCTTTGACGTGCGAAAAGGAAAAAAAAAAAGTACTGTCTACCTCAAATCCTGTCTCCAATGAAAATATCTTTAAAAAAATTAAAAAGAGATGAAGGTGAAATATATTTTTTCCAGACAAACAAAAACTGAAAGAATTGTCACCAACAGACTTATACTACAAGAAATATTAAAGGAAGTTTTTCAGGCTGAAGGAAAAATGGTACCAGTTGGAAAATTGGATCTTTATAATGTAATAGAGAGTTTCACATAAGTGCAGTAAGTATAAAATAAATATAAAAGACTTTGTTTCTCATTTTTAAATTTCTTTAGAAAGTAACTGATTGTTTTAAACAAAAATTAATAATCTATCATCAAATTTATATAAGGTATGACATTAGCCCCAAGGGATGGGAGGAGTGAAATGAAAATATGTTGCTAAGGTCCCTATGTTATATGTATACTGATGTAATATTACTTGAAGGTAGTTTGCAGTAAGTTAAAGATTCATCATATACAACCTGGAACAACCACCAAAAAAGGCACAACTAATAAGCTAATAATGGCAGTAAAAATAAATACTAAAATAAACTCATTTAATACAAAAGAAGAAAGAAAAAGAGAAACAAAGAACAGGTAGGAAATATAAAAAGCAAATATCAAATATAAAGATGTCAAACAACCATATCAAAGATATACTAAATATAAGTAGTCTAAATACTCCAATTAAAAGGCTGCATTAAATGCAAGACCCAACTATGTGCTGACTCTAAAAAACCTACTTTAATAATAACAACAGATAGGTTAAAAGTAAAAAGATAGAAAAAGATATATCGTGCCAATACTAATCACAAAAAGGCTGGAATGACTGTGTTAATGAGACAAATTTGAATTCAAGACAAGTGGTATTAACAGGATGAGGGGGATATTTCATAATGGTAAAGTGGTCAATTCATCAGGAAGACAACAATCCTAAATCTATGCTCCTCACACAGACTCAAAATGCATGAAAAAAAGCAGATAAGAATGAAAGGATAGACAAAACCGTAATTGGAGTTGGATACTTCAACACTCTTAGTAATTGACAGAACAAGTAGACAAAAAAATCAGTGAGGAGATAGAAAACCTAAGCAACACTACCAATCAATTATATCTAATTGACATTTATAAAGCACTGGACTTAACACTACCAGAATATATCTCTTTTTAAAATTCACATAGTACATTCACTAGGATATACCACATTCTGAGGCATAAAACAAGTCCCAATATATTCAGAATAATTGAAATAATACAGAGTATGTTTTCTGATCAAAATGGAATTAAATTGGAAATCAATAACAAAAACATGATCTTATCTGGAAATTTCTCAAATATTAGTAAATCACACAGTAAACCTTTAAATGAATCATGGGTCAAAGAAAAAGTTACAAGGGAAACTAGAAAATATTTTGAACTGAATAATAATGTAAACACAATACATTGAAATTTGTGGGATACATCTAACAGTGCTTAGAGGGAAATTTATACCTTTAAAATAAGGAATATCTAAAATCAGTAATCTAAGATGGCACCTTAAGAAGCAAGAAAATTAATAACCCCAAGGAAGAGGAATAAAATATTAGAAGAATAAAAAACAATAAAATAGAAAACTAACAATAAAGAAAAATAAATTTAATTAATAGCCAGCTCTTTGAAAATCAATAAAATTGAGAAAGCTATAGCTAGACTGGTAAAGGTAAAAGAGATAAAAGATACAAATTAACATGAATTACCAATATCAGGAAGGAAAGAAGAACATCTCTGTAAACCCTATAGGTATGAAAAGGATAATAAGGGAATATTGTAAATAACAAATTCTACAATTTATAGGAATTGAAAGAATTCTGTGATAAACACAAATTACCAAAACTGACTGAAAAAGAACTATAAAAACTGAATAAACTTACATCTATTAACTAAATTAAAATTCTAATTACCAGGCGAAACTGGGGAGCAAGACAGATCACGCAACCAAGGGTCCCAGCGCAGGAAAATAAGGACTCAAAACACTAATTGAAAACACCTGTGGGGGTTGGGGTGCTGGGAGAAACTCCCAGCCTCACAGGAGAGTTCATTGGAGAGACCCACAGGGTCCTAGAATGTACACAAACCCACCCACACAGGAATCAGCACCAGAAGGGCCCAATTTGCTTGGGGGAAGTGGAGAAAGTGACTGAAATCCACAGAGAGTAGAACAAACGCCATCGTTTCCTCTCGGCCCCTGCCCAACAAACAACATCACAACCCAGTGACTGAGTTGACCCTCCCTGGTGAATACCTAAGGCTCTGCCCATCACTATGTAACAGGAGCATCAAGACAAAAAAAACCCCGGCCCAAACAAAAGAACAGATCAAAGCTCCTGAACAAATACAACTAAGCGACCAAGAGAAAGGCAACCTATCAGATACACAGTTCAAAACACTGGCAATCAGGATGCTCACAGAATTGGTTGAATTTGGTCACAAATTAGATGAAAAAATGAAGGCAATGCTAAGTGAAATAAAAGAAAATGTACAGGGAACCAATAGTGATGGATGGGAAGGGAACTGGGACTCAGATCAATAGAGTAGACCAGAAGGAAGAAAGAAACATCCAACTAGAAAAGAATGAAGAAACAAGAATTCAAAAAAATGAGGAGAGGCTTAGGAAACTCCAGGACATCTTTAAATGTTCCAGCATCAGAATTATAGGGGTACCAGATAGAAAAGAGGAAGAACAACGAATGGAAAAGTTATTTGAATAAATAATAAAGGAGAACTTCCCCAGTCTGGCAAAGGAAATAGACTGCCAGGAAGTCCAGGAAGCTCAGAGAGTCTCAAAGAAGTTGGACCCAAGGAGGAACACACCAAGACACATCATCATTACATTACCCAAGATTAAAATGAAGGAGAGAATCCTAGAAGTAGCAAGAGATAAGGAGGCAGTTACCAACAAAGTTCCCATTAGACTGTCAGCTGATTTCTCAAAAGAGACTTTATAGGCAAGAAGGGGCTGGAAAGAAGTATTTCAAGTCATGAAAGGCTAGGACCTACATCCAAAATGCTCTGTCCAGCAAAGCTTTCATTTAGAATGGAAGGGCAGATAAAGTGCTTCCCACATAAGGTCAAGTTAAAGGAGTTCATCATCACCAAGCCCTTATTATATGAAAATTTAAAGGGACTTACCTAAGAAAAAGAAGATAAAAAGCATGTACAGTAAAATAACAGCAAGCTCACAATTATTAACAACCACACCTAAAACAAAAAGAAACTAAGCAAACAACTAGAACAGGAACAGAACCACAAAAATGGAGATCACATGGAGGGGAGTGGGAGGAGGAGAGAAGGGGAAAAAGTACAGAGAATAAGTAGCATAGATGGTACACAGAAATGGGACAGAGGGAGGGCAAGAATAGTATGGGAAATGTGGAAGCTAAAGAACTTATAAGTATGTCACATGGACATGAACTAAAGTGGGGAATGTGGGTGGGAGAGGGTGTGCAGGGTGAGGGGGAGTGAAGGAGGGATGGGACAACTGTAATAGCATAATCAATAAAATATATTTTTCAAAAAGTCATCCCATAATTAAACTCTTAAGCTCCAATGACTTCAGTGGTGAATTGTGTAAAATATATACGGAAAAAATAAACCAAATTTTGTGAAACAGAAAGATACACTTCTTCTCAACTCATTATTAATGAGTATGACATCATTGTAAATACCAGAAAACTGACAGAGATATTATAAGGAAAGAAAACCCAAGACCAGTATTCCTGATGTACATACACACAAGAATCCATCACCAAATATTAACAAAAAATGGACTTCAACCTTTTCCTCACAGTACACACACGCACGCACACACACACACACACACACTCATCACGTATCATAAAACTAAATGTAAAAGCTAAATTATGTATCTTCTGGAAAAGAACAGGAGAAAACCTTCATGACCTTGGGATAAAGATTTCTTGTATTGACACAAAAACATGAACCAGAAAAGAAAAATTGATAAAATTAAACTTCATCAAAATTTAAAATGTCTGTTCTTCTAAAGATACCATTAAGAAAATGAAAAGGTAAGCCACAGACTAGAAAAATATATTTGCAATACATATATGTGATAAAAAGCGACATTTGAAATATTTATTTGTTTAACTTTTGTTGAATTTATTGGGGTAACATTGGTTAATACAATTATGTAGGTTTCAGGTATACAATTCTATGCGCTTGCCACCCCAAGTTAAGTGTCCTTTCACCACCATTTAACCCCTTATGCCCTCTTCTACCTCCCTCAGCTCCCTTTCCCTCTGGTAATCAGCATATTGTTGTCTGTGTCTAGGAGTTTTTTTCCCCCCACCTTTAAAAAAACCTAAAACTCAAAAGAAGACAATCCAACTAAAAATGAGTTAATAAGTTGAACAAGTACTTCCCTAAAGAAGATTAACCACATGAATGAATATTAACCACTTGAAGAGCTGTTCAATATCCTTAGTTATCAGAGAGCTGCAAATTAAAACCACAGTGAGATATCCCTACACATTAACTTGAATTTTTTGAAAAAGACAAGACCAAGTGTTGGTGAGGATGTGGACAACTGGCATGCTCTTAAAATGCTTGTAGAAGTGTAATTGGTACAGCCATTGGAAATTAGTACAGCCAATTGGAAAATTGCTTGTCAGTTTATATACACCTACTCATGGCTCAGCACTTCTCTTTGTAGTCACCTAACGAACTAAAACTTATGTTTACACAGAAACTTGAATGCAAATATTATCTTAGCAGCTCTATTTATAGAAGCCCTAAATTGGAAGTAATGCAAATATCTATCAGTGGATGCGTATGTAAATAAGTTTTTGTATATCTATCCAGTGTACTACTACTCAGCAATAAAAAGGACAGAACAGCATGGGTGAATATCAAAAGTATTATTCTAAATGAAAGAAGCTAGGCACAAAAGACTGCATATTGGATGATTTTATTTACATGAAATTCTAGAAAAGGCACAATAATAGTGACCAAAAGCAGGTTAGTGTTTGCCAAGTACTAGGAGTGTGGGTTGGGGATTGATGGCAAAGAAGCATGAAGAAACTGTGTGGGTGACGGAAATTTCCTATACCTTGATTGTGGTTTAGGTTATGTTTGTATACGTTTGTCAAAATTAATTGAATTTTACACTAAAAATAAATGCTTTTATTATATAAATTATACTTTTATAAAGTTGATTTTTAAAAAGAGACACGTTGGAGGTGAGGATGTGAATTCCATGTGGAAAAAAAAACCCTCAATCTTTTGGATACTTAATAGTAGGGAGAGGTTCTTGAGCCATTGAACTGTTTTCTGAAACGTAAAAGGAGGGATGCAAAGGCAGCATAAGCAGCCCTGATACAAAATAAGGTCTCACTTGAGCACTTTGTCACTACATCCTGCCTTTCTTCTTTCCCATAAAGTAAGAAGGGCTTGCTGAATTCCTGCCAGAAAGCTGAGTCTTTCCAGCTCTTTCTCCTAAAGGAGAATGTAATCCAATACAGGACCTTAAAATCAAAACAGTCACCTTCTAGACCCATTCAACATATCAAAAACAAACATATCAAAGTTTTATTGTAGCTCTTACTAAGCTGGCACATCACATCGGATCTCCTTGGAATGGGAAAGAACAATCTAGAAGGAAGAAGCTGGATAACTTTCCAGCTCTTGTTATGTTAGTGTTTAAATCAATCAGCATATTTTTTTCTGGTAATTTGAGTGGGTTCTCATGGTAAGACAAGATGGTAGAGGATAGGTCATTAGCTGGGGAGGTAAAATATAGGTACCAAATTAAGCCAAAACAAAACTAAACAGAAGTCCCTTAGCTGTCTATTGTTTTGTTTAAAGTGTTATGAATCCCCCCTCTCTGACCATCCATTATACAAATTATCAAAGGAAGTACCAAAACACCATTCCATAAAAGTTTTTAATGACATTAAAAGACTTGACTGGATTAATCAATATTCATTCATTTTTTCTTATTTTTCTATTGTATTTTTCCCATTACCATTTATCCCACTTATAATCCCCTCCCTGCCCCCACAATCACTACACTCTTGTCCATGTCCATGAGTCCTTTTTCCTTTGTGCTGGATCCCTCTACCCTGTCCCCCCACAGATGCCATTCAATCAATATTCCTTCTTAAAACTCCTGGATCCAGTTATTCTAGTCTCTTGTCTCTTAGTTTTCCTATATTGAGTTTAGAAATATCTTAAAACTTTAGCAGAGATTATCTGTTTTTGTTTGCTGTGTTTTATATATAAAAATAATTCATTCTTTTCACAGTAAATGCTAAGTCTCAAACCTTAAAGTTTTTTTAAGAAATGGTTTCAGAATATGAATTCCAAATAAAAATTATTTAATTTGGGAAATCTATAGCAACTTGTCATTTAAAATTTATGAGTTAGATTTTCAGATAATGAAGACTTGTGGTTTGTTCCTGTTATCAGAAAAAAACACAGCTATTTATTTCATCCTTACAATGCTGCCATATATTAAATTTAATACCCAATGCAGTGTCAACTAAGAAGAGAAAATATGTGCAAATATGGCATTGTTTCAAATGCAGGTAGTCTTTTTCATCTAATTTGAGACTATAAAAATAAAATAATAATATAGACTATCTCAGTATATCAAGTCTGAGACTGAATTTTTAAAAAAGTTTACTGAAAATTGTTGATTTGGTCTTGCTATAAGGAAGAAATGGTTCTTTCACTTCAAAAATTGGCAGACTCAAGCTAATCCTTTAAAGTATGCTTGTGATTTGACTGATTGTATGTTGGTGGTGATTATCCTTGATTTACAAGACACACACACATACTTTTAACCTTCCCAGTCATATGTAAGACTTTAGACTACCTCTCTCTCTGGCATTTGCTAGTTAAATTACATTATAAAAACAGGTGAAAAAGAACATAATGCTGCTGTGATAGAATTTCTGGGAACACCAGGTAGAGAAAAGCACTGAAAGATTGGTAGTTCCTGATTCCCACTTTCAGATATTTGTTGTTTGCTGTACTAATGCATACTGTCTGTTTAAGCAGTATCTCCTCATTTTCCTGAACCCATGAAATACAGAGTATTCACAGAGGTTGGAGGGAAGAGTGTGGTATAAGGTTATAATGATGATTTAGTGTATTTTCCTTATCTGCAGTAAAAGATTGGTTGAGAAAGTATAAAATGCATTGGAACCTTACCTTCCCCCACCCCCACTATTTACCCCTTTCTATTCCTCTCCTTTCAGGGCTTCCTATCAGTTTCAACTTCAAGTTATCTGGAAGAGTTAAGTCTTTTTTATTATTAATTATTTTATTGTTGTTCTATTGTAGCTGTTTGCATTTACCCCCACCACTTCCCCTCACCCCAGCCAAACCCACCTCCCTCCCTTGCTTCTACCCCCGCCCTTGCTTTTGTCCATGTGTCCTTTGTAGTTGTTCCTGAAAACCCTTCCCCCCTTCCCCCATTATCCCCTCCCACCTCCCCTCTGGTTACTTCAGATTTTTCTTAATTTCAGTGTCTCTGGTTATATTTTGCTTGCTTTTTTCTTTTATTGATTAGGTTCCAGTTAAAGGTGAGATCATATGGTATTTGTCCCTCACCGCCTGGCTTATTTTACTTAGCATAATGCTCTCCATTTCCATCCATGCTGTTGCAAAGGGTAGAAGCTCCTTCCTTCTCTTTGCTGTGTAGTATTCCATTGTGTAAATGTACCATAGTTTTTGGATCCACTCATTTACTGATGGGCACTTCTGTTGCTTCTAGCACTTGGCTATTGTAAATTGTGCTGTAATGAACATTGGGGTGCATAGGTTCTTTTGGATTGGTATTTCAGGATTCTTAGGATATAATCCCAGCAGTGGAATTGCTGAGTAAAAAAGAAGTTCCATTTTTAGTTTTCTGAGGAAATTCCACAATGTTTTTCCCAGTGGCTGCACCAGTCTGCATTCCCACCAACAGTGCACTAGGGTTCCCTTTTCTCCACATCCTCTCCAATTCTCCAACACTTGTTTGTTGCTTTGTTTATGATGGCCATTCTGACTGGTGTGAAGTGGTTACCTCATTGTAGTTTTAATTTGCATCTCTCTGATGGCTAGTGATGCTTAGCATCTTTTCATATGTCTCTGGACCCTGTGCATGTCCTCCTTGAGGAAGTGTCTATTCTAGTCTTTTGCCCATTTTTTAATTGGGTTGTTTGTCTTCCTGGAGTGGTGTGGCAGACTCTGGCCAGCAGAGTTCCAACTTGTTGTGACTGAAGACGAGGATAAATGCAATTGAGTATTTTGAGTATTTACTCAAATTGTAAATTGCTTTGGGTAGTATGGACATTCTGATGTTAATTCTCTTAATCCATGAGCATACTACAATAAATGTGATAACAATCCTGTGGAGAAAAAGGGAATGGCATAGCTATTCTCTCAAGGGAAGAGTGTCTATGAGTGCCTTGGACACTCTCTCAAAAGGAGAGCGCCCCGACCCTTGCCTAGACAGGCTTTTATTGTTTTTCTCGGGGCTTACATCAGATAAAGATTTATTATCTATTACATAGAATATTTTTCTCTACATTTTAGGTACATTCAAGGAAATGAAAATAACATGCTGTGGGGAATGGCCGCAAACTGATTAGCTCTGTCCTTGGGTGAATTCACACAGGCTTTGGAAATTACCTTGAAGATAGACAATACATATTTGTTTTTTTAGACCAGGCTGATGGAGTTTTAGCAAGAACAAGACATAATAGTCAGTATACATTTTCTAGGCCTGATTCCCACGGGAAAACTTGGTTTGAAGGTCTGGCTCCTGCCCACCACTTCGCTTTTGTAGGTTTTCCATACAGAGCTGAGTCACATTTGCTAAACTGAAACAAACTGGTCCCCTACAGAGTGGAATCATGTGAGTTCTTTATGTATTTTGGAGATCAAACCCTTGTCCGATGTATCATTGGCAAATATGTTTTCCCATACAGTTGTTTCTCTCTTATTTTTATCCTGTTTTCTTTATTCATGCAGAAGCTTTTTATTTTGATGAGGTCCCATTTCTTTATTTTTTCCTTTATGTCCCTTGCTTTAGGGGACATAGCAGTGAAGATGTTGCTGCATGGAATGTCTGAGGTTTTCCTGCCGATATTTTCCTCTAGGACTTTTATGGTGCCACGACTTATATTTAAGTCTTTTATCCACCTTAAATTTATTTTTGTGTGTATGGTGTAAGTTGGTGATCGTGTTTCTTTTTTTCATGTAGCTGTCCAGATCTCCCAACACCATTTGTTGAAGAGGCTACTTTTACTCCATTTTATGCTTCTGCCCCCTTTCTCAAATATTAATTGCCCATAGAGACTTGGGTTTATTTCTGGGCTCTCTGTTCTGTTCCATTGGTCTACGTGTCTGTTCTTATGCCAGTAGCAGACTGTTTTGATTACAGTGACCTTGTAATACAGTTTGATATCAGGTCTTGTGATCCCTCCTACTTTGTTCTTCTTTCTCGAATTGCTGCAGCTATTCAGGGTTGTTTATGGTTCCATATAAATTTCTGAAATGTTTGTTCTATATCTGTGAAATATGTCATTGATACTTTAATAGGGATTGCATTGAATCTGTAAATTGCTTTGGGTAGTATGACATTCTGATGATGTTAATTCTTCAGTCCATGAGCGTGGTACATGCTTCCATTTTTTGTGTGTGTGTGTCTTCCTTAATTTCTTTGTTCAGTGTTATGTAGTTTTCTGAGTACAGATCTTTTACCTCCTTAGTTAGATTTATTCCTAGGTACTTTTTTTTTCTTGTTGCTTTATCAAATGGGATTTTTTTCCTGATTTTTCTTTCTGATATTTCATTGTTGGTATACCACCAAAAAAACTACTCAATCTAATAAGTGAATTTGGCAAAACAGTGGGATACAAAGTTAATATTCAGAAATCAAAGGCATGTTTGTACACCAACAATAAAATATCGGGAACAGAAATCAGGAGTCTTATTCATTCAGTAATGATTCATTCTTTCATTCACTAAAAAGCCTCATTGAGTAATATGAATTACTTAAACAATGAGATGATAAATAGAAATTTTGATTTGGTGGAAATTTTTAGATATTCTCTAGAACACCTGAGTTTGATGAAGGCTGGATATACAATAGGAAAAAAATATAGCAAAGAGATTGAGAGGGAGCCAGGACGGGTGCTGGGAAGCCAATCAAAAATAAACTGGTAGGTTTTGCCAAGACCACTGTGGCTCAGTTGATTGGGCGTCCACCCACAAAGCCAAGGGTCGGTGGTTTGATTCCTGGTCGGGGCACACACCTAGATGGCAGTTTGAACCCAGGTCAGGGAGTGTACAATAGGCAACCTATTGGTGTTTCTCTCCCTCTTTTTCTCTCTCCCCTCCCCCTCTCTAAAAAAAATCTTTAAAACAACCAAACAACAACAACAACAACAACAACAACAAAAAAACTGTGAGGTTTGTTACAAGCTTCTAGTGGGAGTAGTATAGAAGCTACTAGGTTGGGTCTCATATTTCTGGCTGATCCAACCTTTCCAGTTTGTCCTGGCATCTGTTTGAGGAGGGGGAGATCGTACTTATGCCCACTTGTATAATACTGTGTAGTATTCATTAGATTTTCCTATTTTCTGGTATTTTAGAAACATAGGTTTGCTGTGCACATTTTTCCTCCTATACTGAGGAAAATTTGGAGAACCAGATAACTTCTAAATTTCTTCTAAGATTTAAATTTTTGGAAAGCTGAAATCGCCCTGGCTCCTGTGGTTCAGTGGATTGAGTGCCAGCCTGCAAACCAAAGGGTCACTGGTTTGATTCCTAGTTAGGGCACATGCCTGGGTTGCGGGCCAGGTCCCCGGTAGGGGGAATGAGGGGGGACCACACATTGATGTTTTTCTCCCTCTCTTGCTACACCCCCCCCCCAAATAAATAAATAAATAACAAAATTTCTTTAGAAAAGAAAGCTGAAAACTATTTTATTATACTAATAATACTGTGAATACTCATATTAATAGTCACCATCCCCAACTGTAGAGTGTTTATCTTTTTTTTGAGATTTTATTTATTTATTTTTAGACAGGGGAAGGGAGGGAGAAAGAGAGAGAGAGAAACATCAGTGTGTGGTTGCTTCTCATGTGGCCCTGACTGGGGACCTGGCCCTCAGCCCAGGCATGTGCCCTGACTGGGAATTGAACCTGCGATGCTTTGGTTCGCAGCCTGCCCTCAATCCACTAAGGTATGCCAGCCAGGGCCAGAGTGTTTATCTTTTTACAAAATGTCCTAAAATGTGTGAATTAATTAATTTCATAAAAATGACATATAAAATTGCTTCTAATGAAAATAATTGTTTTTAGACTTAACCAATAATTTAGGTTGTCAGTAGTTTGCAGCTGAATCCAAACATTTTCTGTATTAAACTTCATTTAAAACCATCTTACTTTCTTTATGCCATTATATTATAGTTGATACTTGATAGTGTTGATGCTTAAGAGATTGTAATTATTGGCAATAATTTTACCTAAAATTTAAAATAAATTTTCTGGTTTCAGAGAATTACTTTGTTAATGTTTGCTATTGTCTTTCACCTATATGAACCCTACTCATTTTTATAGGCCAAGCTAAAGATGATCAATCACAGTTGATGAAATTTTCTTCTATCCCAGTTGTTTTATTTATGGTATTTTGGAAGTAGTTTATAATACTCATTTCCATCACCTTGTCTTAATTTGCTGTGAACATACCAGCCTTCTGTACTGGCTGCTAGAGAACAAGGACTGTATCTTAGGTAACTATGTATTTATTTTTTCTTTTTATTTTTAAATTATATTTTATTGATTATGCTACTATAGTTGTCCGTTTTTTTTTCCCTCTACTTTATTCCACTCTGCCCTGCACTCTGATTCCATCAGCATTCCCCCTCCCATTAGTTCATGTCCATTGGTCGTACATATAACTTCTTGGCTTCTACATTTCCTATACTGTTCTTAACCTCTCCCTGTCTATTTTGTACCTACCATTTATGCTTCTTATTCCCTGTACATTTTCCTCCATTTCCACCCCCCTGCCAATAACTCTCCAAGTGATCTCCATTTCTGTGATTCTGTTCTTGTTCTAGTTGTTTGCTTAGTTTGTTTTTGTTTCTGCATTTTTTTTAGGTTCAGTTGTTGATAGTTGTGAGTTTGTTGTCTTTTTACTGTTCATATTTTTTATCTTCTTTTTCTTAGATAAGTCCCTTTAACATTTCATATAATAAGGGCTTGGTAATGATGAACTACTTCAACTTGACCTTGGCCCATAAAGTGCTGAGAAGCACTTTATCTGCCCTTCCATTCTAAATGATAGCTTTGTTGGATAGAGTAATCTTGGATGTAGGTAGGTCCTTGCCTTTCATGACTTCTTTCCAGCCTCTTCTTGCCTGTAAGGTTTCTTTTGAGAAATCAGCTGACGGTCTTATGGGAACTCCTTTGTAGGTAACTGTCTCCTTTTCTTTTGCTGCTCTTAAGATTCTCTCCTTATTGTTTAATCTTGGGTAATGTAAGTATGATGTGCCTCAGTGTGTGCTTCCTTGGGTCCAACTTCTCTGGGACTCTCTGAGCTTGCTGGACTTCCTGAAAGTCTATTTCCTTTACCAGATTGGGAAAATTCTTCATTACTTTTTCAAATAAGTTTTCCATTTCTTGCATTTTCTCTTTTTCTTCTGACACCCCTGTGATTTGGATGTTGGAACATTTAAAGTTGTCCCGGCAGTTCCTAATCCTCTCTTCTTTTTTTTTGAATTCTTATTTCTTCATTCTGTTCTGGTTGCATGTTTATTTCTTCCTCCTGGTCCAAACTCACTGATCTGAGTCCTGGTTTTCTTCCTGTCACTGTTGGTTCCTATACATTTTCCTTTATATCACTTTCTATAACCTTCACTTTTCCCTCTGTTTTGTGACCAGACTCAACAATTTCTGTGAGCACCCTGATTATCAGTGTTTTGAACTCTGCATCTGATAGGTTGGCTATCTCTTTGTCACTTAGTTGTATTTTTTCTGGGGCTTTAATCTGTTCTTTCATTTGGGACATATTTCTTTGTCTCTGCATGTCTATTAGGTAGTAAGAGGAGGAGCCTTAGGTATTCACCAGGGCAGGACAATCTTAATTGGCCTGTTGTGATGCTACATATGGGAGAGGGGTCCGAGAGGGAATAATGCCTCTTGCTGGGTTCTGGGCCAGCTTTGAGTTACTTCCCCACCACCCACAAGTAAATGGATCCCTTCTGACACTGATTCCTGGGTGGGTGGGTCTCTCCAATGAACTCTTCTGTGGGGCTGAGAGTTTGTCCCACTGCCACAACCCCCACAGATTTTTACAGCCAGAGGTCTTGAGGCTTTCTTTTCCTGCGCTGGAATCTGGGTTGTGTGGTCTGTCTCACTCCCCAGTTGTTCCTCCCAGTTTATCTGCATGCAAATATAGGACCGCCTAGGCCACCACCCGCTGCCTCACCAGCTATCTTGCCACACATCCTCTCAGCCCCAGCTGCCCATATCCACCCTTCCTGCCAGTCTGGATGAATGTTTCTTCTTTAACTCCTTAATTTTTGGACTTCCATACAGTTCAATTTTCTGATAGTTCTGGTTGTTTTTGTTTTTAAATTTGTTGTTATGCTTCTTTTGGTAGTGTGAGGAGGCAAAGTGCATCTACCTATGCTTGTATCTTGGCCAGAAGTCTCAGTAACTCTGTATTTCTTGTAGTACCTTCCACAGTATTTTGCCCCAATATATTCAGTTAAGTATCTATTGGAATTAGTGGTTTTACCCCTGATTTTCTTTTCTTTTTTAAAAAAGATTTTTATTTATTTATTTTTAGAGAGAGGGGAAGGGGAGTAGAAAGTGAGGGAGAGAAACATCAATGTGTTGTTCCCTCTCATGTTTCCCCCACTGGGAACCTGGCCCACTCCAAGGCATGTGCCCAGACTGAGGTCAGACTGGTGACCCTTCGGTTCACAGGCTGCCACTCAATCCACTGAGTCACACCAGCCTGGGCTCCCCTAATTTTATAAACTAGACTTATGACTCAGTCAGTAACTTGAGGTTTAAATAAGGTATTAGGTAGTCAGCCAAGGCTCTATAGTCAGGATTGCCCAGATTTGAGTTCCTACTTTGTTATGAATGAACTGTGGGACTGCCTTATATCTAAAAATAAAAATGTCAGTAATACAACCAGCCTCCTAGAGGTGTTGATGAGGATAACATAGATAATTTGTTTAAAACATTTATTGTGTTGCCTAATATATGCTCAAAACAATGTAGCTGTGATTATTGCTAAGTGCAGTCCTATTGGGCTAGACACAGCCCCTGAGTTCATGCCATTTGGTCTTTATATCTCAGATATCTAACCTTGCATATAGTAAATATTCAATAAATACTTGCTTAAGTTGAATTGTTGATTTACCTGATTTTTATCTTCCATTACAGCCCACTGTTTGTAACATGGAAAATTGGTCGAGACAAAAGATTGCGTGGATGCATAGGTACTTTTTCTGCCATGAATTTGCATTCTGGACTCAGGGAGTACACACTTACCAGGTGAAGAACAATTTTTGTTATCTCTGTTTCTACATTAAAAAAAACCTGCAAAACTTAAACCTGATTCTTTAATTTCTTTTCCTTTACTAAATTGTCAACATATTGAGTCCCTTCATGTTCTATTTTTTTCTTCAGCCATTTGCCGTATCTCTGGTAACATGTTTTGGATATATACTATCATAATATAAAATACTGTGCCATAGATGTTTTCAAGTGCTTTTCTTTCAATATTGGATTATTTTCTATAACTTGAAAATCAAAGATCAAATATTTATGGGTTACCAAAATGTATTATTTCTACAATAATAGCCCTTGTGTTTTCTCTGTTAGGCTTTTAAATAATTGTTGATGTCTGTTTTCACATTGCACATTTTCTTACACTTTTATGTATTTTTGAAATTGAACGAGGATCCTTGGAAGAAAGTGATGCCACAGCCTGGCAGCATAATCATTCATATTCATTCTTCACCCAGAATTAATTGTAACTTACTTATTTTGTTTCATCTAATGCAAGGACAAAATAATGAATGCCTTATTAAACATTTTTAAGACTTTGTTCTTATGTTCTTAATTTCTGAATTCATAAAAAACTGTCTAGTATGCCATCTGATTTTTTTTTGGTTCAAGTTCAGATTTCTAGCAAATTGTATTCCAAAATATTTCAAAAGAAGAAAATTCCTTAAATAATAATCTATTAGTAAAGGAATCTCCCATTTTTGTTCACATTTTATGGTGATTATTTAATATAATATAATTTCTATAATTGCAATATGCACAAATGTCAATCCAATAAGAAATTGGTCCCTTGTGACCATTGATTCTTGGGGGAACTTGCTTATTCTCCAGTAGATAAAGTAGTAATTACAGTATGTATTTTGTTGTATATACATAATAGGGGTGTTAGGTATTAGGGGAATGAAGTAATAATCCCTACTTTGCTTCATGATTAACGGTATGGAACATTGATTATTTTACTATAGGATTGCATAAAGGTAGCTCATAATACCAGTTAATAAATTCATGGTAACTGTATTCTTTTTATTGAAAGGTGTAGCTCAGAGCTATAGGGTTTACTTTGCTTACAATAAAGACCAGAAAGAAAAGCAAAGGCTTGGAGGGTCACATTTATTCTTAGATTTTCACAGGTATTAGAAGTTTGGTGTTTGGACTTGATTAAATAACATACAGGCAGTAAAGGGGTCAAAACACATATTCTAGATATAACCACAACTTGCTAAAGATAGTGTAAATGCTAATCTAGGCATGTTAATTTTTTTTTCATGACATGAAATACCATGGACTCATATTGAGATTTTAGCAAATTCTGCCTGTGACTCCCTCTTTGGGACAAGTACATATGGAATTACATTTTTAATAGGTAATCAAGGCAATTAGTTATATATTTCCTAATATAAGTTGTTATGAGGAACACTGACTGGTTCCTTGGTATTGCCTAAAGATAAAAGAATTCTATGGACAAATATACAGGGCCCAACAGAAGTAACTCCTGCTTGAATGTGGTTGGTAGGGTAATAATATGGGTATAATAATTTATAGTTTTAATTTGAACATTTCACCTAAAATATCATATGGTATCCTTTAGTGTGATATTGTTATGTTACAGAATACATGCTTATGATTTTCTAATAAAAGATTTTGTAATAAAAAAGGGACGTTATTTGTGCTGGACCTTGTATTTTAGAAGCACTGGTTAAATACACTTAAACGGCCGTTGCTCACTGCAGGAACTCTCAGAACCTTTACGTTCACAGTGTTGTCCATCTTTAAGAGAGAAAGGATGCAGCACTTTCCAGACTTCAACTTTTTTTTGGTTATACAACCCTTTTATTCTACTACCCCAGTGTGTCTTATGCAATTAGTGTTCCAAGGAATATATTTTCAGAAACATTAATTCTGTTTTAAATTTTCTTATTTTCATTTGTAGTTGGGGAGTCTATGGAAACCCTTTGAGCTTTCTAATGAAATGTTGCAGTATCAAATATTATATACTTAAACTATCTTTAGTAGTTGTATCTGTAGTTGCAATTTGGTTTTGTTTAAAGAAAATATGATATTTTTGCCTATACTGATAAGAAAGGATTAAAATACCCAATTTTTCTGGACTTGTGGATCTGTCTTCAAGGGTACTAGAAGATTTACAGTATATTTTTTTCTGATAATAATGTTATTCTGAATTAATTGTTCAAATAGTCAAACTTAGAAATTTACTTACATTTGTATATGTGGTTACCTTTATTGTAATTTGTAGCTCTTCCTGTTTACTTTTCAACTTTTTCATCATTTTTTAATACAACTTCCTGAAATTGTGTATGTCACATTAGAGGGAAGTGTTGCCTTCTCAGTTTTGTTTTGCTTAATTTCTTTTGCTTCATATGGTAACAAGAATGAAGTTATTTAGAAGAGATGAACAAAAAAAAGCAAGTCTTATGATATATAGTTGTTCTTTTTCCTGGATTCATTTTAGTATCAAACTTGTGGAGTAATTTTTAAAAGTTGCAATATGATGTCTTCCAGTCTAGTGGGGCACTTACCCCTTCCATGTGTAGCTGTTGTTGTTACTGTTGTTGCTATCATTGTTAATAGCTACCATTTATTAAGAATCTTACTACATGTCAGACACTGCAATGGAGCTTTATATACGTAGTTCTAACAACAATTCTTAGGTATTAATGTCCACATTTAAATTTTTTAATTTATTGAATTTCTAGGGGTGACATTGATTAATAAAATTACTATATATGTTTCAGGTATACAGTTCTATAATACATCATTAGTATATTGTATTGTATGTTCACCACCCCTAGGTCAAGTCTTCTATCACCATTTATCCACCCTTTACCTCCTTCTACCTCCCCTACCTCCCTTTTCCTCTGGAAACTAAGATTTACAGAATACATATAAATAATTAACCCATTCGCACATATAGCAAGTGGTAGAACCAGGATTCAGACCAGGCCGTCTGACTGCAAAATCCAAACTCTCTCTTAACTGCTACATTTAAGATAAGACAACATAACATTTTTCTGAGGATTTATGTTTTGCAGCTTCATCATGAATATAATAAACTTGGAAGCAAATTACTATAAGTTATATAAATCATGGATCAATAATTCTTCAGAAATTCTAGTTAGGAGTTAAGATTGAAATTTTGGAATGTTATTTTCAATTCCAGGAAATCCATAGATGGAATTGTGTAGACTAGACAGAAGAAAATTGATTTGAATTAATATTGTAGAAAAGGATAATGCTAATTACAAAAAAATATATTACTGTATGGTATGAAATTGTGTTCATTGGATACATGTAAATAATTGACTAGATTCCAAGAAGAATACAGTTTTCTTAACATAATGATTGGTGATTCTTGGAGTCTGTTCTTCCAGTCTTAAAGAACCCATAAATCATAAAATTTACAAATAGAATAAAATGAAGTTAGGAGGTTGGAGATAAAATAGAAGGAGAAACCAAGACAAAAAATAAACAATTAAATTAAAGGCTTACTAGGTGTAGGTCTCTTTAAAAAAGATAATACCTGGTTTTTCACTGTTTTCAACTGTGATTAAATAGACTATTGTACAGATTTCAGAATGTTACTCAGCTGTGTCCTTTTTTATTATAAAGTATACATAACATAAAATTTACAATCTTTACAACCAAGTTTAAGTGTATAGTTCTATGACCTCAAGTTCATTTGATATGCATCATCACTACCATTCATCCTGAGAACTTTTTCATCTTCCCCAACTGAAATTCTATACCTACTAAACACTAACTCCCCATTTCTCCCTCTGCCCATGACAACCTTCATTCTGCTTTCTGTATCTATGAATAGGACTCTTCTAGGTACCTCAAAAACAGTGTTTGTCATTTTGTGACTGACTTATTTTATTTAGCATAATGTCTTCAGGATTCATCCATGTTGTGGCATGTGTTAGAATTTCCTTCCCTTTTAAGTTTGAATAATATTCCATGGAATGTGCCTACCACAGTTCATTCATTCGTCCATCTGGACACTTGAGTGACTTCCAATTTTTGTCTCTTGCAGATAATGTTGCTATAAGCATGTGTATACAAATACCTGTTTAAGTACCCTTTTTTTTTTCTTTTAAAAAGCCAACCATTTCATAGAAGACAATGATGTAGTTTGTTTGTGGTCTCTTAATCTTTAAAAGCTAAATCTTAAAAAAAAAAAATGACCAGATACTTTTAAAATAAAATACCTATCCTGGGTTAAGTTTTTATATATAAACATACAGTCTTAAAACACTTGTCGTAGTCAAGGGGTATGTTGTCTTGGTTGAAATTTTGATTTTAGACTGAAGTTAAACCTTATAAATAGGCTGAGTATTTCTTCCCAATTGTAAAAATGCATAATTTCTGTGTAGATAGCAGGCAAACTTTGTAAGATTTACAACATAGAAGTATTAAATAGGTTATTTTGTCCTTGTCCTTGTAGATTCTGGGTAAAAGCAGGAAAGACTATAGTAAATAAGAAGCAAGATTGAGAGAGAACTCAGAATCATTGATAGAAGTTTACCCATGTTGAAAAATTAATGTCCACAAATAACTATATTTTTTAATGGTGAAAACTTTAATATAGAGATATTCTTGTCCGAGTTGAAGAAGAATTTCTAGTATTTACCAAGCTACTTGCATTTATGGCTTTTATATGTTAGAAAGCAAAGACAATTTATTTCCTTTGTTTTAGTACTTAGATTGTATACTTTTATTAGATAAGAGAATTAGAATTCATATAGATAAACACAAACATCACAAAGAATATTCCTTAAAATTTTGGTTAATTAACTGTCTAGTCGAGTGTAGGTTTATTTCTTTGTGAAAATTCAAGTTGGTAGTAATTTTTCTAGCATGAAAATCACTTAATAGATGTGTTCTTATTTCATAAAAGAGGAATGTAGATTCTAAGTGATTATAACACTTATATAAGTGATTGATAAATATATTCTTTTTTTCTTAAAAGAGGAATGTGGTCTATCATCACACTTAAAAGACTATCTTTTCTTCTAGTTTACAGTGTTGTACGTAGACCTCTTCACAGTCAAATAATTATGCAGGTGTGGGAAGTGTTTGGAGTTTGATTCTGAACTGTGCTACTTTTTCCACTGCTTAATTCTGAGAAATTAGCAATGGAAGTTTGTTCCTTTTTAGGGAACAGTATGACCACATAAAAGGTGATATGTTTTGTTTTGGAGTTGAGTTTTGTTTTGTTTTGTGTGGGTGAGGGAGGTGGGGGAGAAATTGATTATTTACATGTTACACCCATTCACTTACTAATATTATTAGGCTTCTTGAAATATTAGAAATAGATAACAGATCTACTTTATTACTTTCAAAGGTCCTATTTGCTTTTATATTTTGGTGTTGTGATCTGTCACTTTTCTATAGCAGTATGAGTTTAAAACCATTATAAGCGCCATAATTCATATTTCCCCACCTCAGGTTGTTCTATTTTGTAATCATCCTTATTCTCTGTTATTTTAGGTCTCTAAACTTGGCTAATTGTGAATATACACAGCTCTCCTCACCACCAATTTAATATCAGTAGCATCACCCAGATTGATTTTTCTTATGAAAAGAAAAGCTGTACATGAGTCACTTCTGACTATACACTATTGCCATGGAAGCTAATTTGGGAGATGTTAAGGCCAGACTATTTTTGGCAGGTGTCTGGCAAGACTTGTAGCTAAAATATGCTTTTTTGAGAAGTAAATTAGATATTATCAAAAACACTATGCAGAATTAATTAGCTTAATTTACAGTCTACAGTTGTGGCCTTTTTACAAAAGGCAGGATGGTCTGATTCTTAAAACTTATACCTAAGTTGTTAGTTTCAATATATGAATTACCAAATGAGAAATTGTCAGATTTAGTATTTAATTTAAAGTACAGTTTGGAACCTAGATTGTTATATAACCTTTACTCAAAATTATCCATAGGATCAGACAGTTAAATATACTTTCTGGAACTCTAGAATTTTCATTTTAGCCACTAGTTTAATGCATTCCTTCCTTATCTGTGGTTGTGCTAATGTGCAAAGATGTGGCAAAAAAATGTCCCGCAGAATGTGGAAAGAAATTAAAGAGTAAGGACCATTCCCAGTATGGCCAATGGTTCCTGAGTTATAGAAAATTATCTGATTCATATAGCACCTACTGCCACAGAAATTAAGTGTAGTGAGTATATCAGATTCTAATTCCTTATCATATGTTCCAGCTACTCAGAGTCTTCAGTTGGAATCCCCATGCTACTTCAAACCTGTTCTTGCATCTAACTAAACTTTACCATTATGCTACTAGGAGGTTGCAGTTTCCCCCTTTAATCATGTTTAAAGAGTTCATCCTGAAAATCTCATCTAAATTTTGCCTTAAGAATTTATAATATAGTAGGAGAGAGAAGATGTTATATAAATGGTCACAATCCTAGGCAGAAAGTGATTTTTGCCAAAGAGGCAGAGGGGGTGATGATGATACTGAATGATACTCTACATCTGCAACAGAAGCAGAAATGTATGTAAAGTAATTAATAAAATTATTTCAGTCAGTTCATCCTTCACTTTGAGTAAAAGCAAATTACTTTATACAAGTTTTTTGGCTTGTTTATATCCTACATGGACAAAAATGTCCAAATTACAAGGATATGTATACATCATTATCATCAAAGTGATCACATATAAGGTATTGAGCATTTTGAGAGATTACTAACACATATTTGAAGGGGAAAATGAATTTTCTATGAAAAAATAAAAACCTCAGACATAGACACTTAACAGGTTATGTACACTCATAGACACACACATAATTCACCAAAGAGTAGCTAGTACCAGTAGGAGTATAGCCCTGATATTTGGCAAGTGCAGAAAATTAAAAATTAATAGTTTAGATTCCTATTTCCTCTTGTTCTATTAAAATGAATTTCATATTTTTCTTTCAATACAGTAAACTAATATCTACCTTCTTTCCTGAGAATCATTGCTAGGGATACTTTCCTTTTTTTTTTCCAGAGGAAAGACTAAAGTTGTGAAGATAAATTATAAAATACAAATACTGTATGAAATCGTTATTAGATGTGGTCTAAAATTATACTGTAGGCATTTAACAATGTATTTACTTTTGTCTGAGCATTTACAAAATAAATATAGAGTCTGCATATAAGTATCTAAAGTATTTGAGTCATTAGCACCTGAATGAACAAGAGAACAGATTTGTGTCTCAGGTATTCATAAGACACTTAATACCAGTGTATGCTCAAGGTGATTAGTCTTATCTCGAATATCATGAAAATAATGTGCTCTTACCACTTCTAGAGGACAATGTTGCTAGTAATTTGAGTACTTTAAAATAATTTAATGTTGAGGTTTTTGCACAGCAATTTAATTTTATATTTTAATTATTTTTTATGAGCATGAGAAAAAACTTTTTAAAAGATCTCCTTAAAAGGCAAAGAAACAAAGCCCTTCTCCATGATCTTTGCCCTTCCCTCAAACTTTACCTCAAATGTGAACATTCAAAGTAGTAGCCCTTGAGAAATTTTCCATTTTGTTATTGTTAAAAGTTTAGTGTTCTTTATAGGCTAAACAATTATTGTCGTTAGCCTTTTATCTTGCATTATAAATAATTTTATCTTAGAAAGAACTTCCAGATTTTTTTTACATTTTTAAACTCTCACTTTTTAAATAGAAAGCAAACATTCCATATACAAAAGGCTTGTCTCGAAGAGCTACATTATTTGAGCTGCTGCTTAAGAACAACAAAAAATTAGAAAACCCATGCTATATAATAGAAAAATTGACATGGACAAATGTTAACTTTTTGAAAAGTTCTATTGCAATAAGAATTTTATAGGTGCTAAGAATTCTTAAAGACGAAAATGCTGTCTACTGTATTCTATTGAGAATGAAGTTCTGATTTGTTAATATCAACTGTACAGTTTTAGTAGTTTGAAACTTAAAAGTGAAGAAAATATTCATAAAATACAGATTTACAGTTAACCTCATGTTCAGAAAGATTTTACAATTTTACTTCATCTGACAAAATTACCCTATAAATAAACATGGAAACTAGAGGCTTCATCATTCAAACTAGATTAATATGTTATTGTCTAATAACATTTTATCCCTCATTTTTTAAATTTATACATTGAAATGCTAACTTTTGTATCCTTCCTAGTGGTGAAAGAGAAGATTTAAAAAACCATAAAATAAATTCTTCAGAAGCTTTATTTAAAGAAATTACCTAGAAGTCAACTTCCTGTTGCTATACCCAAGTACTTTCAGGACTGCTTTATATGTTCTACCAAGTTGACTTAAAAGGTTCCAGTTGTTGCCACTTCACTGAGGACGGGAGGAAAGAATCTCTTTTAAATTCCTCAGGCTGCCTTAAACCTAAGGCATTCTTCTAAGGACCTTCTGTTGCTCCCTGGCTAAGGGGGATTGATTTGTTTACCCAGGTCTGGAGAAGTGTGCTGAGCCTTTGAAATGCATGTTGCATATGAAGAGCAGTAAATAACCATACACTGCTGGCTAGACTGTGCGGCTAATGAGGTCATAGATCCAATCTCCATTTGGGCTAGTTTGCTTTGTTTTGCTCCATATCACAGACTGCATTCTACACCCTAGGCAGTTGATCACAGGGGGCTCAGACAAAAGTATGTGGAAGATTCAGTATGGTACCCAAATCTTCAGCACCATCTCAGCATATGAAACATGCTACATTTGGAGTAACCAATACCTAGCTAACTCATGAACAGTGAGTAATTCCAATAATAATTGCATTGAAACTAAACAAATGAGAATATTTTAAAATGTTAATTTTTTTCAAAAGCCCTCTGAGGAGAGCCATTGTGACAATGGGAGGAAAAATCCTTTGGAGTGGCTGTAGAGCTGAGAATACAGGTTAGGCTTCAACATGCCTGAAAATGCTATGAACAAAGGGAGATTTCCGATTGGATACCTGGCCTTAGAAGAGAAATTGTTTATAAGTTCCCCTTTCCTGGGTTTCCACCTCTAATTAAGAATAGTGGCTAGAGATGGGAGTCACCTCAGATAATAGTGGATTTCAGCTGAAGTGACTCTTATATACTTCAGTGATGAAAGAATGACTGTTAAATTCACAAGTTTCTGCTCTGACTGGTGGTTCAGTTGGGTAGCATCCTGCAAAGCAAAAAGGTCGCCATTTCAGTTCCCAGTCAGGCCACATGTCTGGGTTGCAGGTTCAGTCCCCAGTCTGGGTAGGTGCAAGAGGCAACTGATTGATGGTCTTCTCTCTGTTTCTCCCTCCCTTTCCCTCTCTCTAAAAACAAATAGATTATTTTTTTTTAAATTCACAAGTTTCTAAATACATGTTATTAAGTGCCATTGCTCATTTTAAAAGTGCATTTTTGAAAGGCAGCATTTTAAAATTGTCATCGATGGCATTTTGAGATGCTCCTGTGCCTCACGAATCAGCTCGCTAAGGTGTGTCTATTGTCTAATAGACACACCTTATGCATATGTGCCTTCCCATGCTATTGCATTATCCTTTTCATAGCTTTTATTATTGCTCAGAGCACCACACTTACCCCATTAGCCAAAATGGACTCAAACGTACCTATTGGCAGTACTAGACCTTTCTTGGTCATTGTTAATCCTTATATTTGACACAAGAAGCCCCCCTTCCATTTCTACACATCTTGCCTGTAGTAAACACCAAAGTCATTCCAAACTGTGTATTTCACCCACAGTAAAGTTAGTGTTCTACAGTGCCACCATCCTCTGTCTTGCTTTGCCTCTCCCCTTCACCTCCTACTCCTATCCTTGTTATGAAGTACAGCATATAAGGCCCTAACCTCACACTCCAGCCATGTCCAGTTATTAACTACTGCCCAAATACAGTCTTTTGTGCCTGTATGGCATTGAACAATATTTTTCTCTGACAACCATGCCTCCATTTCCACCCAGTCAACTCCTACTCATCCTTCAAGACTCAGCTTGCTCATTACTTCCTCCCTGTATGACATTTCTTTGATGGTTCCCAGCAAAACTGGTCATTCTCTGTGTTCTCACAGCACTTTGTTCAGGCCTCTACTATAACAGTTAACACACTGGATTGTAGAGATTAACTTTAAGTGTTTGTTTCTCCCTTTTGAAATCACCCTCAGCAGTAGTTCACCAAGCTACATCAAAGCAAATGAACAGAAACCAGTCTCATCAGTTTCTGGTGTCTTTACTTGATCCTGACAACCATTTCTACTCTCTTCTCTTTCTGTCTGCTTCTGTTAACTTAGGTTTGTCATCTTTTCTTAACATAAGGTTGGGCTCCTCTCGTAAGGGGTAGAAATGGTTGAAGAAGCACAGTGTGAATTGAGGCTTGCCATGGGACCATGCAGCTAGAAGGAATCCTTAGAAGTCATCCAACCCCTATCAGATAGGTTAGTCTCTCTTAAGCTCTCCCAAGAAATGAGCATTGAACTTCTATCTCAACATCTCCACTGACTTGGAGCTGACCACCAGTTAAGTAGCCATTTATTTTCAATCACCTCTAAACCCAAAGCCACAACCCCAGTAACCACATAGCTTAGTTGAAACACCAGAGTCAAAGATTGCCTGCATTTAGCACTTTATTCTTTACAGAAAGCCACAGTAACCAGCAGTGGTTTAACTTACCCTCTGAGTAATGTCTGAGTCTTTAGAAGTTTAGGAGTGGTAAGATACACAGCTTTTCAACAGACTCCCATCCTTCCATAACAATTTTAACTGGCCCCTTATTATTGAAAGATTTAAAGCTGCTGCCACCACATCTCTCACTGCCTAAATTAGACTCCTGGAATTGACTGATTCAGAGAATCCATAGATTTAGAGCCATAATCTGGTACTAGATCTTTTAGTATCCCCAAGCAATTTATTACACAAAGCTGGAACAAGAGTTAGAACACAGGTCTGACATTGCCTGGAATTGCCACTTCACTTTCCCAATAGAAGGGGTCCATAAATGTATGTAAATTTATTCATTTTAGTTTTACATTAAGAAACTCACAGTTTCAAGGCACTCTGTAATAAAATTATCATTTCACATTGTAAAGTCTTGCTCTCAAGTTATCTGCCTTGGGTCAAGTTTTGGGCATATTTCCATAAAATGAGGAACGCCCTTATAGCTATTCAACCAAAACTACAAGGGTAACAATATCAGTATTAGAGAAGCCCAAAGTAAAACCCAAATACACACACAAAATTTATTCTTATCTTAGATCACACCCTCCTTCAAACATGCCTCCAACATATTTCTAGTTGTATTTATAATCACAATAATTTCTTTTTTTGTATGTGCTAGGCCTGTCCTAGTATTTTATATGTTACCTCATTTCACTTTTTCAACAACTATGTGAAGTTGAAGGTATTTTACTTATATTACAATTAGGAAAAACCAGGGCTTAGAGAGGTTAAGTAACTTACTGAACAACAGCTAGTATATGGCAGTACCTGAATTTGAACCTGAGTCTGTCTGATTCCAAAGCCTGTGTTCCAGACCACTATGTATAATGCTCTCCTCCAGTAACATCACTCCCTTTTCTCTCTCAAAAGATTCTATTTATAAGTCCTATTATCCCTATGGAGGTCGTGGTCAAAAAAATTACAGCGTAAGTCGCATGTAACTGAGAGATACATTCATTACTAATGTGAAAAAAATTAAAACACTGCAAATTTGCATTTATTATACTCATATAATGAAATACATAGTTTTTATTTGTTTTCAGTTACAGTCTAGTAAAAACAAATATAAAAACAATAAAAATTTTTCTTTTCAAATAAAGGGAACGTGCATATTGCTAAAAGGAAGTGTGCATGAATACAACCAAAAATATCTTTAACATTAATCAGAATCTTCAATAGTTGGCTTTGCAGAACATTTGTAACAGCCATCGCAAACAATATTGCTGTGGCTAAGGCATACATACTTTTCACAACACTTGCAAAAATATTTTGATAAGTGACTTGAGTAGCATCCACTGAAGTTTTTCAACATCTCTTAAATTATCAAATCGATGTATTTTTCCAGCCATTTTCAGTGGTAAATGAAAAAAAAAAAACAACACAACACTGACGTTGAAGTTTGCAGGAAAAAAAAAAAAACAACTACACCAACACTAACTGAAATCACAGTATCTCTCAGATACAATTTACTATCAAATATCATACAGCCTTACAAAACATGGGCTATAATGAACCTGATGGCTTAAATGTTATGGCTTAACATTAGTCACATATAAACATGTAGCTAGTCATGACCTTGAACCTATGCACCCAATAAATGTAACAATATTTGAGAAAAGAATTTGTATCTCTCCAATTGGCCTTGGCCACAACCTCCGCAGCATTAACTCAACTGGTATCTCCTGGTCTCAGTTCACAGGAAAAACAAAACTCAAATAACCATTGAATAACTTTTTATTTGGGTACTCAGTTTCCTAACTCAGTATTCCAAAATCTCCCTTAAAACACCCCCCTCTGTTAATTCCAGTCTTACTCAACTTCTGGGTTCACTTTCCTTTTAGAATCCTACAGCACACTGTCTCCCTTACGTATTTTTTTCTTCACAGCTGTCCTCTCAGTCTAGTTTGATGTTCTGAACTCCCATGGTCCCATTTGAATTGGTCATTTTCTCAGGAACACATGCTCCCCAAGCCTTGATTTTTTTGTGTGTGTGTGCAACATTTTCATTTAACACCAGAAAGTTTACATGGAATACTAGTTCAGCCTTCAGGTATTTAGTTAGGCAACCTTCTGAAAGCTACTATAGTAAACCTCCCCCCGATCTACGGTTTTGCTTTCCATGGTTTCAGTTACCCATAGTTAACCACAGTCTGAAAATATTAAATGGAAAATTTAATATTTTAATAAGTTTAATAAGAAAATGTTTATGAGTTTTAAAATGCATGCCTTTCTGAGTATCACAATGAAATCTTGTGCAGACCTGCTCTGTACACCTGGAATGTAACTCATCCTTTTGTCCAGAGTATTCCTACTGTGTACACTGCCCACCCTTTAGTCCCTTAGTAGCTGTCTAGGTTGTCAGGTCAACTGTCATGGTATGGCAGGGCTTGTGTTCAGGTAACCCTTATTTTACTTAATAATGGCCCCAAAGCACAAAGGTAGTAATGCTGGCAGTTCTGGTATGCCAAAGAGAAGCCACAGAGAGCTTCCTGTAAGTGAAAAGGTGTGTATATATGTATGGGAAAAATACAGAATTTGGTATTATCCACAGTTTCAGGCATTCACTGGGCATCTTGGAATGTAGTTCCCCCATGGATAATGGGGAACTACTGTATGACTTGGGTGACCTAGAGAAGGCTTCACCATAAAGGGGTGGTAGATAAAAGCCCTGCTATCCTTTACAACTGGTCAAAAGGGAGACAGCATTTCGGGGCTAAGAAGTTCAAGTGATCCTTAGAAGTTATAATTCAGGAAACAAATTTCAAATGTCTAAGTGATTTAGAACAAATGTATGCCTTCGTTCACATTTTTATGATTTGAAAGTTCCTTGGAACAACTTATCATAAAACAAGAAACATCTATATAAATGAAAGACAGATATATCCATGACTGACATTTTTCTTACTGAATTTTTTTAAAAAAGGAAATTCATGAAGGAACTGTATGTATTGAACATGAATTATGTCCATTTTACCATACTTAGATTTCTTACAATTATAGGGTTTTGAAAAAATAAATTATCCAGATTGTGCACTGCATCTGGGATTTCAGAATATGAGTATTTGAAAAACAAAGAATATTTTTAAAAAGTATTTTAAATTTTATTACAAGTCTTTTATGGCTGCATTATCCTTTTTTTAAATTTTGAGGTAAACAATAATGAAAACTTCAGAACCAAAGGCACTGTGAACATCTTCTGTTTTACCCCAATCGATTTTAAAACTTTTCTTTGTCTGAAAGAAATAGTACATCATTGGAAGTCTGTTTCCAGGATGGGTATTTTAAAATTTGACAGGAAAATTACCTTTCAAATTTTTATTCATATGTTGTATGTGAATTATTGTAAAATTAATAGCAATGCTAGTTGTTCATATCACATGTTTCTTAATAGGATTTCAAAGAATTTTGCCAGTGAAAGTTGTCATTTTGCATGTACAAGTCCCACATACTAGAGATTCATCGTGGCAGCCTGGCAAATTAATGATGCAGTGGAAGAGAAACCGGCAAATGGCTGGAAATGCTAGCCCAGAAATTAGCAACATTTTTAGTCTGTGGAGTCTCAGTGAGGCTAAACAATGCACTTATAATGTCATTTGCAGGCTTACATCATAGGTGGAAGTGGTGGGAGGAGTGGGTAATGGGGCTTGGTAGAGCAGAAATTCTGCCAAATAATTGCATGTCAGATTTGATTGCTGCTGTTCTATCTCTTGCCTGAGGTGCATCCCATTTTAAGTTCAAGACTAAGAAACCTTTCCAGAAAGAAAATAGAATATTTTCAAAGCAAATAAATCAGCAAATGCTCATGGCCCTACAGTTTCACATTACAGAGTTCTTCCCTTTCCCAAAGGATTCACCGAGGGATTTCCACATACCTGCAGAGTTACTGGGTTGTTGTTTTTTTCCTTTCTTTGTGTGCTTATCACACACTGCTGATACCTGTTACAGTATTTGCTTTATCTTGCCTTGCATTGTACACAGTTTTTTACAGGACCATCTTCCCTACTTAGAGTGGTAGTCCCTTGAGGACCTCAGCTAAAATTTTCATATCTTTGCATCCCTTAAGAAGTTGTGAGGGATTAAACATAGATCAAGATAAATATTTTAATTAGAGTGAGTTCCTATAGTATGTTGTTTACTAGGTGGATAAGGCAATTAAATAAATTATTAGAAGCCAGAGCCTGTGCATCAGGCTTTCTTTAATGAAAATTAAAGCATCTCTGAAAGTGTAGATCATAGGAAAATAAAAATAATTTGCAAAAACAATTTACTTTTATTTTTAGGAACCTAGACATAAACTAAGGTCAGACATACCTGTATTTTGTTTTATATTTATAATGTTCCATCAAAGAATTTTTCACTTATTTGCCTTTTAACTGTACCAGTTGTCTGTTAATAAAGAATGGTAACACTTAAATCTTATAGGAGACTTTAGGTAGACAAATAGATATTCTAGTTGCTGCTGTTAAGTCCCTCTCTTAGAAAAATGAAACAGTTGAAATAAAATTTTAAAATGTGCTCCCATGGAAAAAACAATAGATACTAATTCTACAAATGAGATGAATGAGAAACAAATTACCTGAGAAAAGAAATGAGAGTGATGTTTAATATCTTACCTGTAGCACACAATTACAGCTTACCTGTAGCACACAATTACCTGTAGCACACAATTACAGCTTACAAGCATTTTGTGCCACAAAACTACTTATTATAACAGAATTGTTTCATGAAGAACATTTTATTCACAGTGGCACTAGTATCCATGTCTTTTCTAAATCCTCATGAGAGAGAGATGGCCATTTCTGATAACTTTTATTTGTATGTCCTAGTCTTTAAAACATTGGGTGAGTAGTAAGAAATCATCTTTCTGTAATGGCCAAACACCTTGGGGAGACCAGAATTTCAGGTGAGCAGTCAATCAGGTCATGTCTTCATATTGTACCATTTATTAATACCTAGTTAATTGTGCTTGATTCTGTTAATTGATGAAACCATGTAAAGAGGCTGTGTGTAACATAGCAATAAAATTGAATTCAACAAACAAAACAGTACATTGCCCCTTTTTCCCAAGGAAAATTTGGGCCAGGGATTGCGACATGTTGATATATTTTTTTTTAAAGCAAGGTCGAAAACTTCCTTTTGAGAGATATTAGCCTCTAAGGGCTCCTGTCTGCAATTACCAACTATAGGAATATTTGCTCTGCAATGAATCCCACCCTATTCTGAGCCTGATTTTTATTGCCATACCTCCTGCAATAAATACTATGCAAAAATATTTGTGTAACCAATAAATGGTTTAGACATTAAATAGAACACAGAATATAATAAAGTTCAGTTGCAGTGGAAAGAAATCCTTTTGATATGCATTTTTTAGGAATGTGTTAATTTCAACAAAACATCTGGTATAAAAAAGTTGTGAATGCAGGACATTTGAGGGGGTTACAGAAGAAGAAGGGATTTACTGTGCTTAACAATTCCAATAGTCAGGCTACTTCCAAGCTGTGATTTTGTCAGACTTGAACATTTAGTGGGATCACATCTACTCAGCCCTTCCATGGGAGAAGATCCAAATCCAGCTGCAGCAAGAAGCAGTTACTGATTGAGAACTGAGGCTCTACCCAGTGTCTCCTAGCTAGTTTTCATTAATATGTTTAATATTGCCTTTTTTATATTCTTGGGGGGGAAAACTGCCTTTGTAGTTTATTGGTTGAATTTGGACAACTAAATCTACTATAAAAGATCTTTCTTCATTAGCATTACTATATTACAGATTTCAGTGTTCTTACAGTTCTTATTTTCTTTTTTTAAAAGATTTTATTTATTTATTTTTAGAGAGGGAAGGGAAGGAGAAAGAGAGAGAGAGAGAAACATCAATGTGCGGTTGCTGGGGGTCATGGCCTGCAACCCAGGCATGTACCCTGACTGGGAATCGAACCTGCAACACTTTGGTTCACAGCCCGAGCTCAATCCACCAAGCTACGCCAGCCAGGACACTTCTTATTTTCTTAATAATGTAATTCAAACTTAGAATAGTCAGTGTAGTTTCAAAGCTTGATTGAAAGATGCATTCAGTATTTTCTCTAAATAAGCAGCAATTGTAATAACACAGCTGTCATTAAGGATAGGATTTATTATAAATCCTGATGGCCTTGCTTCTTAATTGTGTCAAGCTAAAATAAGTTTTATTTAGTTCAGTTCCACATTTACTCTGAGCAAGGTACTGCACTAGGTACTGTAGAGCTACAGAGATGAATATGTAATATCTACCCTCAATGAGCTCATAGTCTTGTAAGAGAGATCAACATACACACAAAAGAACTATAAGGAAGAATGTAGTAAGTGCTACATGAGATGTATAGTAAAAAACACTATTGGAAGTGAGAGAAATTAGCTCTGGTTGGATAGACTGGGAAAAGTTTACAGAGGTACTGACATTGCAGTTGAACCTCTGTGGACATCTAAGACTCAGTTTCAACATTCAAAAGTGAGGATGTGGAGAAGGTAAGCATTATGTGCCCAAGAAACTTCCTGAGCCAAATGCAAGGGGGGAAAACAGTGTATGTTGTTTGGAGGAGGACTGTAAGTCACCCTGTGTGTGATTTGAGCTCTAGTGTGGACAGTGGGAGATAAAATGGTAGACAGGGACAGGACTTCTTTTAAGGCATTGAATTGCCATTGAAAGATTTTAAGCAGAGTAAAAAGGTCATCAGGGATGACTCTGGCTGCTTGTATATAAGATGAAATGGAAAGGATAGAGATGAGAGACAGACCAGTTAGGAGGCTCATTTTAAATATTCCAAATGAGAGATGCACAGGCATGAATTAGATTAGTAGCAGGAAGGATATAAAGAGATATGTAACAGAGACATGGTAATAATAGAACAAGATGAGACTCTATATAGGGAGTAAGGTAAAGGGGAGAGTTGAAGATGGCTCCAAAGTTTCCTTCTTACATGACGGAGAGATGACATAATTAAAAGTGATAAGCAACACAGGGAGAGGTACATGTTTTGATGAGTTGCTTGTAAAAGAGTCATTTGTAATGTCAAAGTAATTTTACTTTAATCTTAGGGTATTTTTTCTGATTTTGAATACTGGAGATTTTTTAAAATTAAGAATTTATTGAAAAGTGTTTCAACCTGGCTGGCGTAGCTCAGTGGATTGAGTGCAGGCTGCGAACCAAAGCATCACAGATTCGATTCCCAGTCAGGGCACATGCCTGGGTTGCAGGCCACAGCTCCTAGCAACCACACATTGATGTTTCTCTCTCTCTCTCTCTTTCTCCCTCCCTTCCCTCTCTAAAAATAAATAAATAAAATCTTTTAAAAAAAGAAAAGTGTTTCAAGATATGGTAGAGTGGAGTGTACTATCTAATATGTTCTCATACTAGTATTATTATTTAATACATTATATAAAAGTACAATAAAGAGAATAGAGGGAAAAAGATCCTTGATGTCATTATTTTCTTTTAGCCCATGCTGCAAAGCAAAGCTTAGGAAATAAAAGATAATTTTTATAGACTGCCTCTTGCTTAAAGAAACATTGTTGTGTAACATTTGTTAAAGTATAGCTGAACCCTCAAAATTCTCCTTCTAACCAAATATACATTTTGTGGATGAGACATCTATAGAGAAATAAATGTTTATAAACACTGGGTGGTTGTTATGGAATTTAAATATCTGTACTTACAACTTAAGAATGTCTGGGTTTCAAGGCTGAATGAAGATAGATTCCAGGCTTCTTTAAAGGTAAACAGCACATCTGTTGATTTATCTAGAACAATGGAAACTGAATTTTGTATTGTGATAAAAGTCAGCATCTTTTCTTCCATGTATTTTGCAATACTTTTGGGTAATGTTTTTTTTTCCTTTGGGGAACTTCCCAGATGTTTTGTGAACATGATTCCAATTTACAAGAGTTGTTTTTATATTGTAGCCAAGTGATGTCCTAATTCTGAAACTCGCACACTGATGTAATTCTAGCCGAGGGGTCTTCTGTAATGTGTGTAGGAGTGCCCCATGACACTTTAGCTTCCTTGACTTGCTTAGACTCTCAAAGCTGCCTGTGGGGGCAGTTTCTTGGAGTCAAAGAATCCAGCCCCTACTACAGTAATTTCCATTAACAAAGAAAATAACATTTCCAGGTATCTACAGGGGTCTAGATTTTGAGCAAAGTTCATTTAATGCAGTAAAAATGAACAGCTGGCACCACAAGATGATTTAGATGGTTCCTTAGGAACAGATGTCATATTTTCTGAAAGGAAGAGAAGCCCTGAAATATAAAGGACAGGGTGGTTGCTGTTGCACACATTGTCAAAAGAATAATTTTCTTAAAAAAATAATTTTAGTGAGAGAAAGAGAGAAAGATAGAGAAAGTGGAACAGTGAATGGACTCATTTATGCATTCATTAGTTGACTCCTGTATGTGCCCTAACCGGAGATTGAACCTGCAACCTGACATATCAAGAAAATGCTCCAACCAACTGAAGTACCTGGGCAGGGTCAAGAATCATTTTCAAACAAAAGATTGCAAACATTTATTTTAATGCTAATATATTGTAATAGTCTAACATTAAATAGTGAGCACACTTTAGACAAGTGTCCAATTTGAATTATGACCACATTTGTTTCTTAATATTTACTTAGAAAATTAGTAATCACCACTAAGTTTTACCCAGGTGTGGATTATGCCTTTTATGATGTTCTGTAGAAAAACCCTCCCAAACCATAAAAAGTCTGAGCTGCCTAAGTCTGCCTAGTTGTGGGTCTGTGTCCTGTGTTTCCTGGCTACTTTAAATATTTGCCCAAGCCAGGCATAATTTAAAAAAAAATTCTCATTTAAGGAGAGTCAAAAGCTTATGATATTCAGTTGTAGATGATTGTTGGACTGTGAATCCTCTTGTTCCTCTCAATTAACACTGGTGATACAGAAATGGCACAGATCATCAGCCCAGTAGGTAAAGAGACATGTTTTAAAAGAGACTATAGAATTTATTGTCCAAAACCATTTTGAAGATTTTTTTCCCTACCAAATATACTGTCCAGCCTTTCATGTTCGTCATAACATTGAGCTATGATTATTTTGTTCAGTATTCTTGTGGGATACCTATTAATTTTAGTGTCCCAAATTTCTTAAGCAAACACATTTGCTAGTTCTGGTATTTTCAGGGTTTCTATAGAAACTAGAAATCTCAGAGCCTTTTTTTAAATCTTATTGCTCTGATTTACAATTCTGTATATGAAAAGAGCTTGTGTCATCACCTCAAACTAAGTGAAATTAGTGGAGTACCCATCCATGATGTTGCTAGTTCTGTGTCTTATGCTTAAGGGAAACATGTACCAATCCAGGAGTTTACAGTGCAGCTGGAGTGGTCAGACCTGTCCATGTGACAAGATAAGTAGGCCTCTAAGGCAATGAGCCAGGCTTGCAGAAGGAATGGATGTGGGGAGCTGGAAGAGTGCCCTGAGCTAGTGAAGTGAGAGCCAATGTGGAGGTGTGAGGAGTAACAACCTGCAGAAATGCTTCCTTTGGAGGCTGATAACTACTATTGCATTTAATAAGTGATTCATAATGTCTGAGTATTTTGTACTTAACATATATGTTTTCCAAGGACTTTGCTGCTTTGTCTTTTATTTTGTTTGTGCTAGTGGACAGGTGCCAAATACAAGGCCTGCCACCAAATCTGTCCCTCCACCATGTTTTATCCAGCCCAGCACCTTCTTTCTACCCAGTGGCAGCGCCGAGCTTCTTGCCCCTAGTTAAGGAGAAGTTACATTTATACAGTCCTAAGATTGCATTCAGCTCTTTGAAGGCAACCACAAAGCTGATGTGGTCACCGGTGAAAATGAATTTGACACCCGTGTTCTAGTGTGTAAGTCTATAACCTTAGGGGTATAAGCTTCTCCCCTCCCCCACTTCCTCCCTGTATTTTACAGCTAGATGTAACCCAAGGTATGACAAGTTAGTAACTTCTTTAGGACAGACAGTAAGTAAGCAGTCGGATTGTATTTCTGGTTAGTTACTCATGACCTATACCATTACATTAGACTTGTACTTACAGGTCCTTGAATATGAACACAACTGTAGGTAGGTAGCTGGGGGAACACCAAAGTGGAAGTAAAAACACTCGAATTCAAAATAATTGCAGGAAGTCTATTACCATCAATAAAGAATGAATGAAATGTTTACCTTAAAAATAGTTTTGCTTGTTTTATTGACACAGGTAACTCAAAATGAGCTAACAGAGTATTGTCAAGTAGAAGTGTTTTTTAGAGCCCTATTTTGTCATATTCACATAGATTTGTAACTATGATGTTACAGAGCATGTAGTCCTGAAAATAGTTTCTTTTTCAGCAATTTCTGTACTTTTCTTACAACCTTAATTACAAATTTGATTTCCTTAGTGTAGCAAACCCTTCTTTTCCAGTCATCCCAGGTATGTTTCAATTAGCACATCTTGAATAAATGGAGCTCGAATCCATGATGTTTTATTCTCTGACATACAGTTTGTTTTCCATTACTGATAATTATTCCCAGAAAGTTAAGTCCACAGAAAATATTCTCTCACTTTCCTTAATGTTGTTTACCAAAATCTAAGAAGTGTCTTTGAGTTACATGTGGGAGGGACAGAACATGGCAGGAAAGGAAAGGAAAGGAAAGGAAAATGATGTGCTATAACCAGGTCTCTCAGATTTGTGGAGCAAGCTGTGAGCAGAATTCTAAACCAATATTATTCCTTGTAAAAGGCAAACCGCATCTGGGGATCTTAAAGTCTAATGTGATTGAGAGAATATGGCTGGTGCATACTAATACTTTAACCCCTATCAACCTGGTAAGTTGTAACAACCTCTTAGTTGAGGAACATTCTGACAGCCCCTCCAGAAATGCACCAGAGGTCCACTCATCTTTCCAAGAGTCAGCCCTTCTCCTACTAGATCATTCTCATAGCTTTAGAGGATTGATTTTTCAACAAGCTCCCTTTCCCCCTTGGAAGCTTACTCACCTGAAATCCCACAGAGAACTGGAAGAGTGGGCAGAGGATTTTTTGAAGGGATTTTATATTTGTGAACTTATGTCTGGTTTCCTTTAGGCCCATGTTCGTTTAGAGAGACTGTTACCTTGTGCTTCATTTTTCTCTGACTGCTTTGCTGCCTTGTGATTCATCCAGTTCATAAGATGATTATTTATATGAAGGTATGAAAGGCATAAAAATAGACTAGTATTATGGGTCCATATGTGTTTTAAACTGCAACAGAATAGTAGTAATAATCACCCCACAAACATAAGAGGCTGTTGAGTTCCTTTAGGATGCAAAGCATCTGTTTTTTCCTCAGGAAAAAAAAGCCTGTGAGATCAAAGCAGCTCTGTAACTCTATCATGGAAGTAGATTATTCTCTATTTATAGCAGTCTATGGATTTCAGTTACAAAACATTGCTAAACTGTGCTGTATTGTGAATGCACAGTAGTTGAACTAAAGACCAAAAAGACCATTTATTTACACCTTCTAAATGAACAGCATTTAATAGATGTTAAACATGGGAAAACACACTTTGGTGGACAATTTTTATGTGTTGAATAAAAGGATATGTAGAGTATAGGGGAATGTTTAATGTTTAATAAGGTATAACCAGTAGGGCCATTTAATGTTTATTATATTGCCAATAAATATTTATTAAATATGTGACTATCTTCTATATTCTTTCATTCACTCATTAAAAATTTACTCACAAGCTACTGAATGCTAGGCACAGGGCATACAGCAGTGAGCAAATATGATCACAGTCCCCATACTCATGGAGTTTATGGTCTAATGAAGTTATATATAAAACATACATGGGTATAAATGGTCAAAATGTACTTTTTAATTTAATATTTCTATAGGGTATTTGCTTAGCCCAGTAGATTTTCTACAAATGTGCTAGTATCTATAAATTAAAAGGCAGTAAAGCCTTATAACTTTAGGTGTCTTCCCCTTTATTGTAATCTCTAAAATGTGACTTAGTTTATTAGATTTTTAAGTATCTTTAGGTGTTCTGAGTTGCTCATACAAATGCCTGTCATATTAGAGTAGTATAGTGAAACTGCTATGAAGCAAGCTGTTCCACAGGACTGCAATTGAACATACTATGCCACTATATGTATACTTGTCCTTGGCACATAGCAGACACTCAATAAATATTTGCTAAATTAATTCACATTCATAGACACTCTCTTCCATCAGTAATTGTTAGGACTGCCACTTATTCACTGGCAGGTTTTGCCTCTGTGGGGACAGAGCTATTATGACATGATTGTAATTTATTTTTTAAACTTACAATTTTTATTGTATTTTTCCAGCACCATTTATCTCCCATATACCCCCACCTCCTGCACTCCCCACACTGTTGTCCATGTCTATGAGTCCTTTTTCCTATTTGCTTGATCCCTCCACCCTGTAACCCCCAACACATAAGCTGTCATTTTGCTCTCTATCTGTGAGATATGACTGTAATTTACATTGCATGTCCTTTATCCATTGCATTTTTTCCATCCCCAAATGATACTGTTTCCTCTTAGCATCTGTTGTGGTTTTCCTAATATGTACTATAGTACAGATTCAGCAATTGTCATTATTTCAGCAGCACATTGTGAAGATTTTCCAACATATTTTCTTAGTTGATGTGCTTATTTCATGAAAACAAAAAATAGAACCTTTTCAATGGGATAATTAAGGAATTTTTAATGGTAACAGAATGGAAAAGTATACATGTAAAATTTTTCTTTGCCTTTTAAAATTAGGTTTAGGTTTATGAAACTATAAACAAAACAAAAGATGAGTTAAAATATCCCTTTCTGTTTGATCAGGCTCACTTTAACACATATATTGAAAGGAATAAAGTAAATCTGTTCCAAGGTAAGAGATTAGAAGATAGGTTACATTCAAGTCCAAAAACTTTAGCAGTATATCAGGAACCACTTAGTTCTCCCAAGCTAAATATCCACATAACACATTGATATTTACTTGAAAATGAGTGCTAAGGTTACCTTGCCCTGACATACTTAAACACACACAACCAGAACATACAGTGGCATTTGCAGTACTTCTCTTGTTAGAACTTGATAAAAAGGAACTAGATACCATGTTTTAAAAATGCATAACTTTTCTGTTGAACGATCCTTCTTTGGAGCTCAGCGCATAGGGAGAAATGAAGGGATGGGATGGCTACAACTACAAGGTAAAAAGCATGGGAAAAACATGATGAGGAGATAGTGACACCTCCTAGGAGTTTGAAAGAATAAAGTGAGATGAAGGGGCAGTGGGTTAGAAATGGAAAGGAGGGCCATAGTGAAAACTGCATTTGCTACCCTCACAGTATTGGTACTTTCCACCTGCATCTGCCCAGTTTCTAGATTCTGCATGACTTTGGTATGGTGACAAGTGTCAGGTGCCTGACAGTGTTGAGTTTTTCTTGGAAGCTCATTGCTTTATTCTAGCTCTTCCCTGGTGCCTTCACCATCATTTTCTGCTTTGTTCATTGAACATCCATTCTAAAGTGTTACTGGATTAAGACAGAGTAGAGAGTCAGTCAACAAATATGTCAAAGATTAATAGAAAGGTCAGCAGATGAGGGGAGAGGGAAGTCAGGATATACAGCATATGGTCCCAACTCCTCAGTAGCTGTGTCTTTGGACACATCACTGCTCTAGTCTCCCCAGATATCAAATGAAGGTTGTGGACTAGATGATCCCTAAGTGCTTGTAGCTGTGACATTTGGTGACTCTATGACTATAGGGCCTTATTCTTGGAGGACACCTGTTATGGTTTTTAATATAATATAGCATTAACATTGTTACTTATGGGGCTCTTTTGAGGGTCACCTATGATGAAAGATGTGAACACTATGAAGAATCATATACAATGATGATTATATGAGTGATTTGAAAGAAACTTTTCTCCCAAAGATATCACACAGTATAAAAATTAAAATAGTTCTGTTTAAATGAATGTAAGGCAAGTTACAGAGGCCTTAAAAACATGTAGTTATGCTTCTCTGTAGGGAAATTATGTGATTGCAAAGTACAGAAATCAAGGAAGTGACCGATAATCATTTCCTGGTTAAGCAGCTAGGTTGCTAGGTGGGGGTAGGGGGGCATTGACACACAACCTTTTTTCTCCAGCCTGCCTTCTGCTTTTCAAGGTTACCTTAAAAAAAACTAGAAATAACTGGGGAATGGATTGTATACATTTCTCTGTCACCATCACCCAAGTACTCCTCCAAGGTTGATATAAAACATTAAAACCAGTACAGAAGGGAGTAGGTCATCCTGACCCAATGGTGGAGCATGACAACATGTGACTGCCTTATACACTGGCATCTTATATTTGTCCTGTACAGGCAGCAGCTATAGGTCTTTGTGTTAGTAATGTTTTTTCTCTCTTTCCTCACCTTCATTCTTTTCTTTCCTCTCCTTCTTGAGATGTTTTAGTATTCATGCTTCCTCACCTTACTGAAGTAGAAAGAGGAAAATATCCTGAAGGTGGGGGAGGAGAGGAAGAGAAGGAAAACTAAGGAGAAAGAAATCTCAGTGAGGCAATGGAGAAAGCTGTATGCCTCTTTCTCTCTTCCACAGCATGACAACGTGCATAAGTTTATTGTGCACCTCATCTTTAAAAGTGATGTAATTCTCTTCCTTTGTTACCTTTAGTTCCCTGAAAGTGACATCTGACAAAATTATAGGCAGGCCACACAATGAGAACCAGCATGCTAGCTCTCAGCAGACCTGTGCCATCTAGGACTGGCAATAGTTTTAAAAAACGACAGTAAACCAGTGGGCAAGACCAAATCACCCTAACATGGCACATAAATTACATTGACAACATATATTTTGCAGTTTATACACTGCAATTTATAGATTTGATTACCATGAAAAGAGGGGTGGGGAAAAAAAAAAGACATGACTCGTGGTGAGTATGAGAGAGCTTATTCATTCAGATTGGAAAAGTAAAGTTAAAAATCAGAAACAGGCCCAACAGCCTAGATATGTCCACAACTAGTGCTTTGGTAACTCTTATTATGACTGCCAGCAGATTGAATTTCAAATTATGGAAAGGCTTCAGGATAAAGGAAGGCTTAGTATCCGACTAATAGAGCTTGTTAAATTTAGATAAAACAGATGTTTTTCAATGGCAGCAGCTCTGAATCACCAAGATCAAAATGGAGAAAGAAGAGAACAAAAACAAGGTAATACTGTCACTAAAAAAGTACTGTTTATCTCAGTTCCAGAACCTGTACACTTTTATACCCAAAGCATTCGGTTAAACCCCAGGAGGAGAAGTATTAATTGGGAAAAAATTCCTTAAAACTGATTAAATGGGTGTACATTATGTTGATTTGCTAACATCCCAGAAATGGTACTGTCAAAAGAGACTGGGCTCTAGAGACAACCAGCTCTGAGTTCAAAAGGCAGCTCTTGTATGTTTGTATGACATTTGTCAAGTTGCTTAATCTCACTGAACTCACTCAAACTCAGTCTTATTTACAAAATGGGATTGTTTTTAAAGACTTAACAAAAGAATGCATGCATAGCACTTGACTCAGAGTAGGTGCTCAGCAGGTATTGGCTCTTTTATATTTAAAGCTGCTTTTACTCATAGTGTCACGTCTAAGTATGTTAGAACCACTCTTCCTCGAATTTAAGAGCTCTAGATTAGCAGTCTCCAAAGAAGGATATACCCAGATGACCCATTATGGGGTGAGAAGAAAAGATCAAAAATTGTACTCATGATCTTTAAATTTGGAATATAAGAATATTCTTTCAGCCCACTATTGTTTAATATATGGATTGGCCTGGGTGCTGTCATTCGGTCTATATCAGAGGGACACTTTCACATGCTACCGAGGAAAGAATGAGATTCCTTATTTGCTGGGAGTTGATAGTGGCACACTCTCTTCATTCACTTGCAGCATATTGCATTATAGTATTTCAGTGTACATGTGCCTGGTTAAGTAGATTCATGCTTATAATCATCTTCAACCTGTTGTTTCTTTGCAGGAATCTTCTTAAGCCACTTGACCATTACAGGTAGGTTAGCTAAAGCTAGATAAAATAACCCATGCAGGATAGACAAGTGGCTGAAGAAGATTCTAGCAAGGGAAAAATGGATTGATGGTAATAGTACTAACACAAGCCCAAAGCAAGGATGTGAAAATGGTGGCACCAGCTGGCACTTCTTTTTTAAAAAAAATCATTTTATTGTTGTTCAATTACAGTTGTCTGCATTTTCACCCCACCCCTCCAGCCCCAGCCAAACCCACCTCCCTCCCTTGCTTCCACACCCCCCTTGGTTTTGTCCATGTGTCCCTTATATATAGTTGTTCCTGAAAACCCTTCCCCCCCCATTATTCCCTCCCTCCTGCCCTGGTGGTTCTTAATTTCAATGTCTCTGGTTATATTTTGCTTGCTTTTTTTCTTTTATTGATTAGGTTCCAGTTAAAGGTGAGATTATATGGTATTTGTCCCTCACCACCTGGCTTATTTCACTTTGCATAATGCTCTCCATTTCCATCCATGCTGCTGCAAAGGGTAGGAGCACCTTTCTTTCTGCTGCGTAGTATTCCATTGTGTAAATGTAGCATAGTTTTTGGATCCACTCATTTACTGATGGGCACCTAAGTTGCTTCCAGCACTTGGATATTGTAAATTGTGCTGTAATGAACGTTGGGGTATATAGGTTCTTTTGGATTGGTGTTTCAGGGTTCTTAGAGTATAATCCCAGCAGTAGAATTGCTGGGTCAAAAGCAGGTCCATTTTTAGATTTCTGAGGAAATTCCATACTGTTTTCCACAGTGGCTGCACCAGGCTGCATTCCCACCAACAGTGCACTAGGGTTCCCTTTTCTCCACATCCTCTCCAGTTCTCCAACACTTGTTTGTTGATTTGTTTATGATGGCCATTCTGACCGGTATGAAGTGGTTATCTCATTGTGGTTTTAATTTGCATCTCTCAGATGGCTAGTGATGCTGAGCATCCTTTCGTATGTCTCTGGACCCTGCACATGTCCTCCTTGGAGAAGTGTCTATTCAAGTCTTTTGCTCATTTTTTAATTGGGTTGTTTGTCTTCCTAGAGTAGAGTTATGTGAGTTCTTTATATATGTTGGGGATCAAACCCTGTCTGAGGTATCATTGCCAAGTATGTTTTCCCATATAGTTGGTTCTCTTTTCATTTTTATGCTGTTTTCTTTATCCATGCAGAAGCTTTTTAACTTGATGAAGTCCCAGTTGTTTATTCTTTCCTTTATGTCCCTTGCTTTAGGGGACATAGCAGTGAAGATATTGCTGCATGGAATGTCTGAGATTTTCCTGCCGATGTTTTCCTCTAGGACTTTTATGGTGTCATGACTTATATTTAAAAGTCTTTTATCCACCTTAAATTTATTTTTGTGTGTATGGTGTAAGTTGGTGATTGAGTTTCATTTTTTCTCATGTAGCTGTCCAGATCTCCCAACACCATTTGTTGAAGAGGCTATTTTCACTCCATTTTATGCTTCTGCCCACTTTGTCAAATATTAATTGACCATAGAAACTTGGGTTTATTTCTGGGCTCTCTGTTCTGTTCTATTGGTCCATGTGTCTGTTCTTATGCCAGTAGCAGACAGTTTTGATTACAGTGGCCTTGTAATACAGTTTGATATCAGGTCTTGTGATCCCTCCTACTTTGTTCTTCTTTCTCAAATTGCTGCAGCTATTCAGGGTTGTTTATGGTTCCATATAAATTTCTGAAATGTTTGTTCTATACCTGTGAAATATGTCAACGGTACTTTAATAGGGATTGCACTGAATCTGTAAATTGCTTTGGGTAGTATGGACATTCTGATGATGTTAATTCTTCCAACCCATGAGCATGGTACATGCTTCCATCTGTTTGTGTCTTCCTTAATTTCTTTGTTCAGTGTTGTGTAGTTTTCTGAGTACAGGTCTTTTACCTCCTTGGTTAGGTTTATTCCTAGGTACTTTTTTCCTTGTTGCTATATCAAATGGGATTTTGTTCGTGATTTCTGTTTCTGATATTTCATTATTGGTGTACAAAACTGCCTTTGATTTCTGAATATTGACTTTGTATTTTGCTGTTTTGCCAAATGCGCTTATTCGGTTGAGCAGTTTTTTTGGTGGAGTCTATAGGATTTTCTATGTACTCTATCATGTCATCTGCCAATAATGACAGTTTTGCTTCCTCCTTTCCAATTTGGATGCCTTTTCTTTCTTTTTCTTGTCCGATTTGTGTGGCTAGCACTTCCAATACTGTGTCGAGTAGGAATGGTGAAAGCAGGCATCCTTGTCTTGTTCCTGATCCTAGTGGAAAAACTCTAAGTTTTTGTGCAGTATGATGTTGCCTGTAGGTCTCTCCAATCTGGCCTGTATTATGTTGAGGAATGCACCCTCTAGTCCCACTTTGCTAAGTGTTTTCATCATAAATCAGTGTTGTAACTTATCAAATGCTTTTTCACATCTATTGATATGATCATGTGATTTTTCTTGTTCATTTTGTTTATGTGATATGTTATGTTTATTGATTTGTGAATATTGTACCATCCTTGCATCTCTGGGATGAATGCCACTTGATCATGGTGTATGATCTTTTTAACATACTGCTGGATGCGGTTTGCAAATATTTTGTTGAGGATTTTAGCTTCTGTGTTCATCAGCAATATTGGCCTGATGTTTTCTTTCTTTGTTATGTCTTTATCTGGTTTGGGGATTAGGATGATGCTGGCTTCATAAAAAGAGCTTGAGAGTCTTCCATCTTCTTGAATTTTTTGCAATGATCTGTGAAGGATAGGGGTTAGCTCATCCTTAAATGCTTTGTAAAATTCTGTGAAACTGTCTGGTCCAGGGCTTTTGTGTGTCGGGAGCTTTTTGATTACTGCTTCGATTTCATCAGCTATTATTGGTCTGTTCAGGCATTCTGCTTCTTCTTCACTGAGTTTTGGAAGATTATATTTTTCTAGAAAATTGTTCATGTCACCTAGGTTTTCAAATTTCTTGGCATATAGTCCTTCATAGTAATTTCTTACCCTCCTTTGTTTTTCTGTGGTGTCAGTTGTAATCTCTCCTCTTTCATTTCTTATTGTGTTTATTTGGGTCCCCTCTCTTTTTTTTCTTGATGAGCCTGCTTAAAGGTTTGTTGATTTTATTTATCTTTTCAAAGAACCAACTCCTGGATTCATTGATCCTTAGAATTGTGCTTTTAGTCTCGATGTCATTTAATTCTGCTCTGATCTTGGTTATTTCCTTCCTTCTACTTGCTCTGGGCTGCCTTTGTTGTTGTTGACTTCTTGTAGGTGTAGGGTTAGGTTATTTATTTGAAATGCTTCTATCTTATTTAGTTAGGCCCATATCGCTATGAACTTCCCTCTCAGGACTGCCTTGGCTGTGTCCCATATGTATTGGGTTGTTGTGATTTCATTTTCATTTGTTTCCAGAAAATTTTTGATTTCTTCCTTAATCTCAGTCTTTACCCATTCATTGTTTTAATAGCATGCTATTCAATCTCCATTAGTTTGCGTGTTTTGGGGTGTTTTTTTTTTTTTTTTTTTTTTACTTGAGGTTTGTTTCTAGTTTCAGTCCCTTGTGGTACGAGAAAATGCTTGATATGATTTCAATTTCCTTGAATTTGTTGAGGCTTGTTTTGTGTCCTATCATGCGGTCTATATTTGAAAATGTCCCATGTGCATTTGAAAACAATGTGTATTTTGCTTCTTTGGGATGAAGGGCTCTCTCTGTATATATCAGTTAAGTCCATTTCATCTAGGGCGTTGTTCAATGCCACAATATCTTTGTTGATATTTTGTTTGGAAGATCTGTCCATTTTTTGACAGTGGGGTGTTAAAATCCCCTACTATAATTGTGTTGCTGTCAATATCTTTCTTTTTTGTTGTTGTTGTTCTTTTTTAATATTTTTTATTTTGATCATTGCTCAAGTACAGTTTTCTCCCTTTGACTCCCAATCCAGCCCATGCACCCAACCCTCCCTGTCAATATCTTTCTTGAAGTCCTGTAAGATTTTCTTTCTGTATTTGGGTGCTCCTATGTTGGGCACATATATATTTATAGGGTTTATGTATTTTTGGTGGTTTCTTTCCTTGAGTGTTATGAAGTGACCTTCTGGGTCTCTCTTTATGGCCCTTTTTTGAAGTCTATTTTGTCTGATATCAGTATTGCTACCCTGGCTTTTTTTCTTGTCCATTTGCTTGGAAAATTTGTTTTCAGCCTTTCACTTTCAGTCTGTGTAGGTCTTTTGTCCTTAGGTGGGTCTCTTGTAGGCAGCATATGTGTGGGTCATGCTTTCTTACCCATTCAGCTATTCTATGTCTTTTGATCGGAGCATTTAATCCATTGACATTTGAGGTTATTATTGATAAGTACTTCTTCATTGCCATTTTTGTACCTGTGTTCCTCTCGGTCTCTCTCTCTCTTTTCTTCCTTTCTTTAAAGCAGTCCCTTTAGCATCTCTTGCAGAGCTTTTTTGGTGTATTTTTTTTTTAGACTTCTTTTATCTGGGATACTCCTTATTTGGCGTTCTATCTTGATTGAGAGCCTTGCTGGGTAAAGTAGCCTTGGTTGCAGGCCTCTGGTTCTCATTACTTGGAATATTTCTGCCCTTCTCTTCTGGCTTGGAGCATTTCCATTGAGAAGTCAGCTGCTAACCATTTTGAGGCTCCCATGTATATTACTTCCTGTTTCTCCCTTGCTGTCTTTAAGATTCTCTCTTTATCTTGGAATTTTGCCATTTTAATTATGATATGTCTAGAAGTGGGCCTCTTTGGGTTCCTCTTGATTGGGACTCTCTGGGTTTCCTGGATTTGTGCAACTTTTTCTCTCATCAAATGAGGGAAGTTTTCCATCATTACTTTTTCGAATAGGTTTTCAATTCCTTGCTCTTCTTCTTCTCCTGGCATCCCTGTTATATGGATATTATTATGTTTCATATTGTCCTGCATTTCTGTTAATCCCTCTTCATTCTTTCTTAGCCTCTTTTCCTTTTCTTCCTCTTTCTGGCTGCTTTTTCTACTTTATGCTCCAGCTCACTGATCCGATCTTCTTCATCAATTCTGCTTTTGATTCCTTCTACTGTGTTCTTCAGTTCAGAAACTGTATTCTTCATTTCATCTTGGCCCTTGTTGATAGTTTGTTTCTTTTCTCTTGTTGATATAGTTTCCAGTGAGTTCATTGTAGTTTCCCTGTAGTTTTTGGTAATTCTGTGTGAGCTCATTGAGCTTCCTTATAACCACTGCTTTGAACTGAATATCTGATAGTTTAGTTGCCTCTGTTTCATTTTGCATTCTTTCTGAGCCTTCTCCTTCCCTTTCATTTGGGGATTGTTTGTTTGTCTTCCCATTGTTTGTGAGACTCTTCTTGTTAGCCTCTGCTTCTTAAATTGATCTGTTCTGTCTCCCTGAGTTTATAGTGTGAAATTCTATAGTAGAAGACCTGTGAGATTCAGTAGTGAAGTCTCCTTGATCTCTTGATCTCGCTGTTCTTGGGCTGTTGTTTATGTTTGCTCTCTGGATGTCTTTGGGTTTTGATTGTTGTTGGGTATTTGTTCAGTGGGTCGTTTCCTCCAGCTTTTTAACTGAGGATAACTGTCCACCATGTCTTGTATTCTGTTGTGCAGGGGTGGACAGGTTGCATTGAAGCTTTTTCTTCTGTCTGTATGAGGTTTTGAGGCTTCCCTCTCACTACTGTTCAGTTGTTTGTTTTGGGTAATTTCTCCACTGTTCAGTTGTATTTCCAGATCTGTCCTGGGTGGAAGGTAGTGTGGCTTCCACTCCCTCCTTCACCTTCTTATCTTGTCATCTGTTTGTGGTTCCTTTGTTGGTGGGTTTTGTCTTCCAGCAGGAATACTGGTGTTTAGAGCTCCCACCTACAGATGAAGCAGCTAGAGCCAAAAATACCATAGGGGGAATAGAAGCACTTGTCTAGCTGGCACTTCTAAGTTAGCTCTTAACCTGGTTGGCCAAGCTGTAAAGTAAAAGCTAAGGTAATCTAATCAGATCTGACAAGGCATAAGCCCCCAAGAGAAGTTATCAAGAATGTTATTTGAAATATATATTAATACCTGCTGTCTTTAAGAAGAAAGTTTAGTCTAAGTACGTATATATTGGGTTTTGGTTATATTAACTACTGATAGAAGTATATGCATATACTTTATAAATAAATAAACATATTGGAGATATGTACTGAAATTTGCTAAGAATGCTAAGTATAAACATTTTGGAGACCACCGTTTTCTATAAGGAAAGCATAGAGCTTCTCATCTCTCATTCTCTGCTGCCTATAGTTTGGTCTTGTTTTGCTAAAGATGTTGCTGTAGCATAACCAGTGGAATATAGAATAGTATCTCTTAATCCATTGAAGACAAGTCAAACATATGTGATTCACGGCACTGCATGACATTTCTGTGTAAACATTTCTCGTGTGTAAGTAAAAAAAAAAATCCCTGCCCTGGAGATTTTTAAAAATCTAGTTCATGAAAACTAAGAAAGCATAACAAAGCAATATATGAATACACACCTGCAAGATGATGGAACTTCTTGATAAAGAGGCACCTTACTTGATGTAGTAGATTTGTTACTAGAAAAAAAATGTGAATACATTTCATTTCTGGAAATTTTTCTGCAATTCTGTGTTGTTTGGTAACTAGGAAACTAATAGCAGCGGGTATAAAACAGATCCTTCCAGAAAAGAAGTTAACGTTGTCTGACTACTCATCTCAGCATTCTTATGTGATTTTAATAAGTCATTTATATTGAGTTGGCCAAAAAGCCCACTTGTTTTCTTCTGTAAAATAAAGGATACATTTTTCATTTTCACCAATAATTTTATTGATTTGGATATTTTGAATATGTTGGCTGTCTCCCACTATTGGCTTCTAGTGGGTAGAGGCCAGGGATGCTGCTAAACATCTCCGTACATAAGACAGCCCCAGAGCAAAGACTTCTTTGGCCAAAATGTCAGTAGTACCAAGAAACTTCACAAACTACTTTTAACACATTCGATCGGTCCTAGCACCTTCTCCATACACTGCACAGATTTTTTTTTTTGCATATCAGTTGCATTTTTACCTTTCTTGAAATAATAAAGTACACTATGCCAAAAAAGTTGTATATTTTCTTTCATCTTTAATAATAAAATGGCTACACAAAGATTCACCAATTTTGATGTTTTTTTAAATGTATGCTGATATGACAGCTGTCACAATACAATCTAACAGAATTGTTTCAAATGAAGTTAAAGACAATGCTACTAGAGTCATCTTACGGAAAACCTTTTTCCCCAACCCAATATATCCATATATTATTTTGTAATCTACTGTTCTTATGTGCTCAATGACTCTTCACATAATAAAAGATACAGTGCAGGTGCTTAAGAAATATTTTGAAAATTAAAGAAAATGAAGCCTTCTCAGAAAAACCCAGAACCCTAAAAGGTAGCCAGTATCCCCAGGGATGGCCACATTTAATTCCAATAGAAGATAACTTACTGAGATCTCCCATATCAAGCTTGCGGGGTCAATCTTAGTCTTGGGGTTCCCTTCCTTTTAGCAGAGCCATGACATGGGCCAGCCCTGTGGGCATCAACTTAACAAATGTGCTGATGATCAAAGTTCTTTCACAACCACTGCTTATTAAGCACCTAGTGTATGTAAGACACTTATGCAGGTGTTATTATTTTATTTGTTATAGTACCTCTGAGCGGTAGGTCCTATTATGATTCCCATTTTATAGATGAGGTAATGGAGGGTGACACAAGTTAGGAGACTTACCCAGATGTCACACAGCCAGGATCCAAATTGGAGGTATGTCTGATTTCAGAATCCAAATTCTTGGCCATTCTACTGTGCTATATTCTATGTTCTATGGTACTGTGAAATAGTGCTCATGTATTAATTATTGCTTCATTTTTACATTTTAGGGGCTAGGGCAGTAAGTCACAGGGAACTGTTGTCATACCTTGGAGACACCCTTTTAATGACCCTGGGGAAATGATACTTGGTCAGGATTGTAGAGGTTTCTAAATTCTAGGAGAAGTCAATAAAACTTATGTTCAGTCTGACTTGAGAGATAGTTCAGTTCATAGTGTCCTAACTCAGATAACAGAAGAATGAGATCCCTGGAAACTTTGAAAGTCTATGTCAGGTTACTTTGTGTTACATTCTCTTGAAAGCAGCAATGACCTCACACTTTCAAATTTCCCAAGATGAAAATTGTTGGTCGTCATACTGTAATCTCCTTTCCAGACCCACATTTTTTTTTCTGGCCAAGACCATTGAGAGTACTGTTCTAATATTGACTGTATAGTAATGAATGACCCAAAGTCATATTAAGTCTTAAAGATGAGCCTGAGTCACAAAGAGAAAATTAAATTGTGTTCATTATACTTGGGTAGAATATATTTTAAAAGACTTTCATCAGAAAAAATAATTAAAACAAGACACTATTTCTCATAATTTATTTCTAAAAACAGGATAGAGTAAATCCAGAATCTCTCCAGGGAGAGCATTATATGGATATTACATGGAGGAAAATGAGGAATATCTGCTGTATAAACTAAACATTTAGCCATCTGTTTTTCTATGTGTCTTTTTCCTCCAGTTTTAGTTCTGCTCCACTGAGTCAAATTTACAACCTAGTCTCCTAATTTAAAGGTAAGGAACTGGTCCCTGGGAAGCAAATTCTGGACAATATTCCTCTGGTCATTGTCACAGCATGCAGCCCAGAGAGTACTTTTCCCTCCTGTCAGGCACCTGTAGCTATCTCAGACAGTAGAGGTTTTTAGGAATTCTAAATTAGAGCCATGCAAGAACTTTAAGCTAATCAGTAGCACTAAACACTCTAAAGCCTAAGTAAATCCTATAGGATAAGAGCCAAGTAATATATATGGAAACCTACAGAATCTGTCACACTTTACCTCCCTTTCCCTCTTTACCCTTCCACTCCTCCTTCCTTGCTTTCTCTCTTTGTCCCTTTTGTGTGTCTCTATTTATTTACTTTCTTTACCTCCCACTTCCTTTTCCTGATTCTTGTTTTCTCTTCTTCTCCATCTTTATTTCTTCTTTTTCTTTCCCTCTCTTATGCTTTCTCTTCCCTTAGTTCTTTCCTCCATTCCCCATTAATCACCCATCATATCACATTAAAATTCTATATATTTAAATTAATAACCGTTAATGTTCACTGAAGAGCAAATAGGTTGTATTTATTACTCTAAAGGAAAAAAATCTCCCAATTTAGTAACAGTTTACATATGCCATAGCTTAATGATGGAAAGGTTCCTTTTCAGTCATAGCCCTCACCAAAAGAAGGTTCCTTCGTCCCTTCCTTTACCATTATCATGTTTTTTTGTCACTTTTCTCTATCCTTAAGTTTGGTGAATAGTCATTTTTTTACATTGTGTTTTATGTCTGTTATTTTCTTTAATAATGGGGAAGCTAAAATTGCTACTTAATGTGAAAGAAAGGTTATGAATAATTCTAGTACTCTTAAGTTTCTGGAGTCCAGATATGTCACATGTGCATTCTGTTCCAGAAGCTCTGATGAAGAGTGGCAGAACTTCTAGGTGATTGAAACTACTCATGAAAAATATGTTGTTTACTTTAGACTAATGTATGGTTGATTTGCTTTTCTTCACCTATCCAAACAGGGATTTTTAATTTTGGTTTTAATTACTTCCTTGTCCCGAAAAAATGATTGCCTGTGCTATAAAGCCCTTCTCAGTTCAGTAACTTTCCACTGGTTAACTGATCAAGATTGTCAATGTTTTAGAAAGTGAAGGAAGGAATGAATGAATGAGTGAATGGCTACCTAGCTAGATTCATTTATTTCATTTCTACTGCATGCTATATTGTTTATGATAAGCCTTGTAATATCTAAGGTTTTGTCTCTTTTCAGCTGTTTTTTTTTTCTTACAGTTTCCAGGCACTGTCACAAACACTTTGATTCTTTGATAGCTAAATTCTTAATTCCTTTTTTTAAATATTTATTTCATTAAAGTGCTATTTAACATTATATATTAACTTTGACAGATGTTAATGCTGCTTCTCAATTAGGAGAAATATATTCTTGGGAAGGTGCCAATTTGAATTGACTATATTTGAATTTGGTATGTGAATTAAACTATTGTTGAAACCTACTCATCCATCATATGGGTGATGAAGCAGCCAACTGGGTTTTGTACATAAGTGGAGTTTTTTCCCATAGCACTATTCAAACATTAGAAAATGAACTCCTATTGTAGCAAAGAGAATTTGATACAAATTTGCTACAGGATCTCATTGTTTGTGTTTCTTAGACTACCTAGAATTTAAATTTGCAGGCACTACTTTGGTATAAAATGTTTCCATTGGCAATATTAATATTTTAAAATCCCCTTTTCTCCTGCAGATTTCCAGTAGACAGGAAGTCTAGCTCTATTTATTTACCTTTTGTCTACTAATGAATGCTATTAAATTATGATTTATCTTCTTTAGGCAGAGCCATTAAAGGTATGACAGAACTGCCAAGTAAGGCAAGCATTTAATTTTAAAATTACAAAAATAATCATTCAAAGGTGGCAACTGAAGTATAGATAGTAGAAAGAATTTTAGACTTAAGTCAAGAATCTGGGTTACATCCCTGCCTGTGTCACTAACTAGCTGAGTCACCTTGAATAAGTCACTCCCCAACTCTGGACTACATAAGGCTTTGCTTCTGTACTACATGTTCTTTATACAAAAGAGAGTAGGGCTGAAGGAAGCTGAACCTTCTTGTTTATCAGCTACCCACACAAATCTAGTAGTTCCGATGTCAGTCTCCAGTTCCATTTTTCACTTTTTTAAATAATCTTTTAAATCCTTGCTAGGCTTTCATTGTTAGTTAGTTCATTTCCCTAGGAATTTGCATTTGGAGATATTGAGGACTTCCTACTGTTTGATATTTTTCTGTGTTCGTGAATTTAATGAAAAGTTAGAGTTGCTGAAAAATATGAAAATTAAAAATCTCATTTGAGTGTTTTTGTAAAATCAGACTGTTTCCATCATGACTAATACACTTTCACTATTTCAGAATATTGAAGTTTTTGAGTCTTTGTATGGCAAGGCATGATTGTCGGTTTCTCTTATTATTAGCCTTGTAGCATTCTCCCACCTACTCCTTCTGAACATTAATTTTTTAAAGCCCAGAATGATTGAGCGACAGGGAAAGGTTGCTAGCCTGATCCTTGGTTGCATTTTTTAAAATTTCCTTAATTTGAGTTTGAAATGCACTGAACTCAATTTCATTGTTTTGCTATAAAATACACTAAACAAAATGATAACTTGCCTCAGATTATAGATAAATTAACAGTATGGCAGTGTCAGCATGTGTATTATTTTAATGTAAAAGTTGGAGCTAGATACAAAATATTCCTCATTAAAGTAGGCCTAGCACTTGTAATTAAAAAGGCAGACAACAACAAATGTTGACAAGGATGTGGGGCACTGGAAGAAACCTTCATACATTGCCGGTAAGAACATGCAGTGTTACTGTTGCTGTGGGAAAGAAGTTGGTGGCTCCTCAAAAAGTTAAACATAGAGTTATCATATGACCCAACAAATCCACTCCTAGGTATCTGCCCAAAAGAAATGAAAACATATGTCCACAACAAAAACTCAAAAATGAGTGTTCATAGCAGTCTTATTCATAATAGTCAAAACTGGAAACAAGCCAAATGTCCATCAGCAGATAAAATGGACAACAAAATGTGATATATCCAGATAATTGAATATTATTAAGCAACAAAAATGATGAAGTACTGATACATGTGCTACAACATGAATGACACCTCAAAAACATTATGCTCTGTGAAAGAATTCAGATACAGAAGGCCACATGTTATATGATCCTGCTTATATGAAATGTCCAGAATAGGCAAATTCTATAGAAATAGAAAGTAGATTATTGGTTTGTAAGAGCCAGGGGAAGGGGAAAATATATAGAGTGACTGCTAATGGGTGTGGACTTTCTTTTGGGTGTGATAAAAATACTTTAATATTGGATAATGGTGACAGTTGTACAACTCTGTGAATATATTGGATTGGCCAAAAAGTTCACTTGTTTTTTTTTTTTTCTGTAAGATGACTGTAGTAGTGCTTGGCTGTCTTTAATTTCATTTGAAGCAATTTTTGTTAGATTTTTATTGTGACAGATGTCATATGAGCATGCATTAAAAACAACTTATCAAAATTGGTGAATTTTTGTGTAGTTATTTTAATATTGAAGATGGAAGAAAATGTGCAACATTTTTAGCATATTATGCTTTACTATTTCAGGAAACATAAAAACACAACTGAAACACAAAAAGATTTGTGCAGCGTATGGAGAAGGTACTGTGACTAATAGAGCATGTCAAAAATGATTTGTAAAATTTTGTGCTGGAGATTTCTCACTGGATGATGCTCCACAGTCAGGTAGATCAGTTGAGGTTGATAGCAATCAAATTGAGATAGTAACAGAGAACAATCAATGTTATACAACATGGGATATAACCAACATACTCAAAATATCAAAATCAATAGTTACTGGTGAAAATAAAAAATGTGTCTTATTTACAGAAAAAAGTAAATGAACTTTTTGGCCAACCCAATACTAAAACTATTGAATTGTATACTTACAGGGTATGAATTTTAGGATATGTGAATTATGAGGGCTATGCAGAAGATATCCAGCCATGTAATATGAAAAAAAAGAGACATGTATTGAAGAAGATACAAGAAATATTGTATACAGGGCAGTGATGCCTCAATCCCCTTCATAGTAGGTACCTTGGGACCTCACACAGTTCTCCCAATCACCATCAAGTGCCCTATTGTATTTTCCTGAATCTCATCCACAGTCTGATATATCTCCCCTTTCAAGGGTGATTTTAGTTTTGGGAAAAGGCAGAAGCTGCAGGGCAACAAATAATGGGCTGTAGTCAGGGCCGAGTCACCTGGGTGATTTGGTATTTCACCAAAAACTCTGCATGAGATGTGATGCATAAGCAGGCATGTTTTTGTAATGAAGCTGCCAATCACCAGTTGCCCAGAACTGTGGCCTTCTGAATCATCCAAATAGTTTCCATGGAAGAATGTTCAAGCTTAATGCAAAATTTGATGTAGATTCATTGCTTTATTCACTCAGACATTTTGAATGTGCAGCCACACAGTACACGCTCACTCATCAGTGTGTCCCCCTGCCCCCGCACTGACTAGTACAGTGAAGTCATCATTGTCCACACATGTGCATTCCAGTCCACTCTCCTTGGCTGCCAGGTTACATCCTTGTCATGCAAGCCTTTCTAGTTATATTAAGAATGGCTGGACTTTTTCAGGACAGACCATGTATATCCAAATACAGCTGTTATATATTTAAAATGTTACAATTACTGGAAATTATAAAAGTGTATCTAAATTAAATTTTGGCCATGGGCTGAGAGGAAGGGGTAATAGGTAGTTAGTATTTAACGGGTATCATGTTTCATTTTGGCAAGATGAAAAGATGTTCTGGAGATAGATGGTGGTGATTGTTGCACAACAGTGTGATGTACTTAATCTCACAGCACTGTGAACTTAAAAATGGTTAAAATGGTAAATTTTATGTTACTATATTTTACCACAATAAAAAAAAATCCGCAACAACCCAAATTACACTTTATATTATTCTAATGTGTAAGGCTTTTCTTCTTTTTAGCAGGAAAACTGGAAATATGATTGGCCTTTTGATTTTTATGTATGAGCTTCTTCTGGTCTGTGTTTTAGAACTGCCCTCCAGTATGCATAGTATGTCTTGGTGGGAAAGGTGGAGTTTATGCACAGACAGATGTCTTTATCTTGGCTTTAAATGAGAACTTAAAAATACTTTTTAAAAACTTTATTTGCCCTGGCTGGTGTAGCTCAGTAGATTGAGTTCAGGCTGGGAACCAAAGTGTCCCAGGTTCGATTTCTAGCCAGGGTACATTCCTGGGTTGCAGGCCATAACCCCCAGCAACCGCACATTGATGTCTCTCTCTCTCTCTCTCTATCTCTCTATCTCTCTATCTCTATCTCTATCTCTCTATCTCCCTATCTCCCTCCCTTCCCTCTCTAAAATAAATAAATAAAATCTTTAAAAAAAACTTTATTTGCCAATAAGAAATAAAGAGAAGCAGACCATAGGAAATTTATGTTGTTATAAAATACTGAAATGCTATTCGTGGATTATGAATTATCACAGATTTCCTGATTTTTTGGTTAATCTTGTCTCCTTCCTTGATTGGGAAAAATCATTTATACTTTATGTAGAACACCTCTGTATCTTTCTATGAGCATTTTCCTTTGCATAGCAGGATAGAACAACCACCAAAATGCATTCAAAATACAACCATAGGTAGATAGTCATATAATACAGTGGGTGAGTTTCAGAATGGAACATGAAAAAAAATCCAGCAACAAGGGAGCCACTGAATAAGGAATTAAATTATTTCAAAAGGTGATGGAACTTTTTCTTATGACCCCAAACAGTCTGTAGGCTCTAAATTTGTAACCTCTAAGGATTAATCTGTGAAAACATGTCTAAGACTAGCCGCTATACAAGATCTATACAGCATGTTTGAGGATCAGTGGCACAAATGCCAGCAGTGCCATTAATATGGTGTACAATCAGAAATATGTTTGTTTTTCTTGACCAGGAAGTGGTTTCTTTTAAAAGTACAAGGAACCCACAGTACTTGTGCATGTGTTTGTGTCTGTCTATTTTCCTATTGTTACAGGAAGAATTATGATCTTACATTTTTGTCCTTTACAATTGGGTTTTTCTAGAGTTTGACATTGTGGTATACTGCCTTTGATTACAGGATCCAGTCAAAGTTGATGTACTCAGAAATCCATTGTGATTAATGGCTTCCTAATCATATTATTTTTCTTTGCTTTGCCTTATTTCCTTTAGTCTCACAAATTTTGAGTCATATCTTGAATTATCCTTTTTTAATGAGCTACTGTATTTTTTAGATTTTATTTATTTACTTTTAGAGAGATGAGAAGGGAGGGAGAGAGAGAAGGAGATAAATATCGATGTGTGAGAGAAGCAAGTTGCCTCTTGCACACCCCCTACCGGGGACCTGGCCCACAACCCAAGCATGTGCCTTGACTGGGAATTGAACCAGCGACCCTTTGATTCACAGGCCAGTTCTCAGTCCACTGAGCAACATCAGCCAGAGCTTGTATTATCCTTTGTAGAGGATCTGAAATCCTTGTGAGTATTTTTAGTCTGTAATTTGCATGATTCCTTTCATTTTCTTTGATTTCCTTTTTTGCTTGAAGAAAATGAAAGTTTGATTTTTTTTTGAACTCTGAATGTTATTCTATGGTAACTGGCCATCCTAGTATGAACTTTTTTAAATAATGTGAAATATATATATATATATATATATTTTCCACCAGCACTAGATCCAGAAGTCTTCCCATAAGTTTCCAGTAGTATTATTTTTATTCTCCTCAAAAGTAAAATAAAACATTTTCAGATTCTATGAGTAACAGGAAAGTACACTAGGAAATGACTGTAGAGGAAATGTGATTGATCATTCATTCTTTACAATTGAATTGGTCACAAGATTGACTAGTAAATACAATCTCTTGAATTAAAAGATGACAAGTAAAATCTTTGGGGCCTTTGAATACATTTGAAGATTATTGGCATCTTTGTCACCTTACTGATATTTTTAATCTCTTTTTCAAATGATTGTCTGCATTTGAAATTAGGAACTCTCATATCTAGTGATTCGTTTAATATTTGCTTTGTTTTCAACAGTGCCCTTAAAGATAGCCGTTTTCCCCCAATGACAAGGGATGAACTGCCACGGCTCTTCTGCTCAGTGTCTCTGCTCACTAACTTTGAAGATGTCTGTGATTATTTGGACTGGGAGGTAAGACTATAGAAAAATTTTAAAGAGAATGGAAAGTAACTTGTGAGTAATTGTTTAAAATTAGGCCCAGAAAATAACTCTTTCAGCCCATTCTCTACTATAGTGAAGATAGAGTAACACGAATAAACCTCAGAGCTGATCAAAGAGATATAAAGGAGGGTTTTTTTTTAAGATTTTATTATTTATTTACTTTTAGAGAGAGGGAAAGGGAGGGAGAAAGAGAGGGATAGAAATATGGTGTGTGATCCATTGCCTCTCACATGCCCTCTATTGGGGATCTGGCTCTCAGCCTAGGCGTGTGCCCTGACTGGGAATCAAAACAGTGACCTTTCAGTTTGCAGTTGTTTTTTGGGTTTTTGTTTTTTGTTTTTAAGGCAAAGTTCCATGTTTTGTTTTAATCCCAAACTGAAACTGCTCTTCATTTTTCTTATTACTTCTCAGAGAGCCTCATAAAAGCTGTTAATAAGTAATAAAGAAGACTGATTAGAATTTATTTCTCCTCTTACTTACATCATGATGCCCTCTAGTGTAACTGCCACCAAACAATTAGGTGGTCAGAGGATACATCTAAGAGTCAAGGAGCAAAAGAGTTAGGATATCACACCACCTGGGGAAATACACCAGCTTGTAGATAATGAAAGGGCATTAGTTAATTAGAGTTAAATTATGCTAATTAATGCTTGGCCACCTTGAAGGTTATATCTTGGGTATCTCTGTGCATTGCCATTATTGGAGTAGTCTATATTGATCATATTTTTATTCTGTAATATGTGGGGTTAGATTTTTTTAGAGGAACTTCAAAGATTCTCACAATAACCTGCTTTGGTGGTTAGGAGGAGATAGTCAAATATATGTCTATGAATCTTTACATACATACATGCTCACATTGAATGCCTACTGTTTTTAAGGCACTATGCTACATGTATAAAAGTACTAAGATTTGGTTCCCACCATAAACCATCTTATAGTCTAATAGCAGAGAAAGGGAGTATATACAAAGCACAAAAATAAGTGAATAAAAATAATAATAAATAATCTGTAAGAACAAAACTTAGGGAGTTTAGTGATACACATAGCATTCTCTTGCACACACACACTCATAAGTGGCATGATTGTATCATTATGATATAACATGTTTTAATTCTACTACCTTTTAGAATGCCTATCCCCCATGGTAACTGAGACATTTTGCCTTGTGGACTGATCACTGTCTTGATAGTTCATTGGATTTGAGTTTTATTTTTAGCATTGTCCTAATTCCTAGTTAGACTTTAGACAACTTTTTCCATTGCCATTCAGTTTTTCCACATGCAAAATAAGACTTCTATAAAGTTCTTAGTCTTCATTTGCATAATTTCTATGATATAAATTATTGTTGCTGTACCAGAGGTATATTTTTATTTTAAAAGATTTTATTTATTTTTAGAGAGGGGAAGGGAGGGAGAAAGAGAGGGAAAGAAACATCAGTGTGTGGTTGCCTCTCATAGGCTCCCACCTGGCCTGCAACCCAGGGATGTGCACTGACTGGGTATCAACCGGCGATGCTTTGGTTTGCAGGCCGGTGCCCAAACCACTGAGTCACACCAGCCAGGATGCCAGAGGTATTTAAAAAATTGTGCAGAGAGTAGGGTGAAAGAGTTCCTTCTGGGTTTCTTGTAGGATTTTTTGGAGCATTATCAGAATATGAAAGCATCTTAAGATTTTTTTGTAAAAGAAAAAATGAAACTAGTTGATAGTGTTGATCTTAGCAAAGTTAGAATGTGTAAAGCCTTTTATACAATTAAACATCGTTAATTGGTTTGCTATAAATTTATTGTTCCTATTTGAATTTTTCTTAAACAGAAGTCTACCAATTTTATAGAAATATTGCATAGTACTCATTTTTAAATGATCACAAATCATATCCCCTATTGACTAATATTATAGTTTGGGTGTTTTTTTTTACTGTTTAAGGCTGTTCCTTCTTCTCTAGCTAGAATTTTATTTCTGCTTTCTGGATTTCAAGGTGCTGTGTTATAGTAAGGGTGGGATTAATAACAGGGAGGGGAAGCCTCATATCTAGGGAATGACTGAGCTACAAAAACACTTTTATCCTTAATGGCAGCCACTGAGTTGGAAGTGTAGTTCAGATATGTGTGTGTGCATGTGAATGAATGTATATTACATAAATGTGTGTGCATGTGTTTGTCAGGAGGGAACACTGGGAGAACCCAACAGTTTTTAAATAGGTATGGGTAATCACAGAGTCCCTCATCATCTTCTTTAGCCCTCTTCAAACACTGTCTATAGCTAAAGTTAACATTGATATTATTGGGGTTTTATGTCCATGACATGTATCAGCTTTGTGATAGGAAGGTGGGAGGTCAGGCACTTAAGAATCAGTACTGTGTACTCATTCAGGGTTTATTTATCCTGTCTGGTTTCAATTTCAGGAAGATTCTATATTGCTTCTACTTGGTGTTATATATTTAATACATTCCTTAAGGCTTAAATATTAAGCCTTAATGGTGTCTATTAAAGATCCTTTCCTGTTAAAGTACCAACAAAAAATACAAACTATCTTAGTACTTTAAATATATAAGCACTTGTAAGTGAATTAGGTACTGCTACAATGTCTATGCTAAAAGGAAAAGACTGTACTTTTCAGTTAGTTCTCATAATTTAAGGTATTTTAGTATAAGGGAAATTTGTTCCCAAAGAGTAAGGGTAAAAATTACCTTTTAAAGTATAAGAATGTGATTTGGGGTTTAAAAAACTGTGCCATGGTCAGTGATTGTGATTGAAAACAGAACAGTATTATTATAGAATGATGTTATAAGGGTCATCCTTAATAATTCTGTAAAGGCAATGTTTAAAAGTATATGTCAATATAATTCAAGTCCTACATATATACCCAAAAGAAATGAAAACAGATGTTGAAACAAAAACTTGTACATGGATGTTCATAGCAGCCATATTCACAAAAGCCAAAGGGTGGAAACACCCCATGTCTATGAACGGATTAAGAGAGAAACAAAATATGGTATATCTACACAATTTAATATTACTCAGCCATAAATAGAAATAAAGTACTAATACATGCTACTATGTGAATGAACCTTGAAGAAAACATGATTCAAGTTAAAGAAGCCAGACAGAAAAGGCCTCATACTGCATGATTCTATTTATATGAAATATCCAGAATGGGAGAATCCATAGAGATTAGTAGCATATTAGGGTTTCCAGGAGATGAGGGGGAAGAGGTGAATGGGAGGTACTGCTTAATGAGTACAGGGTTTCTGTTTGGGGTGACAAAAACGTTCTGGAACTAGATAGTTGTGATGGTATATAACATTGTGAATGTACTTGATGCCCCTGAATTGTACATTTTAAAATGATTAAAATGTAAAGTTTGGTATTATGTGTATTTTACCACAATAAAAAAGGATATATTCATATGCATAGATGCATTTAAATCTATTTCTATAATAATATATTCTAATTTACTGAAGATGAAAACTTAAAATTCAAAAACTATAAAGGAAGAAATGCAAGACATTCATAATTACACGATTCTGAGATAACCACTCTTAACATTTTGGAATGTCTCTTCCAATTATTTTTCTGTGTCATTGTATGTATAAATCTGTATATTTGTTTATGTAACTGAAATTGTATTGAATATACAGTCTCTATTAAAAAGAGGATTATGAGGAAGTCTTTTCTATGGTTTATCTTTGTATAACAAGTTTGTCTATATTATGAAAGTACACATTTCATTTTGAGAGATATCACACTGTCAAATAGTTACAATTTTTCTTCCAAGAATGAAATGTCCTGTTTATGATAAGTATCTAATTTTAACCTGAAATGCAAAGTGCTATATATGTTTATGCCAGAGAGGGGAACAGGAGGTGATTACAGAATTTTAATAGGGAATTTTTAAGTCAAAGGTCAGGAATAAGTATGTTTTACATAAGCAGAAGCCTTTAACATGGGGCTTTTTCTGGTGGAAGTACCACTTGAGAGTTAACCCCCACTGGCAAAGCATGTTACTGCAGCAGAATTCCTAGTTAAAGAGACAAAAATGCCCAGATCAAAGCAGAGTGAGGGCACTGACTAAAAGTCCTGAATCACAGAGGTAGGTAACTTAGATAACAAGAGAGACTTCCCTGTGGTCATGAGGATGAGGAACGTGACCAATAGTAATACCTACCTAATTTTCAAATGATCAGTAAGCAAGTGAACTGCTACAGGCTGGCTACTATCTTTTACTCTCTTCTTCATCCAAGCTTTTTAACAGCCTATTTTGGAATGCTCTTTTTGTAACATGTCTCTAATTTTATAATGGCACTTAGTGGGAAAGTAAGATTTACATAAGACTTTGTTTTAGAGGCTAGAATGCTTGTATTTTATATGATTCTATTTGATAAGGTAAGGAATGTGTGAAAAATGGTTTCAAAAGTGGATGTAATTAATTTCAAGTCATTGTTGAATTGACAGAATGATCAGTAATGTCTCCATATGTTATTATTTCCTCAAAACAGTAATTATCACATTTAAAGTGAATGTCTATATGTAGCTTCTCAAGGAGCCTAGGTAGTTATTAAAAAACAGCAAAACCATCCATAAAAGGCTGTAAACACAAATTGGGATAGTGGTTCCCTCTTTCTAAGAATGGCTGATTATTGCCACACCATGATCTATTTAATTGCCCTGATAGGTATGAGAAGAATGAAAAATGAATGACTTGGAGGGAAAAGTCATTAACTGATAAATTGAAATGTCTACCTACAGGACTAAAAGGGTTGTTAAATGAGCAAAATTACTTCCCTGGGGAGAAATCTGAAGTGTTCTGCCTTGTGTTTGAAAACAATAACTTATTACCATTGTTCTGTGTTCTTCTATTAATAGCATTCTCTTAATTGAAAGGATGATTGACAGACATGGTGCTTTAAAAACAAAGAAAAGCTCATGTAGCATGTTGGAGTCCTCTAATATGATATATAGCCTGGAACTTGTATAGTTAACACTATTTGGGAGCCAGGTTTCTTAATTTTAAAGACTTGAAAGGATATAAAACCAATGATACTATAATAGCTAGAGTTTAACTTGAGGGATAATTCTGGGTATGTCACCTTGTAGCTGCTCATTTTCAAGATGATATAAATGAATAAGCTTTTTGTTGGAAGAAAAACTTGTATATAGCAAGTATCCTACCAATGATCTTGTAGAAAGCTCCTGTAGTGATTTGTTGACAGAAGACAAAACATTTTCTAAAATGTATATAGTCAGGCATCTTTTATTTCAGTGTTTAGAGACATCATTTTGAAGGCATGAGGAACAAATAGTTTCTATATTCTAAAGTAGACCAATAGATCATATTTCAGTAGATTAATAACATTTTCACTTTTTGAGATATCCAGCTCCTGGATCACTGCTGTCTCACCTGTATAGAACACTATTACTTGGGCAAAACATTACTGTCCTAAGATAGAGTGTTCCTTTTAACACCCAATAATTAGATGGAATCACCCTGTGCTGGGTTGGGCTGGCCAGCATGATTATTGTGTGATGTCAAAAATCTGCCCCTGCTATAAAAAAGAAGGAACTCTTACCCTTTCTGACAGCTTGAATGGACCTGCAGATTACTATGCTAAGCAAAATGAGCCAGTCAGAGAAAGACAAATGACCTCACTTTTATGTGGAATCTAATGAACAAAATAAACTGATGAACCAGATGCATGGATACATGAAACAGATGACAGCTATCAGAGGGGAGGAGTGTGGTGAGACTTGATAAAAGAAGGTGAAGGGGTTAGCCAAAGAATATATATATGTGCATCATCCTTAGACGCAGACAACAGTATGGTGGGGGACGGGGGCTAGGTAGAAGCAGGCGAAGGGGTGTCAAAATTTTTAAAAATCTGTCCCAGCATTTTAGAGCTAGACTACAACCCTTCGTCTCACTCTGTCCCTAAAGCATCTGTCACTGTACATGAGCTTGTTGGACTCCTGTACTGAGAGAGGTGCATTTCACTTTAAAAGCAATCTCAAAGCACACCTCTTGAGCGATCATAGGTCATTCCTGAAGTATTTGGTTGTAGTTAATAATATCATGCTTTATAACAACCTTCATGAGAGTAAACAGATGAAATGAATAAATTGGCTACCATCGTTATCTCTCATTTATTTTGGAAGTTCATGTTGTCCTTTTCATCTTCCCTCTTCCCTTAGAGATTTACATTTTTCTAGCTCCTCTTAATTACCACTGAAAACAAAGTTCCCATTCACACACAGATGGTTAGCATGACTCACTGAGATACCAAGTGAAATGTCTTCTAGTTGTATGTATATGTTCTGTCTACCCCCTTACTTATTTTCCTCAACTATGATATACACCATGTCTTGCTTCTCTTCTAACTTAAGACTGTGGCCTTAAAAACCTATATATCTGTATTGATATCAATATCAATATTTACAGATATATAAGTATACATATACTTATATACCTATAATATATAAATATGTCTATTATAGATATATAGATATATGTTTCAGATATATATATCTAGAAATTTATATATATATATATATTTATATATATATTTCCTAGATGTATGGAGCCTATATCTATATGAAGTCTACACACACACACACACAGGGGGTGGACCGGAAAAACCAGAATTTATTTATTAAAAACTGTGTATTTATTCTTACATCTTTAAACTTCAGTCACCTTCAGGTACTCTCAACTTGATGCAATACACTAATTGAAACATTTTTTCCCATTGCTCAGAACAGTTTGTGAATTTGTTGATTTTGATGGCTTTTAGTGCTTCCACTGTTTTTTGTTTTACCTCTTCCACATCGGCAAAATGTTTCCCTTTTAGGACAGTTCCATCCAGGGAAACAACCAAAAAGGTCACTGGGGACAGGATCAGGTGAATAGAGAAGGTGGGGCACAGGGGTCATGCCATTTTTTTATCAAAAACTGCTGAACACTTAGCACAGTGAGGGCAGGTGCACTTGTAAACCAGCCATCATGAAATGGGCAAACATGTTGAAAGAGTCTTCAAAAAAAATTCCCTGAAGCCAAATGTAGCCTCTCACAATAACACCAGCTGGTACAGTGATACAGATGGGTTCCTGGAACACTCACCTAGCAGGGGAAGCCTGTACTACAAGGGGCCTGCCCTCTACAAGATAATTCTGGGGTTTTTAGGTCTCCCCTTGTAACTCTATATAGATATAGCTATATGAAGCCTATATATTATACATCCATCTAAACTCATATAGATCTATATATCTATATACAGACTATATCTTTATATCTGTATATACATACAGACATATAGGCTTTATATGCCCACACACACACACACACACACACATTTATATATATACATACACACACACGCTTTATATATCTGGGAAAATGATTTTCAGTATCCTCTTAGGGAGCCTGAGATTTTTATATAAGATATCACTATCCTTAACGATAATTTAGCCTTTGTCCTGATGCTCTACTCTAAGTGTTTTTCAAGTGCTGTGGGACACTGGGAAAGGAATATTTCACACTTCCTGGCCACCTAGAAAGAATTTGCTGTGAACCAACAAGTCAGTGTATCAGAAGCCTAGTGAGGAAGCAAGCCAAACAAAGTAAAGTAACATCTAGAAGGTGATTTAAGGAATACAAATTTCCATTAGCTATTGGTACTCTTAGTGAAATGGGCTGTGTTGTTCATTCTTAGGCCTTCTCCAGTTGCTTCTTGCTTTCTTTCAGTGTGTTGTTCGGTGAGCAGGGAGGGATGTTTTCCTGCTTCCCACAACTCTATCAACTCTTCTAGCCCTTTCCTTAGTAGTTGCATTATAGTATTCTTTCCTGTATAGTTTGCCTCTGTGTGTGTGTGTCTCTCCAGCACTTAATAAAAAAGAGTCCTGCCTTTTGGGAATAAGGAGATTTGGGTTCTTTTCCTGACTACCACTACCCAGCTTGGTAACCTTTCTGGGTCTCTGTTTCCTCATCAGAATGCTAGAAAAATTGGACTGCATAATACCCAAGGTCATTTGGGTGCTGACAGAGTATGATACTGTAAATCTCCTTTTAAAAATGACTTTTGTTTCATTTTACTCCCAGAGAATGAAGCACCACTAACTGTTGAGAAGTAATAAGAGGTCCTTAACTTTTAAATTAATTATTGCTACCTTAAATGTAGGCAACAAAAGTAAAAAAAAAAAGTTCAGTTTTTGAAATTGCACATTTTAGATTTCTTTTTCTCTAAATAATTTTCTTTAGGAAGAAAAATACTCTGTTCTAAACCATACATAGCTCTATTTTATTACTATACCATCCCTGTTTTAAGGCGACATTATATGTGTAAATCTAAATTAAGCAAATGTATTAGGGAGTGATTATTCACTTTACAATTAGACATTTTGCTTTGCAGAAAGACTCACTATAGGGTTGCTTTATTGTCTTCTTCATAACTAAGTTTATATAAATTCAACTCATATGTAAGTTTTTAGGAACAAATCTCTTTTGTAGACTGAGTAAAACCGTATTGAGTCAGATAATCAATGTACAGTTCTAACCTGAATAAAATTTTTCTTAGTTTCTTATCAGGCAAACAATATTATTTTATATTAGGTATGCCAAGAGGTATTTTTCCCCTCAGCCTTTGAAAAACAAACTAATTCACATCTCTGGATTTTAAGAAAATTTTAAAGCTTTAGTTTCCCTGTCTATAAATTCATATCCCCTTAATAAAGTTAGGAATACATTCTTCTAACTTTTTATTAAAAGCAGGCTTTTTAATTTAAAGGTCACCTGTGTCATTTGAACTTTCTTTGGAAAGCTTTAGGATGTTCAATTTTTAAGGAATGTTCATTATAATTAATCACTACAGAGTAATGGGTTCCCCCCCCCTTAATTGCACTCTTGAGCTGTCACAGGTTCTCTGCAAATCCATAATGCAAGAACAGTTTCTTTCATTGAAAATGATATATAAACATGTTTGGCTTCATAGCTTTTCAAAGCACTTCTTCATCAGCCATGCTTTATTTAAAGTCTTAACTAATTCTTTAAAAGTTCATGGGGGTGATTATTACCTAGTTCAGGTATTTTAGAACTGTGTCTGCTATTAGTTAAAATAATTATTATCAGATCATTTTTCAGTAGCCTTTGTGAAAATAAATTGGCAGGCTTGTTTTCCTGACAGACAAGATGTCTAACTCTCCTACATGAATCAAAATTGGCACTAATTGGTCCTTGGTTAAGTAAGCTGTGGAAAAGCCAAGAATTGGTCCATGGAAACTAAACTACTTTCCAAGCTCAAGGTAACTAATTTGCAAAGGATTTTAGAGAAGAGCAACACATATGTATTTTTGTCAAGGGGAGCTTTGCTCTTGTTTTGTTTTTAAGATTTTATTTATTCATTTTTAGAGAGGGAAGGGAGGGAGATAGAGAGGGAGAGAAACATCAATGTGCGGTTGCTGGGTGTCATGGCCTGCAACCCAGGCATGTACCCTGACTGGGAATCGAACCTGCGACACTTTGGCCCACAGCCCACACTCAATCCACTGAGCTACGCCAGCCAGGGCTTGGAGCTTTGCTCTTGTATTACACCAAATAACAATAGAAAAATGTAATCTCATCTGAGGTAGATGATGAAACAGTTTTTATAGTTAACTATATTAAAAGGTTACTTGGGCCCCAGTGATGGCTTTGCAATCAATTATCATTTTACATTAATTTTTCTAGCATTTTTAATTCATTTTTATATTATTTTTTCTGCTTCTAAAAGTGTCTCACTTAAAGGAGATTTGAAAGCAAGTACAGCTACAGGAACTGGTCAGGTCATAGATAAAAACAGCCTAACAATATATATTGTGAGTCTGTGTGTGTGCATGTGTGTATTCCTTTGCAACGTCTCAGTTCCTTTAGGAGATTATTTTTTAAATAACAAAAGCAAGAGTTGGCCTTAGGTGGACTAGAATTCCAGGTCATTTTTATTTTCTTCTTTATACTCTTCTAAAGGGATTTTTTGGTAATGTGCATGTACTATTTTTATAAGCAAAAACATAGTTCATGTTTACGATTGTTAAGGTTTACAAAAGTAAAAATTACTGAGTTAAAAACAATTACCAAAATACTGTTTTTTCATACTTACTACATTTTTATTAGTAACTTTGATAATATTCACAAACATCAAAATGAGAAAAGCATGCAATGAGAAGCTAACTGTAATCCAAATGATTTTGATAAGCCTGAAATAAGAGTATAATAAAGGGGAAATGTTTTTTACACAATAATAAACTAGGAATGGGTACTATTGTATTACCATTTAACTAGATCTATTACTGTTCTTAATAATTATTAATGTATCAAGAAAAGAAAGAAAAAGAAAGTAAATCTTGGTGCTAACTAAAAGAAAATAATAATTATTATTATAATATGTAAAAGGTCAGTCTTTCTATTTTGTTCAGTATTGTCACTCCTTATGTAGTTTAAGGTCTAAGAATGTGCAACACGGAGCACCTTAGAACAGATCCAGTAGTATACCAAACCAGGGCCTTACTACTACAAGTATGGTCCTTAGATCATCAGTGTTGACGTCCCTTGGGAGCTTGTCAAACTTGCAGAATTTTGGTCTCCACCCAAAGCTACTGAATTATATCCTGCACCTCAACAAGATTTTATTTGAAGACAATTTGACTGCACACTAAAATTTGAGAGCTGTGACCTACAGTTAGAATTTATGTTGTCAGATATGAAGGGATAGGTAGACTCATTGCCATCCCTCTGAAATGGATCAGTAGTAAGTTTGGAGAACTTACATTATTCATTAGAAAGAAAGAATATGAAAAAATGGATTTTCATTTGAGAGTTTAGTAAGAAAATAATTAGCTACTTACTATCACTACTAAAATCCATACAAAATTTTAAAGTAAGCATAGTTATTATGAGATTGCTAGCTATTCATTGGGAAATTAAAAATAGGAACTATCATTTTCATGGGATATACTTTTTTGTCCACTTGTTATCCTTCTGAACTCTTCCCTATAACCTCAAATTTTGGTATAAGTGACCAAAATAGCAGAAATGCCAGGCTCAATTTGCCATGGCTAATCTTGGGGATACATCACAGCAGTCCTTGGATACCAGGTTATAGTGACAGGTCTAGAATGTTCAGTTTATCAGCATTTAGTGCTTTTTTAATTCATGGGGTAGTTTTTAGTTAAGGCTGGCAAATGCTTGGAAATAGAATTTTTATCCTTAGGTAGCTTTTTTGTTTTATAGAGCTGCGATACGACCTGCCAGTATCATACAAATTTCATAAAAAGAAATCAGTAAACCTCTTGAACTTTTACTATGAGTAATTATGTCTGTTATCAAATCACCCAAGTAAATGCAGAAAGCCAGACTGGGAAACAGATTATGGAATGGCCTATAATCAACAGCAAATACTCTGATGTAAGATAAACTCTTTCTCAAATACTTTGGGCAGAACAAGAAAATATAAACTCAGTTTTTGCTCTTTTACTATAGTATGTTTTATTAGTTTGTACTAATAAATTCTCATATTACAAAGGCAATTTAGTACCAGAGTCTTTCTTTTGATATTTGAATTATCTGAAATAACATAGAACTGTACATAAAAAAAAAATCCTCATTTGGATAACAAAAAACATACAAGCTAAACAACAAAAAATTTTCCTTTCTTATAGGTGGACATTGAAGTGCACCTAATTCGGTTTTCTTTTTAAAAGTCCCCAAAGACAGAAGCAGCAGAAAACCTAATTAAAGTGAACAAACAATTCATTCAGTAAACTACTGGTCTCTGGCATGGCACCATTTTCTGTTTTCTGCTGTTTGGATAAAGGTTCTTCTTTGTCTGATTCTTCTCTTGATCTTTTTACTGGCCCACATGCACCATTTTCATCACGTTCATCATCACTGTCAAATTTCATTTTCTTGCCCTGAAACTGTACTTTTCCTTTAGCAGACCCAGTCTGAGCAGTTTTCTTTCCCTTTTGTTTTCCTTTAAATCTGCAACCTTTTGACTTCCATTTGTTTAGGGATTCCTATTGATCTATGATTTTTTCATTGCTTCTTTTTCCAGATCTCCATCTAGTACTTCCCATATGACTTCTTTGTTCCTTAGCTGTAGGTTACCATTGTTAGCATCTTTGGCTTTGTCCAGTTCTTCCTTAGCTTTTTCTTTGAATAGAATTATTCATTCTTTTGCTCCTCTGGCAAAGCCTATCTATTTTATATCACCATGATTTGAGAAAAGAATGTGCAAATCTTCTCTACAGGTCTGATCATCTAGGTCCCCCCAAAATTTCAGCAAGCAGCCAATCTTTTCTTCTAAAGATTTGATTTCAGTATTTTCTGCTAACTTTTGTTTTTCTTCTTTCTCTTGTCTAGTTCGTAATTTAGCTTCCACTTTATTTTGCTTTCCATCTTCATTTTTTTTTTCTGCAAAGTAATCTTCCTTGAAAAGTACTAGCCAATCTGTCTGTACTTTTGCCCAGGGTTCTCCACAAACTTTTTAGCAGACTCAGTGCTATCAAACACAGCAAATACTGATCCCTTAAATGCTTTGTGCAATGTTCTTCTCATCTGAGTATTTAGCACTTGACCTTTATCTTCTAACCATTCTTTTATGTCATCAGGGGTTACATTGATAGGAAAGCCTTTAATATAAACATCTGTTTTTTACATCATTTTTATACTCCTCAGTCACTTCAGGGAGGGGTTTGTTTGGAGATCTTTTGATTTTGGTTTTATATTAACTTGAGTTCTGCCTTTGATTTGCTCAATGCTTCTACTATTACATTAAAGTTTGTTGTTAGGTGGTTTAACCTATTGAATTTTATCATTATTTCCAGAGGTGCCCAGCCTTCATCCAGTTCAATTTGTTCCTTTAAAAATTTGTCCCATGGCAAATTAAAGTCACCAAAGTAATGCTCAATTGGATGACCGATTTTAGTCTCCAGAGCAGCAATTTTTGATTGCCATTTTTGGCCATTGTGGCTATTTTTCAGGTCCCGGTCCAGCAGACCCAGGCCAAAGGATCACTAAGGGTAACTGCTGTGTCTCCTCTTCCCAGCGCCGCCAGCTCGCCTTGCAACACTGTTTTTAAAATGTATTAGCTGTCCAGAATCTGAGGTGTTCTTTATTAACGATTGTTAGATGTTAAGTGTTAATTGTTAATCAGATGGGCACCTTCAAAACAGCAGACTGACTTCTGAAATTGGTAGGTGGATTCAAGCAATGCAAAAATCACAACTTTGAGGATTTGATGGGCAGATAGGGCCAATATGTAGTCTACATTTTGGGGGGTAGTATCAGAAGAGGGGAAAGTGATTCATTAGAATGTGCACAAACTGTCATCAGCCTTTATGATTAAAATCTTAATTTTTCTTGCCCACATATGAATAATTCAGGAGGATAAACTTGGAGTAGGCTCACATTTGGAATATTTTCCTCCCCTGTGTTAAATTTGTTTTCATTGGTAAAGAGAAGAGTCACTGTCTTCAGAGGGCTGAGCTGGGAATAGGGCAGAAGCTACTGTGGGGCCATATGTAAAAGAGTGGACCATGCTGCACTGTGGTTTCTGTGCTTTTAGGAGAAATGACACATATGGCTTTTTCCTCCTGAGAATATAAGAAATGTCAGACTCTGGATCAGACTCATGGACTGTTCAGTGCAATGATTTTTTTTTTCTGTCCGTAGTACCACAGGATGTTTTCTAAGAAAGCATGCATATCTTCTATGATGCCAGCCTCTAAATGTTAAGGAGTGTGTCAAACATCCTGAGCTACTCTCATTAGGAACAGCATCCTTTCATTCAATGGGTGGAACTGGTATATGGAGCTTGCCAGGCCAGTCTTAAGTGAATGACTGACCAGTACGGCTTTGTTAGTTGTAAAGCATATTTTGCAAAATATCATCAGCAAAGATATTTCAAATAACTTTTTTTAAATGGTAATGTAATATCTCCTTGTTTTTTTAAGACTTATTCATTTTTAAAGATTTTATTTATTTTTAGAGAGGGAAGGGAGGGAGGGGGGGGAGAGAGAGAGAGAAACATCAATGTGCGGTTGCTGGGGGTTATGGCCTGCAACCCAGGCATGTACCCTGGCTGGGAATCAAACCTGGGACACTTTGGTTCCCAGCCCACGCTCAATCCACTGAGCTACACCAGCCAGGGCTTCCAATAACTTTTGATTCTTCTCCCTCCAGATATTTTTTTGAAGGTGAACTTACTGAAAATCAATGGAGTGAGCTATGGCCATATTGTTACAGGAAAACCCAACATTTGGTTCTGAAAATGGGGAAGAGTGGAACTAACTGTGGCATTTGCTAAGATGTGATGAACCTGAGGAAGTAAATTGGTTTTATTGGACAGGATATGACCAGGGGCAGATTTAGCTTTGAGGGTCAGGACTGTGGAGGTAATTGTGGAACCAAATGATCCAAGGTTTGGGTGGAGCCTATTCGACTTAGCCAGAACACATTTCATAGTCATTGATGCTTTCAGACAGATACCTCCTGTTTCATGTTTCAATATATCCAGATTGTTTGCTGTCTTGCTGATTAGGCTCCCGAGTAAAAGTGATACCCTTTGGTAGTGCTGCTAGTGGATTATAGGACTAAGACTTGCCTTATAGACAGACTAGGGTATATTAAACTTTGCAATTGTGAGGAGCATAATATGGACCATGTATTATAATGGCGTGGGAGGAGGGCAGTTTTTAATGCTCCTGTGTTGAGAGTCACTGCATTAGAGGATAACAGTTTTAAATGAAGCTGCATTCTAACAAGGGACCAGATAACGAGGATAAATGAAATCTGCAGACAGTCTGTAGCTTCATTTTAGCCATTATTTGTAATCTCCTACCAAATCTTTTATTGTGTAGCAAAATTGATTAATTTGCATGTATTTCTTCTCCTTGTGCCCACATGCTCTCTGATACAGGAGTGAACAAATAGAGAAAATAGACAAGAGAGGAAAGAGGATGGGGCTGAGGCCACGCAGAACTGGGGATGCATAATCCCCCAAGTGAATAATGAACCCCAGAATAATCAACCTGCCTTTTAGGGTCCTAACATTAATCTTGATGTTTAATCATTCTGGGTGATGTTAAAAACAAAAGACTGTGTAATAGCATTAATGAAAAAATCATTTGCTACGGAATGGTTGGAATAAATATGGCTTTCTTTTTAGCATGACATGAATCTATTGAACTGGTATTAATGTTCTCTCAGCACACGCAGATACAGCTCTGTTTAATTCCATATCCTCTTATCTATAAGTCCTACATTTAATTTACTACCATTCTAGTTGATTTATAGCTTTGCTTAACAAAAGTGCAGTCTTGATTAAAAGAATATTATCATAGCTGATGGACCTTGAAAGCATTTTTTTCTGAGACCTTCTAATAATTTTGAAAATGACCGCAGACTCTGATAAAACTAGATTTGCAAGTCTCCATATTTTACCCACCTGGCAGTCCTTTGGGCAGTGGTTGGGCAATGGTAGTTAGGGGTATGTTTGATGATGTAGCTTTCCCATATGCTACCTCCTTACTCATCCCAAGAAATGGAAAGTTACTGTGATAGAGTTTTAGAGCAAGTTTGCTTCAGGGAATCCCAATTCCCTAGTTAGTTGATCTCTTATCCAGCTGATAATTATAACTATAGCCTTTGCCTCTTGGGATGCTGCTGGGCTGAAGGATCTTCCAATCTGTCTAAGGGAAGATTCAATTATTACACATAAGGGTTATATTTTGGAGTTGCAGCTGTGACAAACAGATGCCTCTTTCAAAAAATAGAGCATTAGTTTTGGTGCTCATTTCAGTGGAGATGACTTAATTTGCAAAGTCAGTGATTTCCACAGATTGGCCAGATTTGGTCGGTCTCCATAGCAGGCCATTTTACACTCTCCTGTCTTGATTGCACAGTATGACTATTTGGTGGCATCTGTGTCCTAGGAGTAAGGAAAATGCTGTTGTTCAACAGGTGACAAAAAGCTATAATACTTTGATTTCGTTTACAGCATTATTACCATTGTCCTGATTCCAGTAGTTGAAAAAAGGGACTGACTCTGGTTAGGGCTTTATACCTTTGCATAATACATTTTTTACCTGTGAAATACGTTATTTCTCACAAAGGATTCACTTTAAAATCATCATACTTGCAGTTCAATTTACAGGAGCTTTCAATTGTTCAGAATCATAGGAACACAGAATAGAACTTAAAATTGTAAATGTGGCACTAATTCAAAATGGAAGAAATCTGATTTTTTAAATATCAAATTTGATATTGGGTGCCTTCTCAAAATACAATAGTGGCTCAATTTTATTTGTGAATAAGTCCATTTCTATTTTGGTGAACATATCTTTCCAGTTTGGTCTTAGCGAGATATTATTCACATACCATAAAATTGGTCTTAGACTTTTAATTGTTAAGTTACTAGGTTTTAAAATCTCTGAAATTTTTGTTGGAGAAAGAATTTATGTTTCTAAATCACCTTCAATTTGCCAAAATCACTTTTTTCAATACACAGCTACAGTTTATCAGAGCTCAACTGATTAGTACAGGTTATCTAGTTAACCTAGAATAAAAATCAGTGGGGAGTTTTCTTTTTTCAAACTGTATACTTGCTGAAACACGAAACTTCCTAAAATTCTGATAAGCTTTGCAGTCCCCTCCCTCATTCCCACCCCATACCAGTTAGACACCACTGACATAGTCTAACATTCTCATGCCATGGATAGGGAAACATTCTTCCTCCCACAATTTTTATTAGAAACCTCAATAAGCACCAAAATTCTTTTTCAATTTTAACATGATGGATTTTTATAAATTGAGCTAGAGATGCAAAATTCACTTCAGTGAATGATGGGAGCAGAAATTATTTATACTGGGTATTTTTAAAAACAAATTATGAAGGATGTGATAATGTTAAAGGAAAGATTTCAAAGTCACAGATCAGAAAGTCAGTATATAGAAGCTATTGCAAATTTGTTACTATCTCAGTACTGTGTCAGGCACTGGGGAGATTAGTAGATGTCCTTTGTCCTGGAAATGCCTGATAGCTAAGTATTCATATTTCCTCTCAGCTGTCCACAGTCATTCCCCACAGGGGATGGGAGGCCTGATTGTGTTAGTTTCTAAACAGCTGCCCTGATTGCATTTTCAGCAAAAGGAGATTCATGAGAATACTGATATTAAATAGATAGAAGAAATAGCCAAAGAGATAGAAGAGATAGGCTTGAATAAAAAAACATAAACTGCTCAGAAGATATGACAGACTCTAATGGATGGGTGGATTAAGACCTGGGGGAGAAACGAAATGGATTTTCCAGAGGACTTTTTATTCCCTGAAAGATTAGAAATTTTTAGCCTAAGGGCAGAAGAAGCAAAATAAGTTTTTATGGACCTCCTTTCCTCTTCTAGACCTTCACAACCATGCAGACAGAAAGAGTAAAGGTCTGATTTCAGTCATCTGCCCTCAAAAGAAGCCTCCTTCCTGGGTAAAAAGATTTATCTGACCTTACATCTTCCCTCTAGTACCTTGGACGACCTTGCACTTGGGCACCATGATCTAAAGCAGTCATAGATTTGGGAGAACAGAATGGAATTGTTAAGCTTTTGAAATTTCATTTTTATTATCAATCTTTACAAGCATTGTAGTTTTTATGATCTTTAGCTGTATATACACTATTCTATGTCAGATATATAAAGGACAGATTCCTTTTGATTGGATACTAATCACAGAAAAAGTACATTACTTTTTAAAAACATTGGCAAGCAATTGCCCACACTGCCTTAGAAGACCATCTTGTTTAGGGCATCACCAAAAGTTTGTTTCACATTAAAAAAAAAGTTAGATAAGAAACTGCACAAATTCCCTGCTCTAAGTAACAGAAACTTTTATTGCTCTTAAGTTTAGAAATAGCGTGTGAGGGCAGTGATGCTGATAGATAGTGAGGGCTTGTCACTGGCCTACTTTAAGCCATAACACATTGTTTTAAGAAAACCTATATGTAATGAGTGATCATGTAAGATCTGGTTGTTGTTGTTTTTCAGTCTGATCTGTGTTGCTTATCTATCAATAATTTAAGATTATATATGTCTTATTCTACACATAACCCCAGAATGGTTGTTCTGATCCCACACAGAATAGCAAAGAGAGGCACATGCTGGCATATACACGTCAATGTTTTCAGTCTCCATGGCTATCATTATGGCTTTCAAACCCAAAGCAAATACTTGAATTATGACAGTCTAGTCTCTTTAAGAGATGAGGCAGTTTGGGAAGGGAGTCAGTAGCTCCAGAAGTTTCAGAACTTAATTTGAATTGGTGATTGTTCCTGAAAACAGAATAGTTGTTTGCTGATTTCTCTAAAGTCAGTTCCCTTGGTCAAGTTCCTTATTTGTCATGAGTCATAATTTGGGAGTGGGGGCAGGATTCTTGCCATGAACTGTTTTAATCTACACAAAATATTAGAATTGTTGTTCTGGTTCCAAATAGAATAGCGTAGCCCAGTGCATATTTGGCACATACAAATCAATGTGTTCAGTCTCCATGGCCATAATAATGGCATTTAAACCCAAACTCAATACTTTGGAAAGAAAAAAACTGATGTGCCCTTCCAAAAACAAGGGGAAAAGGAAGAACTGCATTCTCTTGGAAGTAAAATTATAACTTTTTCTTTCTATTTCTATGAAGAACACTGTACTAATAAAACTGCCAATTTCTTTCAGGTGGGTGTACATGGCATTAGAATAGAATTCATCAATGAAAAAGGATCAAAACGCACCGCCACCTACCTACCGGAGGTTGCAAAGGAGCAAGGTCATTCTTGTACTTTATTTCATGTGATCTGGTGAAGAATTTAAACAAATGTACAAATTGAAATGCAACATCTGACCTTGCAGTTATGTCTGATAATTTATCAATGTCAAATTATAAGAAATGACTCTTCCATCACTGACACTGCAATGTCTGTATGAAATCGGTGAATTACACAGAAGTTGAATTTCTGCACTAAAGTTTGACAGTGAAAACAGACCAATGTATAATTTCAAAAAAGCAAAGACTTGTAAAAAGCTGGGTGTTATCTTAAGCAACAGTTTGCTACAAATTGAAGAGCTATTTTCCCTATACCCTTGTATGGTATAAATAAGCCTTTTGTTTGACAGTCAGCCACACAGTTCATTGTCAGCATCAAACATTTCATTCTTAAGTGGTTGTCATTACTCATCCTGCTATTTTTAAGATTGTAGGTTTCCCATTAAGGTTAGGAACATTGAGAATACATGAAGTAGTGTTTTATATATTTGGTCTGTACTTCCTAATCAACATTTTTCTATTGTGCAGAAAAAAACACAAACCTTTATGAACCACCGCTGTAACACAAAATAACTTTCCACTCTGTAGTATTTTGTCCTTTGTAGCTACTACTAAATTCTAGTTTCATGCTCATTGAAATGAATATTTCTTCTTTGCTTTATAGAGCTTTTTTCTCATCATATAGTATTTGTAATTTGGTTTTCCCATGTTTAGATCATAAATGTCAGATACATAACAGCAAAACCTCCACACAAGAGAATTAATCTTGAAGGCAGCTATCTGAAGATTTATTTGAGTTACTTTAAAAAATGTCTTAATCCTATAGTTCCATTGACTTTGTAAAGCATACATAACAGATAGAGGGCCTTGGACATTAGTATGCCATGCCATGTCAGAACCAATAAAAATGCCCTTGATTATACCCAAATACACTTGATTGACAACAAAAGATACCTTTAGGAACAGCAGTTACCATGTGGGAGTCCTAAAGACCACTGAGTTGGCACAATGACATTTTGACTTTTCCCTTCCTTTTAAAGATACTGTTTTTAGAGGAGAGTACAATGTTTGTGGTTTATTACTGATATGTGACGGAGCAGTTACTGCCAGCCTCCTTCCCTCCAAACATGGTTGAGATAAAGAAGCCATTGCTGTTACCTACCATAGCCATCATGGATAGCTAGAATTTAAGCTAGAAGCAGGTGGTGAAACCTGCTTCTGTATAGAATGAAATCTTGGCTCTTCTGTGTGGCTTTTAGGACCAAAAGGTGTTTTTTACATGTGCTTGACTGTATTTTATCTGATCTGCTCTCTGCAGGATGGGACCATATTCAGACCATAGACTCCTTACTGAGGAAAGGAGGATACAAAGCTCCGATTACTAATGAATTTAGGAAAACCATAAAACTGACCAGGTACAGAAGGCATTTTCTAGTGCAAGGATAACCAGTACATTTTGATACATATGCTTATAAGCCTTTGATATGTTTTTTTTTTATCTCTCTAACTATACTTGATTCTCTTTTCTGAAACAGGGTGGAAATGCATAGCGGGGCCCTACTGAGGGTGGATACAGTGGAACTGTGCTTGGCAGTAAAGCTTGTACAATGTATGAGCCCAACCTTCCCATCTTTATTTTAGCTCTGTGTGATTACTCTGGCTTTATATAAGCAAATCATTTGGACCTTTACACTACATTATTGAAGAAATTTACCTGAATTAGCTGTTGGCTAGCTTTTGACATGGCTTAGAACCCCAGGATTATGATAAGCAGTCCTCAAATTTGAATTTTAGCTTAGAATTTTGGCAGTGATAGAAGTTTCCCATGAAAGCTTGCTGAAATATACAATTAGGCTAGACTCACAAATGCTAAATAAACTTCTGCATGGGATAATAGAGATACTTGTTTTAAAAGGAAAATATCAAACATTTTAGGAAAATGGGTTGTGGTTTCCATTTATTTTAATTCCATAAAACCACATTGAGTGCCTACCATCTAAAAATGGACTCTCTCCTCAGTTCTGAGCAGTTACAAATTTGAAAATGCCTCTATCTCTGCTCTCCCTGAGTCTACAGTGTAATAGAAGGGCATGTACAAAAGCAATTTTTAATATAAGAATGTGATGGATGATATGAGTTCATAAAGTGGGGGAGGGGGAAGTCCAGGAGGGTTGGGGGTAACAGAACAATTTCAAGGAGGAGGTAGATTTGAACCTAGACTTAAAAAATAGGTGGAATATTTGACAGGCAGAGTGTGGGGGAGGAAAAGGATTGCCTAAAAGAAAACTTCGTGAGTCAGTGCATGTAGGTGGCCTAGAACCAATACTGAGCAGGTTCTGAGGAATGTTCAATAGTGCAATTTGGCCAGTCTTTCAGTGTACGTATGGAAGGTGGTCATTAGAGGAGCATGTGGGAAAGAAGGTAGATTGGATCAGATCATAAGGCTTTTGAGTTCCAGACAAAGAAGTTTAGACCTGATTCTATAGGCAGTTGGTAGCCATTGAAGGGTTTTAAAAACAGATGGATTTAGGGAGGTATAAGATTAGAATTGGAAGCAGAAAATGAGATAGAAGACTTTGCCATTATCTAAGAATCTCTGCCAGCAATCCCAAGGGGGTGAAATGGGAGCCTTAACAAGAGCTGTGGCAGTCAGATGGGAAGAAAGGAGGGAAAAGAAAATATTGTGGAAGCAATGGAAGGACTTGGTCATTATTCAGAAGTAGGAAAGAAGAACGAATCAAAGCTTTACTCTACATAAAAGGGATCAAGGTGATCCCTTTAACCAAGAGAGGACCCACAGGAGGAGAGTCACATTTATGCATTGATTCTGGATTTCAGGTGTGTTCTGGGATATCTGTATGTTAATGTCCAGTATGTTACTGAATACGTGTGTAGAGTTCATGGACAGAGATGGTGACTAGGGATCATCTGTAAAGAGGACATAGTTGAAGCTGTGAGGATAGGGTTCATTGAACAGGGACAGAGCATAGGGTCAAAAGGACTGAAGGTAGAAATGTAGGAAAATCCTGCAAGGCAGGGATAGGATGAGTACTCATAAGGAGCAGTCTGAGAGGCAGGGAAAAGGACCAGGAGTGTGTGGAGTTGCAGAACTCATGGCATGAAAGAACTTCACAAAGAGGGTACTGAGTAGTACCATAATGAAGATGTCAGCAGCAGGAGGAGTGGCCTTCTGAAAGAGCAGTGTCCATGGAAGAACCACCTGTAAAATTATCTCCAAGGTCCCTCCTAGCTCTGACACTGTCATGTCACCTATTTCTTAATGTTAACTTTGTCTCTTCCCTGACTTTCTTTCAGGTACCGTAGTGAAAAGATGACCCTGAGCTATGCTGAATACCTTGCTCATCGCCAGCATCATCATTTCCAAAATGGCATTGGGCATCCCCTTCCACCATACAACCATTATTCCTGACAATGAGCCGCACAACCAGTCACTGGGCCTCTCTGCAGACCTCTTCCCAGTAGATCCTACCCCTTCTTGGTCTAGCTATCTCTTTTACTGTACCATTTTATGATGATAGTTTCCGTTGCCATGGTGAAATTTTGACATAGTTAAGATCATCATGGTAACGGGTAGGAAAATGGCATTCATTAAGAAGATCAACTTCTATTATTTTAGATCATTTTTTTGCAGCATATATCACTTTGGGGGGTTTCTTTCCTTATAATATCATATAGAAGTTTGCTTTGCTATGTCAGTCAGATTTCTATCTTTCTGTTCATCTTGCCTTCATTTCCAGTCTTCTTTCCTTCATTCTTTCTTGCCTCTCTCCCCTCCCTTTTCTTTTTCTTTTTTTTTTTTTTTTTTGACTGTGGATGGAAGAAATTGTGCAGTTTTTAAGGATTTTGCTTAGGTTTGTCTTTAATTTTCCTTAGTAAGGTAATTTTTCATAGCTGAATTTGGGAGTAATTTATATGAAATTCAGGTATTTGTACGTTACTCTTGAATTTGTTGAAAATTAATTTTGTTATGAGAGCTTAGTATGTGGGTCTTCACTCCTTAAGTATATGTTTTTACCATGGTTAAATATATGAACTTTAGTTATAGTGTAAAACATTTGAAGGTTCATGATAGAGCTTGTCACAGAGAGTGAGAAATGAATCATTTATGCCATTGTGCTGGTTAGCATAGGACAGACTGCCTCATCACTTTATTAGAACCAACTTACAAACTGAAACACTGTCTTAAGAAAGTACAAGGTACCTTTCACATATGTGTAGGAATCGTTTTCAAAAGCAGCAAATATCAGGAAGAGAGCAGATACAGAATTTAGTGCCTTTGAGAAGAATATAAGTGGAATTAAAGAGGGGTTAGGAAAAAAGGCAATTTAGAGAAATATTCTTGTAAACTCATACTGTTTCTATATTGTGGAACAACAGATTGGACAAATTACTTTCTCTTAAGTATTTTTTTAAGCTGAAAAAATTATTTTGAGCAAATAACCAAAAAGAGACATGTGTCTATTGTGTATTAATTTCAACTTGTTAGCTTTAGGTTTCAGTGAGTCATGATTGGCCAGAGACAATTTTAGCTACCATATAAAGGAATGGTAAAGATAACCTAGTGAAACAAAAGTTCATATATGCCATGATTTCAGATGTTTGTAATGGGGACAATACTGGAGTTTTAGAAATACTATAAAATAGCTTGAATCTCTTTCTGCACTACATACTTTTGATAGAAACACATTTACTATGTTGATATTATGTTACACCTATAAAAATGGAGTTGGCATTTAGAGATGATGTAGTTGTTAGTGCTGAGATCATTTGCAGGGTTAGGCTTCCCATGATTCAGTCAGAGAACTTCCTAGTGTCAGTAGGAGGTCTGTATGTATATCCCTAGGAAAAATGACAGAGGATTTTGGAGAAAGATTACCTTCAATTTATGGTAGTAAATGTGTGTATGTGTGTGTGTGTGCACGCGCACGTGTACACTTTTTTTTTCAAACAGGAAACCAATATATCAAGTGATGAATATAAGTATTGTGCAGAATATATAGTTTAAAAATATGAGATGTCACTGACTATCAAATGGCATATCTTATACATATAGTTGCTGTGACAAGTGACAGACTGCTAGTTCAGAATTCCAAAACCTTTTTGTAGTTTGTGAGATAATTGGCTAAATTCCTTTTGCTTGCCGTTGTGGCAAAGCAAATTGCTTTAGCTTTTGGTAAGATTTCTTACAAGTTTGTTGGTATTCCTTCATCCACAGCATCTGTTGTTGAAACAACCATCTTCAGTTGTGATGCCTTAACTAAGAAGCCAGTTGTTAGCCTGAAATGCAATCTTGGTAGCCAGTTCCATTGAACGTAGAGATCAGTCAGACAATGCTAGTTGTTGGATTTTAGAAGGGAATTTTGAGTCCTTTCATTTGTACATGGGAGCATTTTGGAGCAGATTAGTCTTTCAGTATAAAAACAAGTGGCTACCTGATGGAAACTTTTTCTTGCCCTTTTAGGGGAACTGAGCACAAGCTGAATGATATTGTCTGCTGCAAAAAAAGTAAAACAAACTGAGGAGAGACAAAATAGACCAATATTGATCCATCTTATCCATCATCTCATCAGTTCAACAGGCTCCTCATCCTGGTTGAGCTCATGGTTAGAAGTTTTTTCTAAAGAAAAGATCTACTACATACATATATGTGTATACATATACTTACACATACATACATACATATGTGTGTTTATGTATTTAACGGTGCTAATCAATCTTGAGCAGGACACGTGACTGGTCATGCAGACTCTAAAATCATATCAGATTTTTAAAATTTCTTGATATATGCAGATGTTATACAGATTTTCTTACCAGTGTAATAATGTTGTACTGAAGAAATAACCATCCTGCAGGCTTCAGAGGATGAGGTCAGCAATATTTCCCACCATGGCTTGGGGAAAAAGGATAGTTTTGTCTCCTTTTGTATTCAAATTAATGCACAGTGCATTTTTGTCTCTAAGTAGCTGTTGACTAAAAGATTTTGTAGTGTAAAGGTGTTCTACAAACTAACAGCGTGCTTCAAACAAATGCTAGACGCTCACCTTTGTTGTATATTACAAAATGTTAAATAAGTGGTTTGAATTACCTTTGAACATGTTGAAATATGTAGCATGTGTTTTTAACTCCGACAAAGATTCTAATTGCACAGGTTGTGTTCTAGCCAGTTGTGGTTTATTTGTTCAGAAACACAAATGTGAATTGCACTCATCACCAGTATATTGTATAAGTTCAGTGATCTTTAAACAGCTCAGAAGTAATACTTGAACTTCATTTGAGTAGCACAAAGTTTACATAGCCCCCCTTTTAAATGTTAATTAGTTCCATTTATGTTTTCCATTTTCAAGTGCAACTGGGTATTTTTCCTCTTGGAAAATAGTATGCATTTTACTTTGATATGTAGCAAAAGGCTTCCATTTCTGGAAGGGTTTTCTTGTTCTTAAACAAGGTCAGCCAGGTACCAGATTCTAAAAGAACAACCCCCCCCCCATTAAGTGGCCTTCTGACTGCACGAGAATGTGCTACTACTCTTTCCAGTCCCCTTTACTATGAAAGGTCGATGTAATTGATGGAGAAGTGCAAGGCTTGCTCTTTTCCCCCACCCCACTTAAAGCAGTTACAAGATTTTCAGCCCCGTGCATACAGTCCCAATGCCCACCACACCAGGAATTTGTATACTGGCCTCTTTTTATGTCTTCAAATGTGCAGAAAATTTGAAACTGTCACCTGGAATAGGTTCCATCTCTTGTGTGTGTTAGATCAAACCAAAGAAGCCCCCAGCCATGCCCAAATGCTGCTCCAAGAGCCTGCCTTCCAGTCCTTACAAAACCTTGCAGGATTAAATGTGTTAACTTTTTTATTTTTGTACAGTTTCTAAGTGATTTTTGCTAGTGGTGTTAAATTGAATTAAGTTTATTTGGGGGTGGGAACACCTCCTCCATTTAAATAAACTGGTGACTTTCCTTTTATTTTTTAAAAGCAGAAACCCATTGTGTGCCTCTCGATTTAAGGGTTTCTGATTACATTATTCTTAAGACCAGCATTTATCCTTTATATACAAAGATATGTTTTTCTTGTTTTTTATTACTGTTTCAGAAGAAAATAAACCTTTTATTTTGCTCTAGACCCAGTAACTGCGCTGGTACATAGAAGCACTGAGAAAACACTTTTGTAACCACCTCTGACTGTTTTTGTATATCAAAGTTGATTACTTTTGAAATATTTGGATCTAGTTTCTAAGTTATTTTAGTGTTTTATATGTTCCCCCAAATCACTTTGAATTGGTCACCAGCATAATGAATATTTGGTGATGTCATGATCAAACTTGTAATGAGCAAAAGCTACCTGGAGTAGCTTTTCCTTCTTTCTTAGGAACCTGTGTTTTGATTACAGTATGACATCACAGATTACCTGAACCCCCTTCGAGTATAACTAGATACTTCTTCCACATTAATTGCTTAATAGTTTGATGAAACTATTGGAAATGGGCATTTTATATGACATGTATGGCTTTAAAATATTTAAAATGAGCAAAAGGAAAAATGAGAAGGTTTATGTGGGTCTGGTAGGTATGGCTGTGGAAAGATATTGCAGTAGTTTTGACACTATTGTTATTACCTTTAATATCATTTACCCAATAAAATGTTAAAACTGAGTTACCATTTGTTGTTTCTTTCTTTAACCTGCCTCATCATAGGTTGTTGGTCTTGTGGGTACCTCTTATTAAAACATTCACAGATGAAGACTTTGAAATAATATACTTTGGAACTGGCATTGATTTCTTTCCAAACTAGCAGTTGGAACACCTCACCTGCCTGCAGCTGCTCCCTACCGTATGATTTGCCTGCATCTTGCCTAGCCCTGAACCCTGGACTGGTGAGGTAGTCTATCCTTTATTGGACAATCTACCCTGGTCATGGATCTGAGACAAGCAGATCCATGAATTTCTGGGGCAGCTTAGTTATGCTTAAGCCTGTTCCAGATGTCTTCCAGATCTTCATGTTATTGGGTCTTACCCCTTGGTAAACTGGTTCACAGCAGTAGCTGTGCCATCCAGTGAAACCACCTGATGAGGTAGAAAGCCTTTCTTTTGCCATCAAGTCTGACATTTTCTCAGTACAGGATAGAATCTGAAAAAGCTGGTACACGTTCATACACATACTTGACATACCACATACTTGTACTTATTACCTGTTACTTTTCCAGTTTCAGAGTGGGATGAGGTGAATGAAGTCTTCAGAACTTGAGCTTGGGGGAAATATCAGTATATATGGCAGACTTTCAAGGGCCAGAGAAGATACATGGTTTAAATAGTGGTCTACTAAGGCAGCCATCTGCTCAATGTTTACCCAGATTCATCATTCAATATAAGTGGCACATAGGATTTTTAAAGTGATTTAGACAATATTAGGTTCAGGTAGAATGGCGTTATTTAATGAGCCCATGGCTTTCATTTTTATAGCATTAGTGGTGAATTCAGTGGTCTGGACAGATTTCAGCTTCAGTGATCACATTGTACCTACCTAAATTCTCCTCAGAGTTTCAGCATTTCCTCTTTAGATTTCATGCCCCACTGGGCACCTTTCAAATAGCTCACTGCTCCAGAGGGCAAGCATGGCTATGTGGGATGAGATGGTTGCTCTGTGTTGATGGAAAATAACATCATGTCAGTGTGAGCTGGGGAAAGTCTGTTGCGAGGAAATCACACCTTGATGCAGAGCTGTCAGTCAGGAGAGTCAGTGAATGGGTTCTCTCACTTTGTGCAGCTCTGACTGCATGAGCTGAGACAAGTGAGGATTTGGGCTAAGCGCTGATGGCTTCCCATCTCTTTGCCCAGGCTTTTCACCTGCAGGTGTAGTTTAGCGGGAGGGCACAACTGAAGCAGGCCTTGGGCATACTGCTTTAGCCACTACATTAAAAAGCCTTTTGTGATCCTATAGTCCATGGTACATTCTCCTGTTCCTACCCCAAGCTTATTCAAGAAAGCTTTCAAGAATCACAGGAAACTGCCTTAACTGGTAAGCACTATTCTGAAGCAACCCTATTTCTTCATCCCAAGAACTTGATTACACCTGTGTTTAAAATGACTCAATATATTATGTTCAGAGTGTATATTGACTGTATTTCAAATTGATTAAATGGACTGACCCAGAGGGCATGTACTTCATATAAACAAATACTGACCTGCACCTGCTGATTGCCATCATGACAGACGATCACATTAGTTTGAAAGAGGTTAGATGTAGGATGCTCTAAGTCTGGAGCACATGCTGGGTTGCTGGGTAGTGGCTACATTACATGCCTCTGCACTCACTGCCAGCCCTGGTGTCCTTGAGTTGACGCTCCCAACAGGCAAGTCACAAGAACTATAAATTTGTTCAGCCTTTAGTCTCCCTCTGTGGTGAAAGAACCTCTGCTATTTAATCAAAGTCTTACCTGGCCCCTCAGTATGTCAAAAAATATGAGATTAAAAGCAGTATCTCATTGTTATAAAGTGCAAATGTATAACAGTTGATGAGAATGATGAGGCTACGTTGATGACTAAAAACTTGTAATTGGGGTGACAGGTGACAACTGCAATTATAGCTACATTTATTTCTGTCTTCTGTTTTGGCTGCACAACAGCAAGAAGGTCCTGATTCACACAGATAGAGGTTATATCTTACTTGTATAGTTTTATAAGAGTGGATACATATGCATAGGCCTAAATAGTGAAATTCCAGTGCACTCACAACCTCCTGAGTGGGACCTGAGAAGGCCTACAAGAAGTTTAGGCAAGAGAAGCATCACTCCTGAGGTTTGAACAGAAACATGTCAACCTAATGGCTCCTGCTCCCATGGGTTGTCTTCAATTGAATTGCTGTTCTGAAAGTAACACATGAGGTGTTTCTGTTAGGTGTTTTTTTTGGGGGGGGGAGGGACATTATTACAGCTTTTAAATATTAGACATTTAAGCCACATGCATTTTTTGAATCAAGTTTTTATGGAAACTTGGATGAGTTCCAACAGAATACCAGGTCCCAAGGACAATCTGAAAACCACTGCTAGAGCCCCAACATACCCAGTTATTTTGAGAGCCTTTGGCAAGCCATCATTTCATTGCCCTTTCCATTTTGGCCTTTTCCTCCCAAATGGCAGCCAATGTGACCCATCAAAATTTACTGAGTGCCTGAGTACATTTTGCCCCTCAGAAGCATGACACTGTGCTTGATTTCAGAATGACTACAGTATCATTTTGTAATAAACAGTCTACTCCGAGCTAAACATTCTAAGGGACACACACATTTGGTCTAGTTGGGAAAAGTCATTTACTCTAGAGCCCAGGCAACATCGGCCTGGCTTTACAGGGTTTCGCTAAATGGCTTCTACTTCAGAGTGGCATTAGAGCAGAGCCGTGGCTGCCCCTTTTGGGAAATGGTAATTCTTTGGTCCTCCAAAATGTCAGCAAAAACCACCCTGCACTGGGCACAGTCACGATTTGGTGAGTAGAGGAAGAGATTGTTTCTGTCCCCACAGTGTGGCTGTCTTGCTCCCTAACTAGCGGGAATGTGCAAGGTGGTTGGGAGAAATCATGTGACTGTATAAGCAAGAGATTTACATACATGCAGAATGGTTTTTTGGTGGCTGAAAGTCGTGTTTCTTACTGTGGAGCTGCCCTGTAAAGGGCATCAGGCCCTTCCCATGAGCAGGAGAGAGAGAACAGCACAGGTAGATACCAGACCATTTGCTCTAAGAAGACCTTCAGGCCTGAGAAGAAAATTTATAGCATGCCTACTGGATGAAAAATGATGCTTTAGGACAGGGGTGTCAAACTCATTTTTGCAGGAGCCACATCAGCCTTGCAGTTGCCTTCAAAGGGCCAAATGTAATTTTAGGACTATGAACGTAACTACACCTTAACTAGGGGCAAGGAGCTCCATGCTGCCACTGGGTAGAAACAAGGTAGGAGGCCTTGTGTTTGCCACCTGTGCTTTAGGGGGAAAGATCCATTCATGGGGTAGGAGGGGTAGACGCCCCAGAGAAGGAAGTCACAGTAACTTTCTGAATCACCTGCTACCTAGGAAAGGACAGGAAGGCAGTATTAAATTTGTATTGTAAAACAGGAAACAACCAGCACACAATAGGATGTTTAAATCACATTTTAACTGACAGGAAGCTGCAAAGAGTTGTAGCTATTGCCTGAACAGCAGGCAGATTTGACACTAAGAGTTGCTATAGTCACTGTGCATATCAACATATGTGGATTTGTGCCTATCAGAGTAGGAGACAGAGTTGGCCAGAGAGCTGGATGGGGTAATCACATTCCCTACTCCCACATAATCCTGGCAGAGTAGAAAGGGTATAGTGGAAGGGAAAGAATGGGAAACCACCATCTTTTTTGAAATGTGAGTAATGCAAACATTTCCCTAAACTTTCTCTACTTCAAATATTCAAATGAATTCCAGGATCTCTGTGTGGAGAAACTGCCACCCTGCTGGCATAAGTCTCAGCAATGGCCCCTTTCCCAGAATTGTGGTCAGGGACAGTGGATGGCAATAGTGACCTCTGCATATGAAACGATGCCCCTTGGGGACTTGGTTCTTATTTATCTTGCCTAGCATATGTGCTTTATTATACTCATAAATGATGGAACTTAAAAGGGGAATAAGGTGTTAATCTGGTTATTCAAACAGGATGGGATTGTTCCTGTGGGGTTACCCCACTTGGGTTTGTACCATTCCAGTCTTGAAAAAGGTCAAATAGAAATTGCTAAAAGTCAGCACTAGGCTGGGAAAAGACAGGCAACACCCTTTCATCTACAGAAGGTTACACAGTGATTCCTGTAAGCAGGGTGCACAGGTCACTTGAAAGTTAAAAAGAAACTCCTTCCTTTCCACCTCCTTTTTTTGACATTTTCTTTTATTGAGGTGAAATTCACATAACATACAATTAACCACTTTAAAGTATACAATTCAATGGTATTGGGTGTATTCACAATGTTATGCAACCAGTGGCTCTCTCTGGCTTTAAAACTTTTTCATCACTCCATGAAAACACCCCATCCCTTCCATTAAAAGGCTGCTCCCCATTCCTCCCTTGTCCATCCCCTAAGTAACCTCTAATCTTCCTGTCTCTGAATTTGCTTAATCTGGATATATCATACAATTGGAGTCATACAACGTGTGATCTCTTGTCACAGGCTTCTTTTACTTAGCGTAATGTTTTTCAGGGTTCATCCAAGTTGTAGCATATTTTAGTACTTTGTTTCTTTTTATGGCTGAATATTTCATCATATGTATATACCACAATTTGTTTATCCATTCACCCATTGATGGACACTGGGCTGTTTCAACCATTTGGCTTTTTGAATGATGCTGCCATAAACATGTCTAAGTGTCTGTATGGATATATGTTTTCATTCCTCTTAGGCATGGAATTGCTGAATCAAATGGAAATTCTATGCATGTTTTCTCGAAGGAACCATCAAACTGTTTCCACAGGGACTGCATGCACCATTTTATATTCCATCAATAACGTACGAAGTTTCCAGTTTTTCCATATCCTCACCAGTACTCATTATTATCTGTCTTTTTGGTAATAGTCATCCTACTGGGTGCGAAGTAGAATCTCATTGGGGTTTTCAATTGCATTTCTTTAATGACTAGTGATGTTGAATATCTTCTGTTTGTTGGTCTTTTGGAGAACTGTCTATTCAAGTCCTTTGGTCATTTTTTATTGGGTTGTTTGTCTTTTTGTTTTGTTGTAAGAATTTTTTTTATATATTCAAGATATTAAACCCTTATCAGGTAAATGACTTGAAAATATTTTCTGCCATTTTGTAGGCTTTTTCTCATGTTTGAAAATGTCCTGTGATGAACAAAAGTTTTTAATTTTTGTTCCAATTTATCTATTTTTTCTTTTGTTGCTTTTGTTTTAGCTGTCAAATCTGAGAATCCATTGCCAAGTCCTAGATCACACAGATTTACCTCTATGTTTTCTTCTAATAGGGTTAGCCCTTATATTTATTTAGGTGGTTGATCTACTTTGAGTTAATTTTTTAAAAGATTTTATTTATTTATTTTAGACAGAGGGGAAGGGAGGGAGAAAGAGAAGGAGAGAAACATCAGTGTGTGGTTGCCTCTCACACTCCCCACTGGGAACCTGGCCTGCAACCCAGGCATGTGCCCTGACTGGGAATCAAACCAGTGACCCTTTGGTTCACAGGCTGGCTCTCAGTCCACTGAGCCACACCAGCCAGGGCTTGAGTTAGTTTTTGTATGTGGTGTGAAGCTGGACTCCAACTTAATTTTTTAAAGATGTGATTATTCATTTGTCCCAATATCATTTGTTGAAAAGACTGTTCTTTCCCCCACTGAATTGTCTTGGTACTCTGGTTGAAAATCAATTGACCATAGAGGTTTGGGTTTATTTCTGGACTCAGTTCTATTTCATTGGTCTATATGTCTATCCTTATGCCAGTACAACAGCTTGTAATAAGTTTTGAAATTGGGAAATATGAATGCTTTTCTTTTTTTACTATTGTCTGGGCTACTTATTCCTTATAAATTTGAAGGATTGGCTTTTCCACTTCTGCAAAAAATATTTTTATAGGGATTGTATTGAATCTGTAGATCACCTTGGGGAGTATAGTCACAAGCTGCTTAACAATGGGCACATGTTCTGACAAACCTGTCATTAGGCCATTTCATCATGGTACAAACATCATAAAGTACACTTATAAAACCCTAGATTGTGTAGCCTACTATACACTGAGGCTATATGGTCTACCACTGGTGTATATGCAATCCATCATTGACCGAAATGTCAAATATGCAGAACATAACTGCATTAGCATATTAACAATATTATATCCTCCAATCCATGAGTATGAGATGCCTTTCCATTTATCTAAGTCTAATTTCTTTCAGTAATATTTTGTAATTTTCATTGTATAAGCCTTTTATTTCCTACGCTAAATTTCTAGGTTATTTTATTCTTTTGGATGCTGTTCTAAATAAAAGTGTTTTCTTAGCTTCCTCTTCAGATTGCTGTATTGGCATATAAAAACACAACTGACTTTTATTTGTTGATCTTATGCACTGAAACTAACTTTCTTTCCCCTTCCTCCCATCCTCCCTCCCTTTCTTTCTTCCTTCCTTTTTTCTTCCTTTCTTTTCTTTATTATTTATTAGCTCTAGTAGTTTTTTGTGTGTGCATGTAAGGAAGATACACACACACAGGTGTGGGAAAAAGTAGGTTTACAGTTGTTTATATATAAATAAATACAATAACTAATAAATAATAATACAAGAAGAAACTGTCTTGCATACTCACAATAGTAAACCTACTTTTGTCACTTCCCCAATCATCTATGAATATAGTTTTACTTCTTCCTTCACAATTTGGATACCTTTGATTTCTTTCTCTTGCCTAATTGCTCTAGCTAGGACTTCCAATGATGAATAGCAGAGGAAAGCAGGCATCCTTGTCTTGTTTCTGATCTCAGGGAGAAAACTTATAGTCATTCACCAATGAGTGTGTTAGCTGTGGATTTTACATATATGCCTTTTATCACATCAAGGAACTTGCCTTCTATTCCTAGCTTGCTAAAGATTTCATCATGAACCTGGCTGGCGTAGCTCAGTGGATTGAGCATGGGCTGCGAACCAAAGTGTTGCAGGCCATAACCCCCAGCAACCATACATTGACGTTTCTCTCTCTCTCTATCTATCTATCTCCCTTCCTTCCCTCTCTAAAAATAATAAATAAAATCTTTTAAAAAAAAGGTTTCATCATGAAAGGGTGTTGACTTGTCAAATTCTTTTTCTGTGTCTATTGAAAGAATCATTTTCCCTCTGTGTTCTGTTAATGTGGTATACTGCATTAGTTGATTATCTTCTGTTGAACCAACCACCCTTACATTTCTGGGACAAATCCCACTTGGCCATGGTGTATAATTCTTTTAATGTGATGTTGTATTCAGTTTGCTGATGTTTTGTTGAGGACTTTTGTGTCTACAGATATAAAGGATACTGGTCAGTGGTTTTTTCTTATAGTATCTTTGGCTTTGGTATTGGGTAACAATGGCCTTTCTGAATAGACCTACTGTTAAATCTTTACATGTTTGCTAGAATTCACCAATGAAGCCTGTTGGGAGAAATTTGATTATGGATTCAATCTCTTGTTATAGGTCTGTTCAGATTTTCTATTGCCTGGAGTCAGTTTTGGTAATTTGTGTGTTTTTAGGAACTTGTCCATTTCATCAAGACTATCTAATTTGTTGCAATACAACTACTTATAATATTCTCTTATTATTCTTTTAATTTTTGTAAGGATGGTGGTAACATCGCTGCTTTCATTTCCAATTTTAGTTTTTTGTATCTTTTTTCTTAATGAGTCTAATGATTCTTACATTTTGTTGACCTTAAAGATCCAACTATTTGTTTCAATGATTCAATTTTCTCCAATCCATTTATCTCTGCTCTAATCATGATTGTTTCCTTCCTTCTGTTGGCTTTAGGTTTGTTTGCTCTTCTCTTTTAGTTCCTGAAGGTATAGAGTTAAGGTGTTGATTTCAGAGCTGCTCCTTTAATGTAAGTATTCACAGCTATAAATTTAACTATTAACAGTACTTTCATTGTATCTCATAAGTTTAGGTATATTGTATTTTAATTTTCATTCATCTCAAAGCATTTTATAATTTTCCTAGTGCTTTTTTATTTAATCCAACTGGTTTTTTAAGAGTATGTTTTTAAATTTCCTCATCCTGAAATTTGTTTTGAGGTTTCTTTGTTATTTCTAGCTTCATTCCATGTGTTCAGAGAAAATACTTTGAATAATTCAAATCTTTAAAAATTATTTACAATTGTTTTATGGTCTAACATATGATGTATCCTGGAGAATGTTCCATGTACACTTGAGAAGAATGTGTGCTCTGTTCTTGTTGGGTTTCTACTGAATATTCTGCATATGTCTTTTAGGTCTGGTTAATTTATAGTTTTGTCTAAGCCTTCTGTTCCTTATTGATCATATTGTGTAAGTGTTCTGTCCATTATTTAAAGTGAGATATACAAGTCTCCACCTGCTATCACAGAACTATTTCTCTCTTCAATTCTGTCAATATTTCATTCATATCTTTTAGGCTGTGTTGTTTGGTGTGTATATGTTTCCAACTGTTATATCTTCTTGATAAATTGGTCCTTTTATTAATAGAAATGCCTTTGTCTCCTATAACATTTTTTTTTCACTTAAAACCTATTTGTCTTGTATTAGTTATCCCAGCTGTCTTTTGGTTACTGTTTGTAGAATATCTCTTTCTATCCTTTCACTTGCAACCTATTTGTGTCTTTGTGTCTAAATTGAGTCTCTTAGAAACAGCATATAGTTAAATCATGCATTTTAATACCAATTTTGCTAATATCTGTCTTTTAATTTACTAGTCTAACCCATTTACATTTAAAGTGGTTACTTATAATGAAAGTTTTTATCTGCCATTGTGCTATTTGTTTTCTATAATGTACATCATTTTTGTTCCTGAAGTCCTTTAATAGTGCATTCCTTTGTGTTTGTTGGATTTTTTTTTTTTTTGCTAATATACCATTTTGATTCCCTCTTCATTTCCTTTTTTCTGTATATTTTATTTATTTTCTTAGTGGTTACCATGGGGTCTGTAATTAACATCCTAAATTTATAACAACCTATTTTAATCACCACTTGCTTTTCTTCTTTCTCTTCATTCTAAATAGATTGTAGTTTAGAGCAGTTTTACATTTACAGCAAAGTTGAGCAAAAAGTACAGTTTACATATATTCCCTGCCACCCTGCCTCTCCCCATAGCATCCTCCCACTACTATTAACACCCCATACCAGAGTTGTACATTTCTAGCAGTCAGTCAACCTGCATTGATACATCATTATCACCCAAAGTCCATGGTTTACATTAGTTTACCCTTGATATTGTACACTCTAAGGGTTTTAACAAATGTATAATGAAATGTATTCATCATTATAATATCATACAGAGTAGTTTCACTGCCCTAAAAATTATCTGTGCTTCACCTAATCAACCGTCCCACCATACCAGCCTTGGCAACCACTGATCTTGATCACCCATTTTAAATAATTATAATAGATGACATTTAGTTAGTGCATATGTGAGCTAAGGACCATGTTATACACTTTTCAACGGTGTTATGAATTTCTCATTTTATAGAATAAGTATTGAGTTCAAAGAGGTAATCAGTTGTTAAAGGCCACCTAGCTGCAAAGTGGTAGAGGCAAGATTGAAACCAAGTTTGTTAGGCTCAGAGACTTTATAATTCACTCTGCTGTCTTGATAGGAGGAGGATAATGGTGACAATGATGGTAAAGGTGGTGGTGATAATGGCAGTAGTGGTAGTATTTAATATTTATGTAAACTTCTCACAATGTGCCAAGCACTGTGTCAAGTGCCTTATGTAATCAATCCTCACAACAGTTCTATGAAGTAGGTACTATTATTGTTGCCATTTTATAGATCAGCAAACTGATGCTCAGTGAGGTTAAATAACAATATTTCTCAAATGCACAGAATCTGTTCAGTGGAGCCTAGTGACTGTCATTGAAGACTTCATTTTGACCATCCACTCTCTCTGTTGAGCTAGAAATAGCAAAGACATAGGATAGGGTCTTTCCCTGAAAACTGGTTGGTTTGAGTCTTGAAGTTTAAAATCCAGAGACTTAAACTTGTTATTTGATTCTTTCTTTCATAAGGGCACATGAGGTCTGATAGCTCTGCTCTCAAGGGCAGCAGACTGCCCTTAGTTGTCCAGCCCTAGTTACTGTCTTTCTTGTCACAAGAGGACTGCCCCAGGCTTCTGAATATACAACTAAGGTTCAGAAATAGCCCCGTAATCGGCCTCATCAGCTTTGAAGGGGGCCCCTGCATGAGGGGCCTAAGTAGGCCAACACTTTAACCCAGTTACATGAGGGCAGCTGTAATCTGGGCTGATCATGTCTTGCTAAACTGTTGGTGGTGTGGGGGAGGGTGCAGAAGATGAGCAAGATGGAATGACTAAAGTCAAGTTGGGTCTTCTGGGGAGCAATGTCCAAAAACTATTTCCTGTTCCTAAGTGTACAGGGATTTCACTGGAGTCACTCCTTCCCCTTCTGGCAGAGCTTGATACAAAGGCTGCAAGGGCCAAGCTTAATTAGAGTGGCTGCCAGGACTGAGGGAAGCTTGGTGGTAATTTCCAACTACAGTGAATGTCCACAGCATAGGCTACTCTTGGTTAAGGTGCTGCTTTTCTTTAAAAGGCCCACTAACTATCCCTTCTACCACTTTGTTAGAAGAGATGAAGAAATCATTGTCTTCCTCTGTGTGGGCCAGACAGCTGCTCACATCAACCCACGGAGTTCACATCAGACTGGGCTCATTTCCCCACACCCCTTGTAGCTCACCTCTGGCAATAACTGGCTCTGAGAGCTCCCTGGGAAAGAAGGCTGAGCTGTCTGGCCAGGCTGTGGTTGGGAAATAAAGAAACCAGAATTTTTCCAAAGGAGTTTTCTCTAGCCAGGTGGGTGACTATCATGGGGAAAAGGAAACAAAGTTAATGATCATGGAATTACAGTGACTCTAAGACACCTCAGACTGTCAAATACCCTCTTCTTTAAGAAGTTGCTGATTAAAGTATGTCATGCCATTGCTTATACAATGCATCCCAAAGTTAGAGATATTAAAATGTGGGAAAAAAGTCTTAGGCTCAACAAAATACAGAAATATTTCTTAAAAGTGAGGTACAATCTCCCCTCCATACCCACATGGAAACAGTAGTGAAAATCACAACTAACCTTTGGCCTCTGAGAACAAGCAAAGTAACCACACTGTCTAGAAATAGAACCCCCTTACATTGGACACAACTTTTTTAGAAAACCTTTTCACACCCTGTTATCTCACTAGATGCCTCATAGCTTCTCTGAAATTCAGAGAGGTATGACTTGGGCAAGGACACCCAGGACTTAAGAGGGGACAGAGAACTGGAACTGCAGGCCCCTTCTTCTGAGCACTATACTGTTTCAACTACTATACTATGATCTCTATGTACAAAAGGTAGAGACAGAACTAGTGAGGATGTAAATAAGTGGCTTTTAAACCCTTTTCCCAATGAATTTATTTATACACCCTCAACATACAACACAGAGCAAAATTGGTTTTGTTGTGGGTGAAGCAAGGGGAATGGACAGAAGCCCAACTTCACTGCCTTCATCCATCCAACATCCCAAGTGGCCTCTAAGGCACCTCCCCAGCCTCCTTGAAGCTTTGAGGAACAATTTCCTAACCTGTGGAGTAAAGGGGCTTCAACTATGTTGTTAACATTCTTTTTCTTAAGCTGAACTTAGATATTATTTTTATCCCTTTTGTTATATCTTAAACTTTCATTTAAAAAACACTGGTATAGATGGTCAGTTCAAACACATGACTCACAACCTGGAAACTTAAAGTAAAACAAACAGGAAAAAAAGTTTGCTTTTAATTATTAGCTGGGTGAAGCCACTGAAAACTGTTTTTGAAACTCCTCAAGTAATTCCGATATGCAAGAAAATTTATAAGCCCCTGTATGAGTGTTATCTTATCAGCTCCAACATTCCAGAAATCTGAGGATATGTCCTGGAGTACACAGGAAGGACCCTCCATTCTCAGGGAGAAGAATACTGGAGAGCCCAGGGCCTTTCTAAAAATATAATATCAAAGTGAATGAGGGTCCTGGGAACAAGGGAAGAGGAAGACACAGCTGAAGGGACAGCAAAAGCAGGCAGCACTTCTGCGGGCCCCTTGGATAGACAGAGGGGAGGCAGAAGATGAGGGACAATTGGTCTTTGGAGCAGAGGTATGGCTGGGGATGGGTCTTGGAAAGGAGAATAGCCTGGGGCCATGCTATTGGCCCTGTAACCCATCACAGATACCTCAAGGAAGCATCACCCTCCTTGCTAAGACCTGCCTCATTGTGGGCTGCTTAGGCTACTGTCTGACTGAGATGTACGAGAAGCTGCACAATAGCTGCAAAATCAGCTGTGAAGGGCAAAGCCCTTTGGGTCATCCACTAACAACAGGAGCAGCCTTCCCTACTGCCTCCCTGGGAGATACTTAAACCCCTTTACCAAACAGTTCAGACATTCTGGATGTGCAATCTAGATGCTGGGCAAATGCTGACTGGGAAAGGGGAGGGTACAGGCAGTTACAGAGTCCTTGACTGTGGATTAGGCCAACCTTGGTTGTTGCCAAGGTTGGCAAACCACATATCCTTTGAAAAAGCCATTGCCATTTGTTAAACTGACATCTGTGTATCTCTGTTCCTCCACTGGCTTTGGTGGACCAAAACAAGGGAAAAACTCACTGGGGGCTCAGATGGTAACCATCCCAAGCTGCTTCATACCCCACCAAGGTACAGGTGATGCATTCCATGGACTGGTTGGGCTTTCACCGTGCAAACTCCAAGTCTGTGTACCCTAGAAACAGAGGGGTGACTCTGATGGGGATGAACCTGGTGAGGATGAGCCAGGGATATGGCAAAGCAGATGGATGATGCCTTCCTCACCTTCTACCCAGAGGTCTGGGTTACAGTCAGGTGAACAGATACTGTCTCAGTTCTCTTCCATCCCTACACCAGCACCTCACCCAAGATCCCAACCACAGAGAGCCCTACAGAGAAGCAGGATGGGACTCTCAGCAAGGAGGCCCAGAATCTGGAGCTTGAGGTGTTTTGACAAACAAAGGCACACGTCCCATGCAGCAGAGGTCACAGGATGGCTCCTGCTTCGGGGCCAAGGATTCTCCCTCAGGTGATTATGGTGCCTGCAGGATTCCAAGAAAGATCACTGTTCATCTATCACCTTCTATGGAGCAGGTCCCAGGTGCTAAGGGCTGGAGGGAAAATCAGACCCTACCTTGCCTTCAAGGAGCTCAACAGCCATGAGTGAGCCTTAAAGGATTACACAACAGGGGGCAAGTTGCAGCCCAGGAGTGAGCACTAGGTGCTGTGGAAGCCAAGCAGAGAAGAATCTAATGAGGACTGGGGCTCAGGGAAAACTGTGCACAGGAACTGATCCTTGAGCTCAGGCCTTTGGACAAGAAGGGAGAGTAGAGAGCTAATAAAACAGCAGAGAAAGGCGAAGAAGTGGGTAAATGTAATGGTACAAAAAATGGAGTATGGTATGCCTGGAGCAAGCGGTCTCCCCCTGTGTATGGTTCCTGGGGGGCCTGGGAAGGAGATGAAACCTAGATGTTTACGGGGCCCAGGGAAATGAAGCAGTCAGATTTGCATTTGAAAAACTGCTGCCCATAGTAGGGAAAAGGCTAGAGCAGAGACAAAGGCATAAGCACTAGCCCAGGCAAGAGGAGGGCATGGCCTACGTCACTGGTATTTAGCAATTCCTAAAAAGGGAGACACATGGAAAGGTCATGGGCCCAACTTTTGTCCCGTCCATCCAAGAGCTTCTTTCCTTCCTTTCACCTGAGCTAACTCTACCTTGACCCTTGTGCCCCTTCCCCTACCCCCACTCCTATACCTTTCAGCTCTGCTCTGAGCCTTGCCAATCAGGCCTGTGGGCAGCACAAAAAAACATGGCTTGACTACTTCAGCCATGCAGTCATGGGTCTCATTTTCATCTCTCCTGCTTGCCACATCATTTTCCAGCTCTCCTGGATTTCCTCCCTTCTTTTTTGGGTTTGCCCAGTAGCGCCAGCAGCCCAAACAGGCCATGGAGTCTGGGAGTGTGTAAAGCACTCTCTAAAATTGGTTTCACTTCTCCATTTACTAGCTCTGTCTGTCAGGTGGCAACAGCATTGCCAGTCAACTCACTGTATTTTTGTGGGATTCACATGAGGTACTGTGCGTGGCAGGACTTAGCATCATACTTGGCACATGGCTGTACTTACTGCTTTGTAGATGGGAGAATCTGGAGTGGCAAGAGATCAAAGGACTTGACCTACATGGTGGTTTTGTGACCCAGGGTCGCAGGCCCCTGCTTCCTTGCTATGCTGGGTGCCCGACTACTGACCAGTAAGGACATCCAGCAGCACTGCAGGCCACTTTGGCTAGCTGTATCCCTTCTAGAAACAGCAGCAGCACCAGTAAAACACCTAGGAGGGCCTCTGTTTGATGTAATGTCAAGCTGGAATAATCACATTCACCATGGGCTGTTCAGTGGGTAGCCTTGGGCAGGCAGGTCTGACTGCTCCTAAAGTGCAGAGTTATCTTCTCCACTTCTCCCCATAGGATATTCTGACTTGTGCTGGGCACAGGGCCCAAGTCGAACAGTGCTGGCACAGAGCCAGCCCTCAAAGAACTTAGGATGACAAAGTCTGAACATGTTGGTTTCACTGTTACCTTCTCAGTCATCCAGCCTGGCTCCATGCAACATGGGCCCAGTGAGCGCAGCAAATGTCCCCATCAGACAAGCCCTGCTAAGAGCAAAAGAATCCCTGGGTCCCTGGCAGAAGCAGGCAGCATGTGGGAATTTAGGGCCACACATCCTGCCTCACAGCTCCCAGGGCAAAGCTATGTGGAGAGTGCCTCTGGGGCTCTGCTCCATGGTGTGGTGGACCAGCGCCCCCCTTTTGTCTCCTTTTCAAAGCAGGGGGCCTTCTGGGAGGGTCTGGAAAGTAAGGCCAAGACTCCTGGGTTCTCATAAATCTTTTAATAACAGTAAATGAAGAAAACATTGTAACAGTAAGTCCCATGGTGAGGGTTCCTTTTCATTCAGGGATCATCAAGAAAAACACCTAAGACTAAAATTCAAAATGCTAAGTACATAAATTAATGACCATTTCTTTCCAAAGGTGACTGCAGAACCATCTTGATACAATCAAAAGGTTTTAGAAAACAGGGAAAACTCATTACAAAATGCCCCAAGAGATGAACAAACTAATGGGGGCAGAGGGACCAAGAACCAGCTTGGCAAAAATACTCACCATGCTGTTTAGGGGGATTATATAGACTGGTCTAAAAGGGAGCCATCAAGGGGAGCAGTGACAGGGAGGGGTCAGCCTTTGGGATGAGGAAGGACAGGGGTGGAGTGTAAGAGGGACAGACGCATTTGCCAATTTCCTGGCAGAAATAATTACAGATCAGACTATCTTATTCTCTCCACCACAGTAACACCAATAGAAATGAATAATTCTTTAAAATATAAAACAAAACTGACAGTGGAAGTTTCTAAAACAAGAGCTTTGCTTAAAATGACTTGTTTCATTTCATGCCACTGAGCACTGAGCAGCAAACCACTGTACAAAAATGTCACAGACAAGAACAACAACAAATGAGTAGGTTTTCCTGAGCACAAAGTGAATTGATCTATATACATAAAAAGAAGGCTCCCTCTCTGTCATGACTCTACCCACCACCCAGAGGGCAGGTCAGGGTAGAGCATGCAGGAGGAAGGTCATTTCTGTCTGGGGCCTTGCCAAGGAGCACACAAAGGCCTGTAGGCCCCCCTCTTATGTCTGCTCCAGATTCACCAAAACCAGCAGTGCACCTGCATGTTATCCTGCAATGTCATACATGGCCCTTCTATATGTATATATATATTTTTTAATTTGGATTTTAGAGAGAGGGGAAGGGAGGAAGAAAGAGAGGGAGAGAAACCTTGATGCAAAAGAGAAACATCAATTTGTTGCCTTCCATACGCACCCCAATCAGGGACCAAACAAACAACCCAGGCATTTGCCTTGACCAGGAATAGAGCTGGTGACCCTTCGGTTTGCAGGACGACGCCCAAGCAACTGGACCACACCTGCAGGGGCTCGGCCCATCTTTTTTCCTCCCATACCTCCCCTTAAGTCTTCCAAAGAGGACACATGACTCTGGATCAACATCTAGAGATTCAGGGAAGTCTTTTTGGCTAAGGGAACAGGAAAAAGGGCTTTTCACCACCTAGTGAGGGACTCAGCTTACTCCTACAGCACCACCCAGCCCCAATACCAGTGTCTGGGGACCTGCTGACAATTTGTTATCTATGGGTAGCTGTGTCTACTCGCCAGAAAGCAGAATTATCAAGCAGCACAAATAGCAAAGCCCTGGCCAAGGCTGCAGCTAAAGAGATGATCTGATAGCTAGACTTGTGGTACTGGATGGTAAAGTGCACTGCCCATGCAGCTTATCCCAACCACTCTGCAAGCAGCTTCTGTGAATACTGAGAAGTTCAAGGAGAAAGAGAGAGCACTGACCTGTGGAGAAAGAGTCTGTGCTCTTCTCACAAGTTCACAGAGTTACACATCACTGGGAAAAAAATGGGCCAGGTCATCCTTGGTGTCCAAAACCAAATACTGAGACTGCAAGCAGGCATGACCATATTCCTGCTCTTATCAGCTGATGCCACAGGTTGGACAACTGAACAGACTGTTCTCATTGGCCCATATCCTTGGCCAAGGCTACCCAGGGGCTTGAGGGAACACTCATTTCTCTTCTTAGGGCTGTTTTGAAAGAAGCTGTCCACTCCTACAAACACTCTCTCAAACACACACTAAGCTCGCACACGATGGCTAATGACATGGAAACTTGGCCAGAGTGGTTGGGGAACCTCCTTGGCACTGAGAGGAAGGCCCTGAGGAGGAGCTGGGAAGTTCACGCCCACTGGTAAGGGCTCCTCTCTCTAAGGCAGGCTGCCAGGTTTTGGGCCAGGTTTGGTCCAAGGTGCAAGTGGGGTACAGACCAATTCAGATGCACACTGCTCCCTAACACCTCAGAGTCCCTGGTGCCCTGTGGAGCCTCTGGACTAGGTTCACTCTCTCTTCCTCCCACCTCCATGTTTCTGAGCCAGCTGGCCCTCAGAAGCCTTGCATCTCCCCTTCATGTATTCCCTCCTCTGACAGGTGTATGTGTCTTTGGCTTGGCCAGGACAGGCACATGGCGTTCACTTTCTTCTTTCCTTCCAAGCAGCAGAAAATGTCAGCCAGAATGGGACACTGAGCTGTAGCCAGGGTAAAGGCAAGCTCTAGAGGCATGCCAATGCAGGGAAAGCTTGGGTGGACTGGCAACTGTGCCACGCCACACAGGGAGAAAAAGAGCTTCTGCAGAGTCACTTATAGCCCTGTGGCCAGCTGAGGCATGCCATCTGCCTACAGAGACTCCATGCACTGGTAGGGGGCAAGGCAGGCCCCTAAAGCCTCTACCCATGACCTCCTTCCAACTTTTCCTTTTGTTAAGAGGCTGAGAGGCTGAGAGGCACTGAGGCCTTGCACATTTCCTTATCAGCCCATCCTCCATGCAGCACTTTGATGGTGGGCAAGGCAAATCTAGATAATCAAAAGGTTCCTCTTCTGGACTGCAACCCTAGGGTGAGAGGCACTAAGGAAAACTTCTTCATTACCTCAAAGACAGCAGAAAATGAAGGTTACATGTCTCTCAGAGCCCATAGGGACTTTGAGTACCCAGTGTTCTCCCTCTTGTTGCTCCACACCATGGGGGTTGATAACGTCAGTGCCAGCAGCCATCTGCAAAAGGGCAGTTCCATGGTTGCTGCCCTTGGCCTCCCCTTGCTCAGAGATACTCTCCTACATTTTGCTACATCCCGTAGGTCCATTTGCTAAAATTGTAACCACTGAGTCACTAAAGCTCAATCTACATCTCATACAGTAACACCTGAAATATTGAAACTGGTCCAGGGAAACTGGGTTACCTAGAGGGGAAGATGAGAGGGGAAGCCCACCAGAGGAAGTCACTGAACCATTTTTTCTGTTCTTAAGTAAATCTCCTTAATACAAGCTAACAAGAAGGGAGCAAAAGCCTAGCCACTGTCTCCCTTCTTGGGATCCATGAGTGACTTACCTAAAGTCTTTCAACAAAAGGTCTTCCATTTGGAGCAGTTGCATCTCTACCCATGAGGATTTAATTCCTTGGTACCTCCCTTTCAACCTAGACATGGGCTTAGGAGGGGGGAGCATGTGATGCCTCCCACGATAAACAATTCAGTACTGTATCTGGCTGCAGTGATGATATCTGGCCCTAAGGAGACAACACCAGCAGGATCTGTATCTTCTGAAACCCAGGATGCTGATATATCCTGTGAAGCCACAAAATTCACCAGAGCCCCTCCAGAGAGATGCCCTGGTGCAAGGATTCTCCAAACTCAAACATCCAAAAACAAATGAGAAAGCAAATAAAAGCCAAAAAGCAAAAAAAAAAGCAAGCAAACAAACAAAAACCAAAGACAGAGAGAGAGAAAGAACCTTTAAGGGGCACTCTAGATTAAACTGGCATCTCTTACCAACATGAAACTGAAATGGGACATATGAGTCAAATCTGTTTTCTGTTTTCTCAAGTTACCACTTCTGTTGATTAATTTCTATGCTCACTTTTGGTTGGGATGTGGGCTAGTCCTCAGCTCTCACAGACAGAGTGTGCCCAGGGTCCTGCCTAGAATTACTTGTGGACATTTAAACGTTGTTCACTTCAGATTTGCCATTGCAGCAGCTCTCTATCCTCTTCAATGCAATCAAGCCCTTGGACTGGGTAGTGTCCCATCTCCCACTGCAGGCAGCCTCCTGGAGAGTGTGGCTGGTTGGCTGCTTGCTTTGAGTCATGAGATACCAACGGGAAGAATCTGGCCAGTTCTATTTTGGCCATGAGTTGGGAAATCCCAGGGCTCTTGGCTTCCTGCTGGTATAGAAACAAGGCCTCAGTCCCCTTGCAATGGGGGCTTTACTGGAAACAAAGGGGACCCCAGCACAAACCTGTAGGTCCCTGGCAGTGGAGAAATGAAACACAACCAATCTCATCACTTCTATGCCCAAATAACTACTGCTTGTTGTTTCCTTTCTCCTCAACCAGCTGTTGTTAGAGTACCAACAAGCAGAGTGAAAGCTACAGACTACTGTCTCCCTATGTAAGGCCACTGGGAGCAGGAAGAAGGAGCAAAGGGGTGAAGGATCTACCCCTTTAGTGACTGGATCTTTCGATCCAGCCCTCAGCACTACACCCATGTTCCAGGCAATGTCCTGGGAGGAAAAGCTGGGGAAGGAAGAGTGGTGGAAGAAAGGGACAGAAAGGAGGAAAAAAGAAATACACCAAACATTGTACTGCCCTCTCCCAAGATTTCATTAAGAACTGGGTGTTCTTCAAATCAAGTCAGGACTTGTTTCCTCAGGGAGAGAAAAAAACCACCTTCAGTCTATTTTCTTGGCTGGAAGCCGGAGCAAATCCAGCAGATATTTACACAAGGGCCCAACCATATATGAGAACAGGATGACCAGCTTCCCGTGGGTCATGGTCATGAGAGTCTGGTGTCCCGAGGCCCAGATGCGATACCAGGGGCCGTAGAATGGGTCTGAGATGGCCGGACACAGCATGTTGTTCAAATTCACTTCGGTGACCTGCAGGGACAAGGGAGGTAGAGTGAGCGTTCACCATCCTTAGGCTTTCTCTGGCTTCTGCCAGTTCAGCCATCTCTACCTAAAGGGAAACTAGAGAAGTAGGGATTAACAAATCCCCACCTGTTCATAATAGGATTTCTCTCCCCTAAGTTTCATGAGTGAGTCAAAGCTAGAGCCCTCTGGAGGTGATGGGGAAGGCTGTTGTCCACTAGAAGATCTGTTTGGTTTTGCTCCATCTTGCCTACTATGTCGAGCGTAGGACCTGTTGTTATTCCTAAGCATCTACTATGTGCCTAGTCCCTGGAAAGGTGTTATGGAAGAAAAGAACAGTTAACAGCATGGTCCCTGCCTCCACATAACTGGCAACCAATCAAGTTAGGGTAATCTGTCTACCACATCTGACCTCAGACCAGATGGAGCTCATCAGGTCTGCTCCACCAGGAGATCTACATAGTGTACAGAATGTGGACAAAGTGTTCAGGTAAGATTTCATGAAGGAACTGGCACCTGAATGCACTCATGAAGGATGGATGGGGGTCACAGCAAAGAATGGAATAAGCAGAGCCTTCCTTGTAGGAGGTGTGGCCTGAGTCAGCCTGGAAGTGGGATCAAGTATGGTATGGATGGTGACATAAGGACACTGGCTCTTCTGGAATCAAGGAGGCACAGTAGAGAGCAGTGCCAATAAAGGTGTGAAGGTCATACTACTTCATCCCTATTGTCAGGAAGAATGCACACTTTAGGCAGGAGCTCAAACCACACCCCTTGGTAAATCAGAGTAGAACAATATGCTAGGGTAGGGGAAATAAGGTAACTGCTTCTACAAACACACTGCTGACATCAATTATACACCCTAATCCTGCCAGGTCCTGCAAGGTTTCACATGGAAAATACTACATTACTTCCGCTCACACACAAAACCAGACATGCCACACCTGCCCCAAGGACAGCCACTACACCTTACTTCCAAAGCCCTTCAAACCAATTCACATTAAAAACCAGTCCTCAGCCCTGGCTGGCGTAGCTCAGTGGATTGAGCGTGGGCTGGGAACCAAAGTGTCCCAGGTTCGATTCCCAGCCAGGGTACATTCCTGGGTTGCAGGCCATAACCCCCAGCAACCGCACATTGATGTTTCTCTCTCTCTATCTCCCTCCCTCCCTCTCTCCCTGCCTAAAAATAAATAAATAAAATCTTAAAAAAAAAAAACAGTCCTCACCACCTGTTGGGGAGGTTGGGGGTTTTGTACCATGTCACTGAGGGGTGCAGAGCTCTCCACCCTTGAGGATGAGGTGGCAGAACCAGGACTTGAACTTAGGTCTCCTGACCCCCCCAGCCCCAGCCCTGAGCTTTTCCTATTCACTTCGCCACCAACAGACACCCATATACTCAGTATTCTTCAGTTCTTGATAATTCAAATACTGAGTCCAGCCACCATCCAAGCTCTCGGCAGGTCTGAACACCCCAGAATGTCCAACACTGTACTTCCACTGACCATACAGCTCAGGGTCTGGGAATAGGCTCAAAGGTCTACCCAGCCCCAGAGTAAGGGTTATGGTCATGCCTCCCCATGGGATCCACAGCAAACTACTTTCTAGTTGCAGCTCACTGTTTCTGACCCAAGTGGCCATGAGTGAAAGGTGGCATCCTTGACTCCCAATGGATGAAAGAAACAGCCATTACTAAAGGATTCAGAAAACTGTTTAGCAAAGCCACGGCTGCAGACCATAAATCAGCAACCCAGACACAACAATTTGATGTCCTGGCCTTTGGTATCTTGTATTTTCAATACAAAACAATGCACCAGTGCCAACCAGGATTATCAAGGTTTATGAAGAAACTCCAAACAGAGGGGATAGAAGGGGTTAGAGCCAAACTTACCAGGCCCAGGATCTGTAAGACACTGAAGTGATAAAAGAACATGAGGCCAGTTGAGAGAAGTGCCCACTGGAAACAGCTGAGGGGCTCTGGGGTGTAAACACCTAAAGAAAAAGGGGAGATGGTGAGGTAGCAGGGTTAATGACACACTTCTCTTCCTTTGCCACACAAGGTACAGGTGCTGAGGCCACAACTGCTGCCTGCAGATTACCCCCTTTCAGTGCTCAGTGACAGCTACCTAAGAGACAGCCCCACTGATTACCTGGGTACTCCAATCAGCCCCCTCCCAACCTCTGTTCTGCCATGTAATGCTGAGACCATTACAAAGAGAGGGCTTTTACTTACTGTAATAAAATAAAATGTGACTAAAATAGAAATACGCTGTAAGTGCAAAATACACAGATTTTGCATATGGAAAGAATGTAAAATATGTTAATTTTATATTGATTATATGTTGAAATGATAATATTTTATTAAATAAGACTAAAAATGTAGAAGAGTAAAAATTAAAGGGAATTTAGAAACTGTTAAAGAGTAGAAACAAGATGGAAGAAAAGAAGAAAATCATCCCCAGCTCTATTACCCAAATGCAACTACCGCTAGCCCATGGGTGTGTCTCCTTGGCTCTTTATGCCCTAGGAGTTGTTTTCTTTTGTTTTTAATTATTACTGGGGACGTGTGTGTGTGTGTGTGTGTGTGTGTATATTCCCTCAAGTTTCAGAAGAGAAATGTCATTTATTGGGTATAGCATAGTGGTTGAGAATGTTAACTGTGATGTCAGACAGATTTGGTTTTAAACCTGTATTTTACCACTTACTGGCTGTGTGACCCTGGAAGAGTTGTTTAAACTCCCCAAATTTCAGCTGAGTTTTCTGTAAAATGGGTGTAAGAGTCCTACCTACTTCTTAAAATTGTTGTGAGAAGTAAAGGACATAATATATTGAGAGCTGTTAGAACAAGATCTCACACCATGTAAATGTATAATGCATGTTAGATGCTATAATTACTATACCATTATTATTATTCAAATCACTAAAAAATGTGTCACATACAATGGTAGTGCCATGCCCCAAGTGCTAGACAACTCCCTCCCATAGTATATCACAAATAATATTATTTTCCCTTTATCATTACTAAGAACCACCATCCCAGTAGGCTTATAAATATTGTTACTGTCACTCTGAATGGAGCCTTGGAAAGGAGTGGTCCAGAATGAAAGGAACCTGGAACCCTTTACCCCAAGAAAGTAGGTGGAAAAATTATTATACATCCTGGAGTAAATTTTTTCAAGTAAGTCTTTCACTGATTCATCCATTCATTCATCAGTTATTAGGCACCTATTATATTCTAAGGCAGGGATGTCAAACTCATTTTCACCAGGGGCCACATCAGCCTCGTGGTTGCCTTCAAAGGGCCAAATGTTATTTCAACTCCTTAATGGTTAAGGACTAGTTACATTTATACAGTCCTAAAATTATTTCAGCCCTTTGAAGGCAACCACGAGGCTGATATGGCCCCCGGTGAAAATGACTTTGACATCCCTGTTTTAAGGCCTGTGCAAAGCTTTAGGGATAGGATGATAAAAAAGATATGCTCCCTACAATCTCAGATTTATAGTCGGGCAGGGGAGGAAGACATAACAATCAACAATTAATTATAAACCAGTAAGACGGGTGTGCAGACCAAGGTCCGTACCACATAGAGGGTGGGTAAATGTAGGTTTACAGCTGTGAGTAAGCAAAACAGAATTTGATTCTTATATTATTCTGTATTAGTTACTGTATTATTTTCCATTTTAACAACTGTGAACATACTTTTGTTCATCCCTGTATTATGGAAGGACAAAACTCAGCTTTGTGGGGAAAGTGTGGATACATGAACTACCTCTTGGCTCAGTGCGCCCACAGTTGTGTAAGAGTTAGGGCCACAGAGGAGAGTGTGCTGGGGTAGAGAGCTGAAGCAAGACTTAAGAGGTTGGCAGAGCTGGTCTGCCCCGAGCTGGGCTACATAGGACTTTAGGAGCCAGGCTGAGGGCTTTATACTCCATCATGTGCTGCAGGATCATGAGCCCAAATGCCTCAAGACTCAAGCAGGTAAACTGGGAGCAGAGGACTGACCAGGGACAAAGAGACATTAGAGATACTAGAGACTGGCCAACTGGAAAGCCCATGCCCCTTCTAAAGAGGGCAACCACCACTCAGCTCCATCCAATCATTAACCTGCATGCACGTGGACCCAGAGTTGCCAGTTTTATCACTTTTGCAAGAGAAGCCAAAAATAAACCTTTCATGTGGAGTTTTCTGATTTCTAAGTGTCAACAAATGATTCAAAATGTTTTAAGCATTCTCAATGGACTGAACAAAACATTTCTTCTTAGATAGATTTCTGCCCATGGGTGGAACAGCTTTGCGCTTTGCTGCAGAGCCACAGAAAACATTGTGAGATTTGAAGCTGGAAAGTGATGAGATCAGATGTCTGCTTGAGAAAGATCACCCTGGCCCACTACTGTGAGGAGGATGGCTTGGGGCAGAGGGCATAGAGGCTAGGAGACTGATAAGGAGACTGCTGCAGGAACCCAAAAAGGGAAGAGCATGGATGGCCTTTGAAGATAATATCAGTAGAGATGGAGAAAAGTGGAGGAAAAATCAGCAGAAAGTCATAGAAGACTGGATATTGGAAGAAAGGGTGAGGAAGGATCTAGGCAGACTCCCAGGCCTCTAGTTTGGTTGTCATTGGGTTGATACTGCCATTTATTGAGATGGAGAAGGCAGGAAAACAATGAGGCCAATTTTAGATGTGTTGAAATTCAGGTGCCTGTGGAATATCTTAGCAGAAATATCTCTTGGGTGCCTGGATGAATTCTGGGACATATGGTGTGATGGGTAACAGAGTGAACGTCAGATCCTGGCAGACACAGGTTTTCAAATCCTGGGTCTTGGTCACTTATTAACTACAAGGTCTTGAGCAAGCCTGATTATCTCTTGAATTCAGTTTCACTCATCCATAAAATGTGGGACCACTGCCCACTTCACAAGATTGTTGGGTAGATGATGTGAGATAATTTAAGTAATGATTGTAGTATCAAATCTGGGATTTAACAGATTTGATTTTTATTACTACAGGCATACTTTGAAAATATTGCAACTTTGGTTCCTTGCATTAAAGTGAACCACACATTTTTTTTTTGTGATTTCTCAGTATACATTTATATCATACTATAGTCGATTAAGTATGCAATAGCATTATATCTTTAAAAACAATGTACATACCTTAATTTAAGAAATTGTATTGCTAAAAAATGCTAACCATCATGAGCCTACAGTGAGTTGTAAACTTTTTGCTGGTGGAGGGCTTTGCCTCAATGTTGATGAAAACAATATCTGAAAAGTTTGATAAAGCAAGGCATGCCTGTATATGAATCACAAAGTTAGTGAAAGGATGGAGCTGAATGTCCAGATATAGGTATCATCAGTGCATAATGGTAACCAAAGTCAGAGGAGTATACATAGACCAAGAGAGGAAGAAGTCTGGAAGCAGAATACTGAAGAATTCTATGGGGTGAGATGGGGCTGAGGGTGGAGAGGGGAGAAGATGAGCAAGATGGGGTGGCTAAAGCAAAGTTAGATCTTCTGGGGGAGCAGGTCAGCCCTACTCTCTGACAAGAGGCAGAGTCACAGCACATCTGAGTCAGAAGGCCACTTGAGGGTATCAAACTCACCCCTCTATTTTATAGGGGGAGAATAAATGGGTCTGGGAGACGGGCAGCACCACAGCCAAAGTCACAATTGCAGAGCACTAGGCTTTCAGACACTTCCAGGGCACTGATTGCTCAATGCCCCTTGCCATTCGTGCAGACCTCCATCACACCAAGTTGTACCATTTCTTTCTTTGTCTGTCTAACCACCTAGACCAGAGTGCCTGGGGTTCAAGGGCCATGTGGAACTCATTTCTGTGTTCCTAGCATCTAGCACAGTACTCGGTTTGTGAACACATGAGCTATGTACTTACTTATGCTTCATGCACTTTCTTATTTGCTAAATAAGTGGGAACTGGTCACCATGTTGTCACCATGTTGTCACCGTGGCTTCTGGGGGCTTATATAAAAGGGAAGAAGAGGGGACCTGGAAGACTACCATTAATACCACTCCCCGAGCCCCAAGCCATTTTCCCTACGTCTTTGCTGTCTACCTTCTACTTGGCTGCACCTAGTGTAGCTGGGCAGTAATGGTAGCTGCAGGAAAGGGACAGATGGGGAAAGTATCCTCATCCAGGAGCCAGCTCAGCCACAGACCTGGGAAAAGCTGGGATAAGGACTCAGCCACTGGGCAGCCCCCTCTCATTGTGCTCCTCTCTGCCCTGCCCTGCTACATGGAGGAAAAGAAACATCCAGACACTGTCAGAGGCCATGTTTCTCAGTGTTCTCACTGCTTCTTGCCCAAATCCCCACTTTAGTATCATTTCCTCTGTATTACATCATCCGTGCCACACGACACTGTTAGTTCTCTGAGGGAGGGGCCATTTCTGAATGACCTCTTTACTTCTAGCACCTGGTACACAGTAAGCACTCAGAAAATGACCACTGAATGGGTGACTGAAGGGCACAGACTTTCTGGCTCAACAATCCTACTTTTAGGACTATCATCAGATACCTAAAAACACACAAAAAACAAGAAACCCAAAGATGTTTACATCTGTACTGCCTATAATCTTGAGAAACGGGAAACAAAGCAAATGGGGAGGTAAGTTAAGTAAACTCTGGTACCTCAATATTGTGTGACAGTCCACTGTCATTCAAATGACAGAGTAACAAACTAATCCCTGGCTAGTAATGGCGAGTGTAAAAGATAGAACACCAAACAGTACATCAATGATGGAAAATACAGGTTAGTAATTTAAAACAAAGGATTTGGGGTCAGACAGCTTTGGGTTTAAATCTTGTCTCTGCCATTGCCCACAAGGGTGACCTTGGGAAAATTGTGCTATCTCTCTAATCCGGTTTCCCCTATGTAGACTGCAGTTAACCTCTCCCTTTTGAGGCTGCGGAGTAGAACATATAGAAAAGTAAATACAGCAGCTAGCCTGGAATACAGACAGACAGCAGCTGCTATTTTTAGCATGCCCACCACAGGCATCCAAAATCTCATAAAAGACTAGAAGAGAGGGAATCTTAAAAAAGGTGATCTTCTCTAGGAAGGGAGACTTTGACTGTGGTCTCCACTGCCTTTTTACTGTTGTTGGTTGTTTTCATTGCAAAGATGATCAAATATTCAATTTCTTTGAAAAAAAAAAAAAAACCACCCTGAGAATAGATGATCCAATCCACGTAGGTGTATGCAAATTATATGCAAATACACACCATTCTTTTTTTTTCTATATCCTGTACTTGGATGTAGCCCTAGGATAATCTGTAAAAAAAATCAGTTTTCTTTTAAAGGAAAATAGTTAAGCACTTTCAGAAATATTAAACACATAAAACTTTTTTCTACTTTAAGAAAAAAATGTGACATTTTCTGCTAGCATCTTCTGTCCCAGAAGGATAGAAGCATTTCAGTACTAAAGGTAGGGGAAAACCTAGATAATAGCTTTTTCCAAAATTGATTTCTGCCAGAAAGAAGCTTTATGAGTGCTGGAGAAGAATTCAATTGTACCACCACCAATGAAGACCTGCCCCCAGAGAGGCTCCCAAGGGCCCTTTCACTCATTCTATAATCCCACCCTGAAAGGACTTACACCAAGGAGATGAGACTGGGCACTGTGATATTCCCTTCTCCAATCTTCTTCCTGCTACCTTCAACTCATTCACTTATACATGTTAAACATTCACTCAATATCCACTGAGTGCACACTGGGCACTAGACTCCACACTAGGCAGTGAGAATAAGGAAGCAAAGATAGCCCCTGCCATTGAAAATGACCCTGCAGCTTACAAGTGAACAATGAGATGGTGTAATAAGTTAAGCACAGTGAGTAATGGGGACACCAAGGAAGGGTTGCTGGAGAAGATAACAGTTGAGGTGAGTTGTAAAGAACAAGAAGGATTTGCAGTAAGATCTTAAAGAAAGGAAAGGACATTCTGGGCAGTAGGTGCAGCCTGAAAAAAGGTGTGGAAGATTGAAACAGCATGCTGTTTGCATGTAATCACAATCAGGTCTTTCTGGAGCATAAAGTGAAAGAGGATTTGTGTCATCTCCAGCAGATGAAGCTGGAGAGACAAGAGAGCAAGGTGAGGTGATGAAGAGCCTTGTTTGCCATGTTAGGCAACTTGGCCTTTATCCTAGAAACAAAGAGAAGACATTAAGTGGTTTTTAAACAGGGGACTGCAAGGTCAGTTTATGTTTCAGCTAGGTAGACAGCTGTGGTAGCAGTGTTGACGTTGGACTGGAGAAGGACAGACCAGTTCAGATTCTGCTGTGGAGATATGGAAGGCCTGGCAATCTGTCTGACACAGAGACATCTGGAGTGACTCCTAGATCTATGACTTGAGTAACTGAGAGGAGTTCATTGAGGGGAGAGGTGAGTTCAGGTTGGAGCATGCTGACTCCAAATGTCAAAAGGATATCCAAGCAGACATCTCCAATAGGCTGTGGATGTCCACATCTAATGCTCAGGAGAGGGAGATGGCCTGGAAATAGAGCTTGGAGTATGGATAGAATGAAATTAAAGGGCGAAGGACGGAGCCTGGGAAACAGCAATAGTTGCCAGAAGAGGATCCATGAGAAGATAGGATTGAAGACAAGATTAAAGTTGCCACTAGCCACAGGGGCAATTTACATTTAGATAAATTAGAAATTTCATTCCTCAGTCACACTACATTTCAAGTGCTCAATAACCATGTGTGGCTAGTGGCTACCATATTGGACAGTGCAGAGATAGAACATTTCCACCATCACATAAAATTAAACTGGGAACATGCTTCTCTACAGAGGCACAGTAAAGGAAAGACAAATAACTTCTACTGGGTTTCATAACCCAGGTTACTGATCACTGGTAACCTTTGCTATCACAGTTGCAGGAAAGTAGCAAAGCAGGAACTGGCTGGTAAAGGATGAAGAAAAGTTTTCTAGGTGTACAAGGTAAGGAAGGAAATTCTAGGGAAAGGGAACAGGACATGCAGTCACAGAGAAATCTTTAGCTAAATTCCCAATATTTCAATAACATCTTTGAATGTCTCCTTTATTCCATTGCTCTTACCCCACCTACCTCTCCCCATGGGAGCCTCCCTCATCTCTAGCTCTCTAAAGTCACTGGTTTTGGTCCTGTGGCCCACATAGCTACAGTAGGTAACTTCTTTCTTTGCTTTGCTGTTTCCTGACCACTGGTCCTCCTTTCTCCCTAAAAACCTCACAACCATCATACTGTACCACCCACTACCCTTTCCTCTTACACTTGTCTAAAAACATATGGGTCATGGCCCTCAATATTCCTTGAGGATATTAGTAACTGGCTTGCTACCACTCTCTCCAAAAGTATTCTTGTTGTACTTCTTGATAATTTCAACATATCTCTAGTTGAATCTTCCACTATCCTGACCTCTCTGTTTCTTAGTCTCTTCTCTTCTAACTGTACTGCCCTTTATCACACCTCAGTCACTCACTGTCATAGTCATGCCTGAGACCTTTTAATTATGAATATCTGTATCCCTTCCATAAATCAAGCATTCCCTATTTACAGCTTAATCTTTCTAACCTTGACCCCAACATTTCTTGGACCTCACCAGAATCTGAAGTCCATTGGTTCTATCATCTTTTTGCTATCCCTCATGGCTCCCTATTTCCTCCTTAAATTCCATGATCTTAAATTTTAATTATCTCTGGCATACAACTTGGACTCCATTGAGCCTCATTATTGTACTCATCTTGGAAAAAAATCCAGATCTGGTTAAGTTCCAATCTTCTTTTCCTCCATGCTGGTACCTACAAAGTTGAATGTGGCTGGAGAAAAGCAATAATACTGCACTGACTGTTCTCACTTCATATTTGTGATGACAAACCTCAAGCACATCCTTCATGTTGCCAGGCAATCATACTACACTTCCCCAATCTATTCACTCTCTCATGCCACAATTTAGTATTTTCTCCTCTCTTCTCAGATGTTCAGTACTTTTATCCCATCCTTGATGGCAAATGATGACTTTGCTTCCTACTTCACTAAGAAAAAAAGAAATCAGATAAAAATGTTCCAGAAACTCCCATGATTGCATCTAACATCATATCTGCATTGGGACCTGATGTGCTCAGCCTTTACCCCCTATTACCACAGATGAACTGCCCAGGTTCCTAGCCAATGCCAGCCCTCCCATTTGCATCCAGATCCTGTTCTCTCTTGCTCACTCAATGTCACTCCGGCAGCTTTCCTTTTTCACTTACATCAACAATTTCTTCTTCTTTACTAGATTATTCCTAATAGCATATAAACTATATTGTACTAGCTTCCACTCTAAAACAATAACTTGACCTCACTTGCTGCTGCAACTACCTCATTCTTCTCCCCTTTAACAGCAAAACTCCTTGAAAGTACTGTTTATAACTATACTGTCCAATATGGTAGTTACTGGTCATGTGTGTCTATTGAGCCCTTGAGATATGGCTAGTTTGAATTGAGAGGAACTGTTAGTGTAAAATACACACTGAATGTCAAATGATGTGAAATGTCCTGGTAGTAATTTTATATTAATCATATTGGAATGATAATACTTTGAATATATTGATTTAAATAAGATACAAGATATATTATTAAAAATAATTTCACCTATTTCTCTACCTTTTTTTAAGTGTGACTATTAGAACATTTGAAATTACATATGTGGCTTACATGGTTTTATTGGACAGCACTAGTCTATACTCCCTGTCTAGAATTCCTCTCTTCCAATTCTCTCTTACCTCGCTCTAATTAGGCTTCCACCAAAACAGCTCCCAGCAAGATCACATATAACCTTTTCATTTGTTAAATGCAATGATCAATTCTCAGGCCTCATCTTATGTTCCCTTTTGTTCTTGAAACATTCTACACTCGGCTTCGGGGTTACTGCTCTTTCAATTATCCTCCTGATGTTTAGCCTGCTTCTTCTCTGTCTGCTTTACTGGTTCCTCCTCATCACCCTGACCTTTAAATGATACAGTGGATCAGGCTGTAGAAGAGTTTTTTCCTTCTCTATATACTTCCATTCTCTAGATGATTTCAACCAATCTTATGGCTTTAATAGAATCTATGTGCTGATGACGCCAACCATCATATCTCAGCCTGAACTTCTGCCTTGAACACCAGGCATACATAGCTCACAGCCTACTCAATACTGAACTTATATATCTAGATGGCATCTCACTCTGAAACCCAACTTCTAATCTTGGCTCCTATGGTATATTGATACAGTACTAGCTCATAGTGAATCACACTATCACAGTATCCACACCCTTATATATTCCCTCCCACACTGATTTAACCCTGTGGCTCACATGACTCAGCCATGTAACTTGCTTTTTCCAATGGAAAATCATCAAAAAAGATGCAAAGGCTTGATAAAAACCTATACGTTCCCTCTTGGAATGCTGTCCTAAGAACTCCCCCTACAACAAAATGCCATGTGGATAGAGAAGCCCAACCATCCCAGCCATTCTAGCTGAGCCCAGGCAAAACCAGTACAAAAATGTCTTAGCTTGGGCTACCATAACAAAATACCATGGACTGGTTGGCTTAAATAACAGAAATGTATTTCCTCACTAGATCAATGCACTAGCAGATTCAGGGGCTGCTGAGAGCCTACACCCTAGTTCACAGATGACCATCTTCTTGCTGTGTCCTCACATGATAGAAAGGGCTAGGGATCTCTCTGGAATCTCCTTATGGGGTGCTAATCCCATTCATGAAAGCCCTACCATCATGACCACATCTAACCCTAATTATCTCCAAAAGGCACCCATCTCAAAATACTATCACATTGAAGTTAAGACGTCAACATATGAGATTTGGGGAAGACAAATATTCAGGCTATAGCAAAGAACAATCCAGTCAACACACACACGGTTGTGAGAAAAGTAAGTCATTAAGCACGTGGCTGCAGCCATGTAAGGAGGACCACCCACTTTTGGCACAGAAGCACCCCCCCCCCCCCCCGCTGCAGCCATGGAAAGAATCACCACGCAGCTTTAGCAGAAAACCACCACGCGGTTTTAGCTGAAGATCCCAGCAACACAGCTAATGGTTCTGAGAACTGAGGAAGGCCTACCAACCAAGCATGAATTACTGGGAGGAACCGGGAGCTGCCTGAGCCATGGACTTCTATTTCTTTCCCTGAGATATGGTACCCCAGACTGGGCAAAGGGGGGAAGGAAGGACTGTGTGTGTTTGTGGGTGTTTTAAGGGACTTTGGGATTTTGACGAAGACATTAAGTTATTACTTTTAGTCTGTATAACTTGAATAAATAACTCCTTTCTTTTTCAAAAAAAAAGAAAAAGAAAGAAAAGTTTAAGCCACTAAGTTTTGGGAATGTTTGTTACACAACAATAGATAATAGAAAGAGCACATCCCCTCACCACCACCCCAAACAATAAACAAGCACAAAACCCCTTGTCCTAGTTTTCCTCTTCTCAATAAATGTCCATTTATCTAATAATCAAAAATTTTAAAGCCATCTTTGACCCCTCCCTTTCTTTCATACTCCACATCTGTCCCATCAGCAAATCCTATTGGCTATCCCTTCAGTATGTATCCAGAATCCAATGACTTTTCTTCATCCTTCTGTTAGCATCCTAGCCCAATCCTCTATCATCTCCTCTTTGGATTATTACAAATATCACATACAAGTTTTCCTACTTCTATCCCTGTCCCCTACAGTCTCCTTTCAGCATAGCAACTGGGTAATCCCTGGAAACATTAACTCAGACCATGTTAGTCCTCTGCTCAAAACCCTCCAACGGCCACCCATATCCCTAAGAACAAAATACCTATTCCTTACAATGACCTATGAAGCCCTATATATGAGCTGCCCCTGCACCTGCATCACCACTCTAACCTCATCTCCTACTGCTTTCCCCTTCCTTAACATGGCTCTAGACATACTGACCTACTTGCTGTTGATGGACTATTCTAGAAACCCTCCTGTCTCAGGGCCTTTATATTATTTTCTTATTAACACATTCTTCCACCAGATATTCACTGGCTCATTCCCTTGCCTGCCAGCCTTTCCTCAAATGTCACATTTTTGGTGAGCCCTTTTCCTTTAAATGAAACCACCTCATTTAAAATTTCAGCCCTCTCCACCCATTCAACAGCACTATGACCTTTAATCTGCTTTTGTTCTTCCCCTATGGCACTCAACATCATCAGACTTACTATATATTTTACTTATTTACTGTCTTCTACTACAAGAATGTAAGTTCCATGAAAGCAAGGATATGTATATGTTTTGGTCACTGCTTTATTTATCCCAGTGCCTGATGCAGAGCAGAAATTCAATAAATATTTGCTGAAAGAATAAAGCGAAAAGCCCAGCATGTTCAAGAATTTGATATAGTTCAGTATCATTGAACTATCATGTGGGAAATAGGAATAAAACAGGAGATAAAAGGCAGTTCATAAAGAATTCTGTTTGCTACATTAGATATTTTGGATTTTACAAATCACCTTGAGATCTTATTTAAAGGTAGTTTCTGGTGGAGTAGGTCTGCGGTGGGCCTCAAGAGTCTGCCCCAGGTGCAGGGGGTCCTTTGACCATACTTTGAATAGTGAGGGATAGAGCTTGCAGTCTGGATGCTGATTGAAATAAGGCAAGAGTACAGGCAGAGAGACCAGTGTTGAGCCTGTTACAACAGACCACATCAGGGATGATGTAATCTGAGCATAAATAGGAGTAGTGGAAATGAATTTAGAAAAGACTGGGAGGTGAAATGGACAAGATTTGGTGACTGACTGAATGTGGTAGGGTTGGGAAAGGAGAATAGTGAAGGGCCAGTGATCATCTTTAGATTTCTGGCCTGGGTAATGAATGCATGGTGGTACTACTCAATGGGATGGGGAATATTGAAGAAGGTGCAGATTTGAGGACAGGGAAGAGAATGACAAGTTTTTAGTTCCTGACAACAATGTCATCCCATCTTTGGTGCCTTCTAAAAGGGACACCTCCATTTCTAGCTTTTACAATCAATTAGTTGCCCAGAAGATATAATTCTAGGTGGCACAATCTCAAGGTGACCATGTATATGTGATTTATCATTTTCTAAGCCACTGAGTACAAACTTAAGTCAGGTTATTCTTCACCCAGGCATTTGAGTGAATGAACTATTTAAGGACCAAGGCTGTCCTGAGTTGGTGTCCATGTGGAATGTCCATCTTGTTGAACTCCTATCCTGAGATTCTGGAAAGCCCACTCAGGCCAGGCTTCACCCTCAAATTGCCTAGTAGAGGCTGACAGAGCCACCAAGCCTATGGCTAAGGTCACTTAAAGACCCAACTTCATCCATGAAGATCAGAAAGCCAGCGCTCTGCCAGCTGCACACAAAGTGAGGGGGCCCTGAGCTGGTAAAGAATTCATCAGGTAAACCTAGCCTAGCAGAATAACCAATGGAGTCCAGAGACCCAGGTTCTAGCTTCTACTCTTATTGAGTTGCTGTGTAACCATCGGCATGGATCAAAACCCTCTAAGCATCAGTATACCTCTCACAGGAGAATCCCAGACCTTTCCTACCTATATTTCAGGAGCACTATAGGGATATAAAAGCTAAAGGAGCATGGAGATACTTTAGAGAAAGGTGCTATTTAAACATAACACACCATTATGCCTCACACAGTCCTGCAGTTAGTATTAGCTGTGTCTCTGGTGAGCTTTCAGCAAGGGGGGCCAACTCTTTGATCATTTGAGACAATGAGACTTAACCTTCATTCCATATTAGAATCCCCTAGAGGACTTATTAAAAGGCAGCTAACTGGGGCCTACCCCAAAATTTCTGATTCTGTAGGTCCAAGGTGGGGCCTAGAATCAGGAATCTGAGAGTTTGTATTTCTAACAGGTTCCCTGGTTGGGTTACTGCTGCTGCTGATGGTCCAAGGACTGCACGTTAAGAACCCCTGTCCTAGAGAATGTGTGGAAAATGCAGATTCCTGGGCTTTGCCCCAGAGACTTGAATCCAGGGGATACAAGTGGGCCCTGGAATTTTCATTTTAGTAATAAGCACCTGCTTGGTCTTCTGACCTCACAGGAGAAACATTGACTTAGGGGGGAATCCTGGAGTTGGAAGATGTACCAAGAGGCCTGGGAACAGCTATGAGTAAAGGAGACAAAATCTGGCCAAATGTAAGGAGGAGTACCTCCTGGAAGCTGATAAAATTAAGGTGGGAAATACTTAATCCTATGCTCCTATATAGTGCTCCTGAGTCCCAGTTACCTCCTCTTCAGCAGGGAGGTCTTCAAAAAGGCACTTAACTACCATCCTACAGAAGGCTCAGGCCTTGGTCAATTTTTCAAATTCCCCATCTCTCCTCTCACCCACTATGCCCTCAAGAGCTTTCAGAATCTATGTGAGTCCCTTATCCTTTCCCCTGCCCCTCACCTGACCAGCAAAGTAAAAGTGGAATGCCAGCCCAGGCCAGGTAGTTCAGTTTGTTACAGTGTCATCTCCATGTGCCAAGACAGTAGGTTTGATCCCTGGTCAGGGTACATACAAGAAGCAACCAATGAATGTATAAATAAGTGGAACAACAAGTCAATGTCTCTCTCTCAGATCAATAAAAAAAAGTGCAAAGCCAGTGAAAGAGGAAAACTTTCCCAGCATCCTGACACTAGCTAGGCAAGAGAGGCATTGGGCTAATTGGGAAGGTGGGGGGTGGAGGGAGGAGAATAGGCAGGAAAACATGAAACTAGGGCTAATAGGACCTTGGGGCCAATTTTCAAGCCATCACTGGCCAAAGTGCTTTGGCTTTAACTGAGAAGCTAGCACAGGGATGGTGTTTCAACCCCCATCCTCCATGAGACAAGCTTAAAGCCCAGTGAAGAGAGAAAAAGAATCAACCAACACTGGGGTTCTTACACCCCAGTTTCTAGAAATGTCCCTAAAGATAATGCAATTTGCCTGTACTTCAAAGCAACTTTTTTACCCAGTGTCAAGCCTTAGGAGCCACTGCTGCCCGATTCTGAAACAGGAGCTCCCTCTAGTGAAACTGAAAGGGCTTCCCAAGCAGCCTGGAGGCGGGGCTCCTTAACCCTCCTCCCCTCCAGACTGGGACCTCCTCTGGCAGCATGGGGACATAGACAAATCCCTTCTGAGAACAATGTTTTAAATGCATAAAATAAAAGGGACAGGGTTATAAAATAAGCCAATTATATTAAAGGTTATCAAAGTATGTAAACAGATTTGAAATATAGTCCTTCTGTGTTTCTTTATTAATGTGTTTAATAATAAGATCTAGCTGCAAGTCTAATTACTACCATAATTTCAAAGCAGTAGTGAGCCAAAGAGTATTCTGATCTGTCTACAACCTCTGTAATGTGATAGGAAGCCATCTGTGATTGCTACTGACAACAAAGGCGCAGGTGTGCTCATTGCCTACATTCATGGGCTACAGTTCTGCTAGAGGTTAGTGAAAAGAGATGTGATTTTGTTTCCCCATCTAAGTTGACAGACCCTTGTGGACTCTAGGTTAAGAACCCCTGCCTAATAAAAAGACCCACAAACCACTACCACCAAAAAAAATTCCCCACAGGGATGAAGAAAAGGGAGTTTGGGTGGTCGGGAGTGGGACTGTGTCACCAGCCTTCCAGGAGCTGAAACTGTGCAGGTGCTCTCCTATGCCCAGCACATGGCTGACTTGCCTCCAAACCCTGTGGCACCACCAGCAAATCCTTCTATACCTTCCAAGTCTGCACAGCATGGCCTGTTCAACTCCTCCCCCTAAAGAAACCCAGCTCTGCCCCAGGACAGTTTCTCCCTCTGGCTGCCTTGAGCAGACACTCCTTTCTCACCCTCCTATTTTCACTGAAAGATTTTTTTGGAGGAAGGGGAATTGAAGATTCCTCCAGCCCTCCATTATTGCTTTTAGATGTTTGCTCTTGCTTTTAGATGTTTGCTCTTTTCTTTTATCCTTTCAAGTTTTAGCTTCTCTTCCTCATCACTACTACCCACTGTCCTCCAGGTCACTGCCAGATTCATCCCAGATCAATCTACATTAGGCCTTTTTCTGCCAGCATTCTGGGTGAGTTCAACATCCACACAGCACCATTTCCACCACCCTCACCTCAAAGCCTCTCAAACCTCCTCATCTCTACAGATCTGCAGCCTCTACTCCACCTCCCCACCTACAACCAGTTTCAGACAGCACTCACAATCACCCTGCCACAGTTATGATCATCTGACTGTGGTCAGGCATCTTATATCCTCATTCCTACCATGCACATGCCAGAGATGTCTTTGTGACCTCTGACACCTTGAAGCCCCTTGCCACCCCTATGGATTTCCTCCTTGGTCTGCAGCTCTCTCCTAGCCTCACTTCTATTTGCTCCACCTGGGATCCCATGACCAATCACTTGAATTCTCACACTAGCACCCTCAACTCCCTCATGGGCAGAGGGCACTCTTCATCCATCCTGCCCAACATTTCTACCTCCCCCCTCACTAATTTATCCCCAAGGGGTGGCCTGCTAAAGGTGAGAACATAAGAAACTGCTCACACCACATTTTATTACATTAATAGGCAGACTCCTGGTACATTAGCAAGCAGACACCACACCAACAAGGGTAAAATTATATTGTGTGAGCTAAGTTGCAGATACTATTTTAAGCACTCTACATACACAAGTACACAAACACATTCAATGCTCATTACAACCCTTTGAAGAAGTACTATTATTCTTATTTTACAGATGAGGAAATTAAATAACAGAGAAGTTAAGGAACCTGTCCAAGGTCACAAGGCTAGGAAGTGACAGAACCAGGACTTTAAACCACATCATACAGATTTGGAAAAATTTTCTCTGGGCAGCTAGACCCATTCACCTTTCTCTCTACTCTTAACTTCTCAGTTCCTTTGATTGGGTGGGAAATAAGTTCAGGACCACTCTACATATCTAGCCACCTTAGATTCTCAGGGTACATCTGGAGCAGGAAGTTCACTTAGGTGTCCATACCAAAGCTGCAAGCTCTAACCCAATCTGCCAGAGGAGCCCTGCCTGTATTGGAGGTACTGGGTACCTGCACATCTCAGAATAAAGTGGCATTCTGTTTCCAGTTCCTGACTGTTCATGGGTCACCGGCCCTTTGGTGGAAACCCTAAAGGAGGAAAGTGAATGGCAGGATTACTAAATGCTGTCCCAAACCTTGAACATCCTCCACATTCTTATCTCCTACATCACTGACCCTATTTACAAAGTCTCAAGCTTGAATGGACATCTCAAGCCAGATTTTTTGCTCCTTCACTCAGGCTGCTTAGCCTTCCTGGAGAAAATGGGGCAAGTGTACAGTGCAGTGTGGGGAAAATGCACAGAAATTTGTTTCAGGTGGATTCCCTCAGTGCTAACCACCAAAGTTCTACTACTACACTGTCCAATATACTGTTGACACTTGAACAACAAGGGGTAGGAACACCAACCTTCGGGAAGTACAAAATCTGACTGTAAATTTAGCCTTCCAGCCATCCCTTGGCATCCATGGGGGATTGGTTCCAAGACCAGCACAGATACCAAAATTTGTGGACACGCAAGTCCCTTATATAAAATGGCATAAAGCAATGCCATGGACTGAAAATACTTTGTTCAATCTGTGATAAGTTGATTCCATGAATGTGAAACCCACGTATTTAGAGGGCCAACTGTATATTTATTGAAAAAAGTCCACCTGTAAGTGGATCTGTGCAGTTCAAACCTGTGTTGTTCAAGGGCCAACTGTAGTACCTACTAAAAGTAGATGGCTATTTCCATTTCAATTCAATTTCAATAAACTTATATTAGAAATTCCTCAGTCCTAGTTCTTTAGTCACACTAAGCCACATTTCATCTCCTCAGGAGCCACATGTAGCTAGTAGCTATTATACTGAACAGAGCAGATAAGCACTATCACCATCAACACAGAGAATTCTCTTGGACAGTACCAAAGCAGCCTATAATTATCTCCTCCCCTTTCCCATAGCACTTGCTCCTGTTGTCATTACCTTTCTCAATCTTCCATAAACTGCTTTCATTCTCAGCAGCTGTAATTACCCTGTAATTTATGTACTCCCTTTTCTCCCTATTACCTTCAATTTTCTCTCTCTCTCTCTACTGGCCTTCATCTTAGTACCTTAACATGCCCAGCCTGGAGAAGAGAGGAGAGGGGAGTATTGGAAAGAGAGTCAAGGGCAACACAGAGAGGAAAAGGGGGAGAAAAATCCCTCCATTGGCTCTATAACTCCCTTAACTCCTCCTTCTGTAACACCCTTAACTTCCTCCTCCTTTCCAACCCCACTTCTCCAACAACCTTACCTTCCTGGAACTCTCTGAAACAGCGTGGAGCACTACTGCCTTGATGAACATTTCTGTTGCCTTAGCTTCCAGGACAGCCAACCACTCCTATTCCTCTGACCATTTCTGCAATCTCCTTACACTCTTCTACCTCTGTCTATTATTTATAGGTTGACACTCCTCAACCTTTTCCTAAGTTCTATTTCTTCCTTGCCTACATAGTTAGCCCGGGCCACCTCATCTACTTCCGTGTTTGTGTCCACCACCTTTAACAGCAATGATACTGCAGTCAGCCGGTATCCTAAAGTCCCCTGAACAGCTCCAGATTATTCCACCCAACTGCCTCTTGGATATCTCAACCTGAATAGCCTTGAAGTACCTCAAAGCAAGGTAAAATCACCTCCTCCCCTAAAACATGCTCCTTCCTTCTGTGCCCCCTCTGCATTTAGTAGCACCCTATCCCTCCCATCCACCCCCCACTCAGCCACCCAGACAAAAATCCTAGGGTCTCACAGATGTTGCCTTCTCCATAATTCCCATAGCATCTTAATTACAATACATACTGTGAGTTTAATTATTATTATTAATTTAAATTAAGATTTTAAAATGATCTTAATTGTATAGCCTCAGCTCTTGAAAAGATGAAAATAGGAGACTACTGCCACCTAGTGGCGATACACAGATTAAACAACCAGATAAGACTTGTGATACTCAAAATAAGAGTAATTCAAATTAAACCTGAATTGATATGCCATTATTTTTACCCATCAGTTAGGCAAAACTTTAAAAAGTTTGGAAATACACTCTTTTGGTAAGGCTGTGTGTGAACAGGAACTCTTACACATTGCCAGTGAGCATTTAAATTGGTTTAACTTCATGGATTGAGAAACACTCACCAAAATTACAAACACATTCTTACATTCAGCAATTCCACTTAGGGTGATTTATACTATAGGTATACTTGCACACGTGCAAATGGCTCAGTACAAGGTCGTTCAGGGCAGTGTTATTTATATTACCAAAACATTTGAAACAACCTAAATTTCTATCAGTAGGAGGCAGTATAAATTATGGTATAGTGTTGTAGCCTTGTGTTATGTCTAACAACATAAATCCTGGAGCCATATCAGTGGTTCAAATCCTGGATCTTCCACTTAGCTTTTCAGCGTCAGTTTCCTCATTTAAAAGGAAGATAATAGACTTCCGGCCAAGATGGAGGCATAGGTAGACACAACCAAAATAAGGTCAGCAACAATTTAGAAACAAGATAACAACCAGATCTCACAGAAAATGGAACTGTATGGAAGTCGGGCAACCAAGGAGTTAAAATATACACATTCATCCAGACCAGTAGGAGGGGTAGAGTTGGGCAGCCAGGTAGAGAGGGGTCATGGCACACAAAGTGGTGACACCAGGCACGTAAGGCATCCTGAGCGCAAGACCGCAGCAGGTGAACACCAGGGGCACAGGCGGCTGGCAGACCCAGCGAGGCAGCAAATGTGAAGCAAGGCACTGCACACAAGACACCTGGCTGTCCAGGCCATATTCTCACACAGATAAACCAGGCAAAATTGGGCAGTGAGACAGACCTCGCAACCCAGTGTCCCAGCTCCAAGAAACAGAACCTTGGGACACTGATTGAAAACACCTATGGGTGTTGAGGCGCAGGGAGAGACTCCCAGCCTCACAGGAGAGTGTGCTGGAGAGACCCACAGGGTCCTAGAGTGTACACAAGCCCACCCCCACAGGAATTAGCACCAGAGAGGCCCAGTTAGCTTGGGGGAAGTGGCAGAAAGGACTGAAATCCAATGAAGAGAGGAGCAAGTGCCATTGTTTCCTCTTGGACCCTGCCCCCACATACAATGTCACAACCCAGTGAGTGGGTTGACCCACCATGGAGAACACCTAAGGCTCTGCCCCTCACTACATAACAGGTGGGAACAGACGCCCCCCCCCAAAAAAAAAAAATCTCAAACGGAAGTACAAATCAAAGCCCCAGAGCCAATACTTTTAAGTGACCAAGAGATAGCCAATCTATGAGATGCATGCTTCAAAGCACTGGTGATCAGGATACTCACAGAATTGGTTGAATTTGGTCACAAATTACATGAAAAAATGAAGGCTACAATAAGAGAAATGAAGGAAAATGCACAGGGAACCAATAGTGATGGAAAGGAAACAGGGACTCAAATCAATAGAGTGGACCAGAAGGAAGAAAGAAACAACCAAACAGAAAAGAATGGAGAAATAAGAATTAAAAAAAAATGAGAAGCTTAGGAACCTCCAGGACATCTTTAAATGTTCCAACATCCAAATTATAGGGGTACGAGAAGGAGAAGAGGAAGAACAACAAGTGGAAAACTTATTTGAACAAATAATAAAGGAGAACTTCCCCAATCTGGCAAAGGAAATAGACTTTCAGGAAGTCCAGGAAGCTCAGAGAATCCCAAAGAAGTTGGACCCAAGGAGGAACACACCAAAGCACATTATAATTACATTAGCCAAGGTAAAAATGAAGGAGAGAATCCTAGAAGCAGCAAGAGATAAGGGGACAGTTACCTACAAAGGAGTTTCCATCAGACTATCAGCTGATTTCTCAAAAGAGACCTTGCAGGCAAGAAGGGGCTGGAAAGAAGTATTCCAAGTCATGGAAGGCAAGTACCTACATCCAAGATTGCTCCAACCAACAAAGCTTTCATTTAGAATGGAAGGGCAGATAAACCACTTCTCAGATAAGGTCAAGTTAAAGGAGTACATCATCACCAAGCCCTTGTTTATGAAATGTTAAAGGGACTTATCTAAGAAAAAGGAGATAAAAATCATGTATAGTAAAATGACAGCAAACTCACAATTATTAACAATCACACCTGAAACAAAAACAAAAGCAAACTAAGAAAACAACTAGAACAGGAACAGAACCACAGAAATGGAGATCACATGAAAGGTTAGCAACAGGAGAGTGGGAGGAGGAGAGAGGGGGAAAGGTAGAGAGAATAAGTAGCATAGATGGTAGGTAGAAAATAGACAGGGGGAGGGTAAGAATAGTATGGGAAATGTAGAAGCTAAAGAACTTATGACACATGGACATGAACTAAAGGGGGGGATGTGGGTAGAGAGGGTGTGCAGGGTGGAGGGGAGTGAAGGGGGGAAATGGGACAACTGTAATAGCATAATCAATCAATCAAATAAATAAATAAATAAATAAATAAATAAATAAAAGGAAGATAATAGTAATGTCTACCTACAAGAATTGTGGTGGGGATTAGATGAGTTACTATGTCTGAAGAGCTTGCAACATCTTCTGGCACATCACAGTGCTATATAAAGTGTTACCATTTTTATTATACTGCATTTTATCATCCATGCAATGGAACACATGCTGCTATGGAAAAGAATGAAGAAGCTTCCTATGAGCTTACATGGAAAGCTGGCTAAGAAATACTGCTAAGAAAAACAGTAACAGCAGCAAAAAAACAGTTGTGTAGTTGTATGCTATTTTGAAATGTGTGTTTTAAGGAGGAAAATAAAATACTTTTAAAATTTACTTACATATTTCAACCAAACTTTTGGGAGATATGCAAAAGCAAAAAAAGGTGTTTACTTGTGGAGTTGTAGGAGGGACTGTGTGGATAGGAGGAAGGGGTGGGAAGGTGATTTTTCACAGGATGACTATGTGTATCTTAGATTTTGAAGTACAGATGATCCCCAACTTATGATGGTCATTGACATAATTTTTAGAGTTTAAAATAGTGTAAAACCAATATACATTCAGTGGAAACCATACTTCGAATTTCAAATTTGGATCTTATCCCAGGCTGGTGATATGCAGTAGGATACTCTCGTGTGACAGCAGCATTGAGCCCACAGCTCCCAGTCAGTCATGTGATCATAGAGGTAAACAACTGATACGCTACAGCACATTCATTTTTAGATGATTTTGCCCAACTGGAGGCTAATGTAAGTGTCCTGAGTGTGTTTAAGGTAGGCTAAGGCAAGCTTTGATGTTCATTTGGTAGGTCAGATATATTCAATACATTTTCAACTTACAGAATTTTCAACTCATGATGAGTTTATTGGGACATAATCCCATTGAAAGTTGAAGCATATCTGTATATCAATGAATTATGTAAGAAAAGAATCAATGGAAAAATGAAACTCATTTTACGCTCTTTCTGAAAACTCCCACTGCTTTTCTACAGCTCTTAGAATAAAGGCCAAACCCCTGACCATGGCCAAAAAGTCCTTCCTCTCCGACCCCGACCTGCCCCTCAGGTTCAGTGTCACCCCTCTTCCCCTGATTCCCGCTCTTGCTGCAATGCTGCCACACATGCTATTTTGTCTGGCTATACGAATTCCCTCTCCTAATCCTATACTTCCCTTGTAAACTCCTTTACTCATCCGGCAGCTTTCAGATGAAATGTCACTTCCTTGGGGAACTCTCCCCCAAACTTCCAACCCAGGTCAGCTTGTGTTGTTGTAAGCTCTTGTAAATGAATATTCCCTTCCTACAGAGTACTTACCTCAGTTACACAGGGCACAGCTAAAGTAGGTTTTCATTTATTTATATGAAACATAATATGATAATTAATAATAGTACAAGAATAAACTGTTTTTGCATACTCACAACTGTAAACCTACTTTCACCCTACACTGTATACATTCATCTGTGTGATTATTTGATTCTCATCTGTCTGTCCCCACTACAATATCAGTTCCATGAGAGAAAGGGTGGTCCCTGATTTTTTTCTCATCAGGATACGCCAGTGGTCAGTGCAGAGCCTGGCAGAAAAAAGGCAGATGTAAATATGTTGCTATGGTTTGAATGTTTGCGTCCTCCCAATTCAAATGGTGCAATCCTAACACCCAAAGATCATCATATTAGGAGGTGGGGCATCTGGGAGATACTTAGGTCATGAAGGTGGAGCCCTCATGAATAGGATCGGGGCCTTAGAAAACAGGCTTCACTCAGAGAGTCCCAAAGAAGTTGGATCCAAGGAGGAACACACCAGGGTACATCATAATTACATCAGCCAACATTAAAGATAAGAGAGAATCTTAAAAGCAGCAAGAGAAAAGGAGACAGTTACCTACAAAGGAGTGCCCATAAGACTATCACCTGATTTCTCAAAAGAAATCTTGTAGGCAAGAAGGGATTGGAAAGAAGTATTTGAAGTCACGGAGGGCAAAGACCTGCATCCAAGATTACTCTATCCAGCAAAGCTATCATTTAGAATGAAAAGGCAGATAAAGTGCTTCCCAGAAGGTCAAGTTAAAAGAGTTCATCATCACCAAACCCTTATTGTATGAAATGATAAAGGGACTTACCTAAGAAAAAGAAGATGACCAAAAATATGAACAGTAAAATGACAGCAAACTCACAGTTATTAACAACTGAACCTAAAACAAAAACAAGAATAAACTAAGCAAACAACTAGAACAGGAACAGAATCACAGAAATGGAGATCACATGGAAGGTTATCGGTGGCATGGGGAGGAGGAGAGAGGGGGAAAAGGTACAGGGAATAAGTAGCATAGATGGTAGGTAGAAAATAGACAGGGGGGTTAAGAATAGTATGGGAAATGTAGAAGCCAAAGAACTTGTATGTATGACCCATGGACATGAACTAAAGTGAGGCAATGCAGGTGGCAAGGGATGTGCAGGGCAGAGGGGAATAAAGAGGGGGGGAATGGGACAACTGTAATAGAATAATCAATAAGATATATTTTTTAAAAAAGAAAACAGGCTTCATAGGGACTGCTCACCCCTTCCACCATGTGAGAACACAGAAAGTGCTTGCTATGAACCAGGTAGAGAGGGTCCTCACCAGAAGGTGACCACCTTGATTTGGACTTCCAAGATTCCAAATCATGAGAAACAAACTTATATTTTATATAAGCTACCCACTCAGTGTTATGTTATTAGAGCAGCCTGAACAGGCTAAGGCATGTGTTAGATAAATGGATAAATCAGATATGGGACTGGGATGATTCTCAGGTTTTAGCTGGATGACTGGGTAGTGCCATTTATCAAAAAGCCACAGGAGAGAAGCATAGCCAATGGGGAAGATATGGGGGCAGCATGGACAAGTTGAGTTTGAGGTGTGCTTGAGATATTCAGGTGGAGATGTTGAGGAACAATATGAAACTGAATTTCCTAAGTCTGGGCTGCAGATAGGAATGTGGTGGTCATCACTGTACAGACTGCTGGTTAAACAGTGTAAGCTCATGAGACCATGCTGGGAGTAGCAAAGGAAAGGTGAGGCCAGAACAGAACACTGGGGAAATCAACATCTTGGAGGATAGAGGGAAAAAGAACTGAAGAAGACAAAAGAGATGATCAGTGAGGTAGGCAAGTCAAGAAAGGAAGAGATTTTAGAAGCCCTTCGAGCACAGCCTTATCCATGTAACCACTGTATATAATTATTATTATTATTATGTATATAACCATTATGTCTGTAACCATTATTATGTATATAATATATGTCCTTAAATCTATTGATATTTTTCCTAAAGTGTATTTGTTTATAAGAGAAATTTATATTATCCAAGAAATCCTGGATTTACTACACTGGGTACCTATTTTAATATATATTAAATATATAACTTTTTAAAAATACTATTTCTCTACCCTCTGAAGTCACCTCATGAGGTGTTAAGAGCACAATCATAATAGAAACCATCAAATTTTAGTGGCATAAGTCTGAATGACTTGAGAGGTTTTCTCTCGTAGGCCAGAACCGGGCACAGTGATTGGACACTTGTTCAGTGGAAGAGGCAAGGGAGTGAAACACTTTCAGGAGGTGGTAAAAGGAAAGTTCCAGTAATTGCTTATAGTGTTACAAGCTGATTGGCTAAAGGAGGAGGCTGAAAGGAGTAGAGATTTGGGTCAAATAATGGGACACAGAGGCTTATAATCTCAGAGGATTTTTAGGGGTAGGAGGAAGGCAAGGTCCAGGTGGCTGAAGAGAAAGGGATGCAAATGTCACTGAATTAAGAAACCCAAACCTTGAAAGACTGGGGATAAAATGAGCAGTCCTCACTGGCAGCCTGTCAGCATGCTGGCTAGCACTGTAATGGAAAACTTGAGAGCCCTTGGCCCAAAGATATCTAGGAATATGGGGCAAGTGGCCAAGAAGTTAGGTAGTGGTGGAGATGAAAAAATGAAGTCAAGAGAATGATAAAGGAGGAGCATTTTCACATAAGGTAGAGATAAAATAGTAGCCCGGAAGAGACAGTGTGCAGCTAGGCAGTACATGGGGCTGGGCAAAAAGAGCAGTCTCCATTAGAGGGAGTTTCAAGCAAGAGGTAGGACTTGGTATTCTGTGAAGAGCTGGTGGCAGGGCTGCAGGGGTTATACTAAAATATACTTCCAAAGGTCCAAAGGCAAAGAGTTGGGAGGAAAAGAAGCAGGATTCAAGAGCCAGTCTAGAGGGAGCAAAGAATGCTGTGGACAAAGATGGTGGTGCCAAAGGGCTCAAGGAACAAGGGTAGAATGGGGTTACTGCTAAGTGCCACTCAGTCACCTCCAAACCACAGAAAGAAGCAGGAATGTGCCGTTTAAGAAAACAGAGTTCCTGGGAACAAGAGGTGTCTATAGGAGAGCTGCCTTGCCTTAAGTAAAAAAACCCTGAGCTGGTTATTTTGGGGAAAATTACAATTAAATTAGGGAAGAGAAGCCCCAAACCCTCAGCTTTTTTGGTTTATAGGGAATAATCTTCCCATTGCTCACTCCCGATTCAATTTTCCCCTCTGTAAGGCCTAGGACCAAGAAGGCTCCAAATGAAGGTCAAACCAGCCAGAGAAAATCCAGAGTATTGTCAAAATGCCTATAATTTCCCCCAACTGAACAGCAAGGGGCAGCAAAGAGCCAAAAAGGAAGCTGAGCACATACAGGAGCCCAGAAATAGTGAAAAATGGAAAATGAACTAGCCTTCTGAAATCATACCATGCTCCCACGGTATGATGTATTATACCTCTTACAATGTTGCATTACAATGGTCCATCTTCTCCCATAGATGAGGAGGGAAGACTCCCAGCCTGATGTGGTTAGGAAACAGACAACTGTCTTTTAGGACAACTTGGTGTGGGGAATCAGTACTGGTTTGGGAGGGAAACTAGGCCATCTTTGAATCTGGGCTGTGAGCAAGGTACCTAACATTTCTGACCCTTGATTTTCTCCTTCATAGAAGGAAGATTTTTTCACCAGGTTGGCTGTGATGAAAAAATACTTAAAACATACCTAGCACACTATCTCACAAACAGTAAACAGTAAAAAGAAAACATTGACATTCATACTATTATTATTATTATAGCCTCTTCTCAGGGTCAGGCACCAAAGGAGAGGGGGAAAAAATCACTAACAGTAGGAAATAAATAGAAATTAAGACTTGGAATTCCTATGTCCTCAGCTCAGTTTCCCTGAACACTGCAGCAATAGATCCAACAGAAGGCACAGTGGAATCACCCATGTCTAGAAGGTGCTGCTTCCTTGATAGTTTGTTGGAAGGAGAGCAGGAAATGCCTGCTTGGTATTTTCTATGTCAGACTAGTCTAGGTCAGCTACCTGACAGATTTTTATAGACACCTCAGAGTACAAACAGGTTTAACTAACAGCCATGTGCACTTTGGCTAGAATGTGCATCACACCCCTTAGAAACCAGCAAGGAGTGGTGGGGATCTAGAGCTAGCTCTGGGACAGCTGCCTGCCTGGTGCCCTTCAGAATTAATCTATCTCCAAGATTAAAGTATTATTACGAAATTATTTCCTGTGCCACAGGGGACAGATAAGAGAAATGACAGAGGTCTCCCAGCTACTGGAACTTCAGACTTCCCTTAAAGTTCAGAGGGAAAAATAGTGAATTTAAAGCAAATTAGAAGTTAAGATCTCTTTGACAGTGTGAGACCCCAAGTGGCTGCACAGGGTAAAAACAATCTCAAAGAATATTTAGATAAGTCCTAAGAATATGAATTGATACAAACCATGCACAGGAACACATCACTGGACTGGCAGTAGCCATCACGGACAGCAATGCCCATCCTCCAACATGTTCCTGGATTGACCGGTCCTTGACACTACCCCATGCCAGAAGTTCTTAAGATTTGCCAGAATTCCTGAGTTAGAGGAAGCACACTTCCAAACCATCTTCCAGTGGGCTCAAGGGCCCATGTGGCCTCACATCATTTTTAATGCAACAGAAATAAAATCCTTGCTGCCTGGGGTGAGGTAGGGAGGGTTGATCTCCCAGAAAACTCCCAGCAACCAAAATAAAGGGTCTTATGGCTAAGACTAGAAGAGGCTATCCAAGTATATGCCTTACAGGATGGTAAGAATAATGACAAGTAGCTGCTCTCACACTCAGTATAAAAGGGATAGGAATTTCCCTTCCCTTTTGTCTACTATACAATAGAGGGAGGGGATAATTTAAGGGGCATTATAAGATCACAAATCAGCCTCTATTGTACGCCAACTCTCCTAGGTTGGTGATCTCTCCCACCCGACCAAATAAAGGTCTTCCATAGTGTATTTTACATAAAGGTCAGTGCTTTCACCTGCCTCTTCCCTCAATCCCATAATTCTATAGTCCCAGGACTTCTTGCCTCTTTCAGTATCTTCTTTGGTTCTGATAGAATGAATATAGTGAGCAAGAGCACAAGGTATGTCTATTGAGAGGGCCAAGTGCTTCCTTCTCTTCCTCTACCCCACACTGTACACTGAGGCAATAGGAAGGCACAAGCACAAGTGAGTGGCAGAGTGTGGGAGGTTCCATGCAAACCCAAACAACCACAGTCAGAGTCCAAGGCCTAGCCCTTGGTACAGACAGTCATCAGCACCAACCTCACTGACAGAGGATGGTTCTAAAAAGCCCCTGTCCATGCCCATTTCCCACTGCCTGGTATCTGACATAAAGAATGCTACAGAAACTAAGCCAGACAGCACCGCAAGATCCTGGTAGGCACCCAAGATGCTGTGACTCCCCAAAACAGAAAGGAGCATTTAGGTATTAGGGTAGGACAGGGGTATGGTTCACTGGTCTTACCTCCTTTCCAAAGCAGATAGATGGGTACCACATAGAGCATAACATGCTGAATGTAGTATATCTCCAATTCAAAGGGGAGCTGCAAGGACATGAGGGAGAGGTGTTTTAGAGCAGGAACCACACATTTCAACAGATTCATAACTTGAATGCTCTTGCTCTTTACAGCCCACGTCTTAGCAACCCCATGCATTTCACCAGTTCACCACCTTCACAATCATACAAAAAAAAAAAGACTAAAATGAATATACTTATGACCTAGGCTGGCATCTTCCAAAGTGTATTTTGCAGAGATGATACTTGAAAAATTCCAGTAAGAAAGTTGGTTATCCCATAATTTCTGGCTGTAAAAACCAGTAGGGACTGTGGCTGAGAGAGATGGAGGGCTTCTGAAGTACTGAGTGGTTCCTCTTTTTTGTTTTTTAAATTGAATATCTTTTCAATATTTTAATGTTTTAAATTTATTTTTATCACTTTTTAAAGTTTCTTTACATCACCTTTTAGTCCCCTTATACCCCCCTGCCCCCAACAATGACCACACTGTTTTCCATGTCCTTGAGTCCTTTTTCCTTTTTGATCAATCCCTCTACCCCCTAACCATCCCCCGACTAGTGCCTGCAGACAGGCTTACTCAGACTCACTCACTCTGAGCTCCAACACCAGGACAGCAGTTTGAAAGGAACTAGGCATATATGGGGAGGAACTGAATTATCTGGCATCAGGGCAAAAACTGGGGGAGTAGTTTTCTGCCAGACAAAAGTGCTGGCGCATTGTTCCTTTCCTGAGATAACCCATCCATCCCCCAACAGAGCCAGCAGGTGGATGCCACATCTGAGTCTCCATCAACCTGGCTCACACTGTTCACCACACCCTGGTGATTCCCTGAGACCCCACCCCACCCTACTTGCAGGCCCACCAAAGCTGTTTCCAGCAGCTTTTCAATATAAATGGCAAGTTACAAGGTAAGAGAAAACACTGAATCAGAACAGCACATAGGAAAATGAATTTTACAAATGAGCAAAGTGTAAGGAGGCTCTGGGAGAATATCGAGTGCACCAATATTAGCATCATGGGGATGCCAGAAGGAAAAGAGACAGAGAGCAAGAAATTGAAAACCTATTTAAAGAAGTAATGACTAAAAACTTCCCTAACCTAGTTAAGGAAATAGACTTATAATTCCAGGAAGTGCAGACAGCCCCAAACAAGATGAACCCAAAGAGACACACATGAAGACATACCACAATTCAAATGCAAAAGGTTAAAACAGAATATGAAAAAAAGCAAGAGAAAAGCAATTAGTTACCAACAAGGAAGGCTCCATAAAACTGTCAGCTCATTTCTCAACAGTAACTTTGCAGGCTAGAAGGGATTGGCATGAAATATTCAAAGTGATGAAAAGCAAGGACCTACAGCCAAGATTGCTCTACCCAGCAAAGATATCATTTAGAATCAAAGAGCAGATAAAAAGCTTCCCAGACAAGACAAAGGAGTTCATCACCACCCAAATAGTATTACATGAAATGTTAAATGGTCTTGTTTAAGAAGAAAAGGAAAAATAAGAGATTAAAAATATGAACAATAAAATGGCAATAAACACATACATATCAACAATTGTATTTAAACAAAAAAATAAATGAACAAGCAGAACAAAAACAGACTCATACATACAGAGAACATTTTGACAGTTGTCAGATGGGAGGGGGGTTGGGGGATGGGTGAAAAAGGTGAAGGGATTAAGACGTAGAAATTGGTTGTTACAGAATAGTCATGGGGATATAAAATACAGCATAGGGAATATAATCAGTAATATTCCAATAATTCTGCATGGTGTCATATGGGTACAAGATTTACTGGGATGATCACTTAGTAAGTTATGTAATGTCTACTCACTGGAGTGCACACATCAAACTAATATAATATTGTACATCAACTCTGATTTAAAAATAATAAATGATCTAAAAAGATAGCACCTGGGTGGTCTCTACAATTACAAAAATCTGCTTAGTATTGTTTATCCAGTCTATTCCAAACTTAGTTAGCCAGTGCCTTTTAAAAAATAACACACAATATTCTGCAGAATATGCTGGAAGAAACACAACCTTATGTCAATTCCTGTTCCTGATAGTAGTTGGTGAGATATTTAAAAGCTTATTTATCATTTGACATGAAGAACATATGAAATAGGATTTATTATTCCTAATTTCCAGATGCAAAAAAGAATGCTTGCTAGAGCCAATGTCATCTAGATCCAAGAATAAAGAGTTTCCCCACTGCATATTTGGGGTCAGTCCAGAGTTAGCCCTACTTATGGGTGAATACCAAGCAACTGGGCCAATATTTTTTTGTCATAGGTTGCCAAAAAGTAGTCCCCTATCTCTGTCCACCCTACATGCTCATTCATTCACTCCTTTTTCCCATCTCCTTCTCATAATGGAAGCTCTGGATTACCAAGGCAGAGCACAGTTTTAAGCTAGCATGTGCACCATGCTGTAGACCCTGGCAGTGGGAAGAGAATGGAAATGGCTAGGTGACTAACTCAATTCCAGCAGCTGGTAAGAGGCATGGCCTCCAGGTTTACACAGCCCTCAACACCCCTCTCAAGGGGAAGCCCAGAGAAACAAGGACACCCACGGGAAGGATCCGATGCTTACTTGTTCCCTACAGAACACACACAGAAGCAAGGCTTTGTGCTAATAAGATGAAGCATTTATGGGTTCCCTAGGCCCGGGAGCCCACACCTACCTTGTGCCAAGAGCTGAAACTGAAAGATGGCAGAGCTACCAGAATGGGAGCTGGGACAACTGTGGATCCTGGGCAGATACTGGCTCTGGTTCTTGAAAATAAAAACTCACGCAGAAGGGAAATTTCCCATGGATCCAGATGACGCTTAACTGTTATTTTATATCCACAGAGGAAAATGTAAAGTCCCAGAAAAACAGATAGGTTCAAAGCATCTTTGTAGACTGTAATCGAATAGCTGGAAAAAAATCACATGGTTTGACAATGGGCATCACAAGCAAGAGGTAGTTATGGAGGCTTGAGAAGCCCACACTGTATCCTCATAGTAATGTGATCTTGGATCACCCTACTATCTTAAATTTCAGTACTGATTCATGCCTTTTCAAATGTTTTTACATCCATCAACTCAATCCTCTCAAAAACATCCTGAAGTAGGGGGTAAAGTATCATTATCATTTGACAGATGAGGAAACTGAGATGCAAAATGGTTAACTGGCTTGACGGTGATCACCCAGAAAACAGGCAACGAGGAAAAGGACCCAGGAAGGCTCAGTGCTCTGGCTATAATCTGAATTTTCAGGTACCTAAGGGACTTGGCATCTCCCTGAAATGGTCCTGGGAACCCAGACTGCTCTTGCATAGCAAGAAGCACAGAACTGGGCCAAGGACCTGCAGACCATGTTCCCAGCTAGGTTGTTAAACAGTATCTCTGCTAGCCTTTCAGACTCTATTTACCTCACTGTACTCACAGTACCCACTTGCTTCTCCCTCCTCCTTGACAGCCCTCCTAGGAAGCAATCTGCCCACCTGCATGTCCATCTTAGCACTGTGGCTGCAAGTAAGACTTTGAGTCTGTCAAATATGTGTTCTAGATTTGATTCTGCCACTTAAGAGCCTTGTGGTCTCAGGTAAATCTTTTAACCTCCCCACCCCAGTAAAAGGAAGATAACTGTGGCTGTTATAAGATTTCTAACTTAAAAAATACAACAATCATTTATATAGTACTTATTATGTGCCAGGAACTATTATAACCACTTAGTTAACTATTAATCCACATAATCCTTGTAACAACTGAGCAGCAGATACTCAAATAATATTGTTTCCTTCCATGTTGTTTTGTTATAAAGTTGATGAGATGCTGTAGGAATTTAACTCTTGTTTATATCAATTAGCTTGTGATAAAACCGGTTTTGTAATATGTCGTTTTGCTTAAAGTTACAGAAGCTACTGATGAGGTTAAGTGAGGACTTACTATGCTGTTCCAAATATCACCATTTTATAGATTAGAAACTGAGGCATTTTGTAATATTGAGGCAATATTACAAAAATACTGTAACAAACAAATTACAATATTTTTCATTTAAAGAGACAAAAACTCTTGTCCTCAACAGTGTGGCTCAGTTACTTGGAGCATCCTCCCATAAACCAAAAGGCCATAGGCTCGATGCCCAGTCAGGACACATGCCTGGGTTGTGGGTTTGGCCCCTCGTCAGAGCTCATAGAATAGGCAACCAACTGATGTTTCTCTCCCCCTCTCTCTCTTCCTCCATTCAACTGTCTCTTAAATCAATGAGCATGTCCTTGGGTGAAGATAAAAAAAGAACAAATGAGACAAAAACTCTTGATCCTACTTTCCCTTCTAGGTATCACCCCCATATCTCTGCTCCCCTTTATAGCAAAACTCTTCAGAACATTTGTCTGTCCTCATTGCCATCATTCCCTCTTCCCTAATTATCCTTCTAGCCACTCCAATCAAATTTTCATACCCACCACTCCCCCTACATTGCTTTTACTGAGGTTACCAATGACCTCCACGTTCCTAATACCGATGGGTAATGAGGATAGAAACTAGTCCCTATAGCATCTTTGTATGAATTTTAAATAGCTGCCCCTTCTCCATCCCCTTGCCAGGGTGTCAATTTTGGGTCTCTTCTTATTTGACCCATCAGCAGCATGTGATGCAGTTGATCATTCTCTCATCCTTAAAACACTTTCTGCATTGGGCATCCAGGTTATCACTCTCTCTTCTTCCCCTGCTTCAATGTCTCCCATTCTCAGTCTTCTTTGCTAAATCTTCCTTAGGTTCCTTACTTTTAAATATTGGAGGGGACCAGAGCCAATTCCTTGAATCTCTTTTCCATATACTCTCACTCACGAAACAACCTTTTTCAGGTTTCTGTTTCTAAATACCATCTATATACTGACTCCCCAATGAATATCTCTCATTTAGAGTTAGGATGCTAAGATGGAAACTCTAGCTCCATTATTTAGTTGCTATGAACCTTTGGGAAAATCATTTAATCTTCCTCTGCTTCAGCTGGCTCATTTGTAAAATGGGAATAATAGTACATATCTCATCAAGCTGTGGGAAAATTCAGTGACATGGTGCATGGCTCAGTGTTGGCATTTAATATGTCCTCAGTAAACATTGACTGTTACTATCATCCTCCTCTTCAACATCAATCAGTCACTAAGTGGTAAAGACAGGATTTCAATCCCAGCCGACAAGACTTAATGTCAGTTCTCTCTGAGTGAAAAGCAGGAGTATCCTCATCACTTTGCCTTAGCAGAGCCTCCAGCAAGAGATGGTGGCAACAGGGCCTACCCAACAGCCCTAAGTCACATATCAATATACTTATCAGATAACTACCAGAAGAACTTATCTTCCAAATTCAATCCATTCTTTTGCCCCATCTCTAGGCAAGTTTATCCCTGGAGCCCATGTTTCTCAAAGAAATTTCAGCACTGCTCTCCTCTTCTTACCCATGACAATACTATACTTCCCCTCATCCAATCAACAAAAAACAACACTTATTGAGACATGAGTAGATGCCAGGTAATATATGTAACTGGCTCTGGGTATACAGCAATAATGAAGACACAGTCCCTGCCCTACAAGAGTTCATAGTCTAGTTGAGGGTGTTAACAGATAAAGGGATAATGTCTATGCAACAAAAAATCATGGAAGTACCTGTGGATCAGGCACTGAATTTGGTTTGGTTTTTCTTTGAAAGTCAGGGACAGTCCCGTATGATGCACAGTTGTATAGAGCTCCTGTTGGGGGCTGGGTTCATGGGATGCTAATGGAGGCAGGGACACCAGTTCCAGACTAGTAGTAGCAACATTTAAGTCAAGCTTAAGGCAGAGGCAGTAAGAAAAGTGAGGGTGGACAGATTTGACAGACAGCAAGAACGTTGCATCACTAGGATTAAGTAATTGATTGCATAGTAGTTATGCAGGAGTAAGTGGAAGAAAGATGTCAAAATTAATCCCCAGGCTTATAGCCTAGGTGGATAGTGGGATGTTGGATCTTCTCCCTAAGTTGGGGTCCACAGTCAAAGAAGCAGTTTGGAGAAGGTGGGATATAAGAAAAGAAGCTAGGACCATGCTGAGTTTGTGAGGCTAGGGTGATAGACTGGTAGGATGCTCATAAGTCAGTGGGAATGTATATCTGGAGAGGATGAGAAGAGTTGAAAGGCAAGTGATATACATGTATAACTATACTATTCATGCATGCATACATTATAACACATAAGCATGGAAAACTAAAAGGATGAACTTCTGAAATGCACAGAAATGCTAGTATTTTGTTTAATCAGCCCAACAGAACATCTTATGCACCATACTTTTCAGACACCTGCTCCACACTACTCTTTCAAGAGGAGTCAACTTTTGGAGAAAGAGGGAAGACATAAATTGAGGGTAGTATCGATAAAGAAAAATGATTATAAAGAATGGGAGAGACCTAAACATACTTATAGGCTGATGGAAGGAGTCAGCAGAAGGAGAGGCTAAAGAGGGACAAGAGGCACTGGGTGGTAAGAGGAGCTGAAGCAGCAATGGGATAGGGCCACAACACAAAGACAGGGATTTGCTTTGGCTCCAGGAGGTGAGCAGCAAAAGACAAGCTGAAGTGAGAATAACTGAAAAAGTGAGAAGCATGCTAGAAATTGAGAGAGCTCAATACTTCAGGAGTTCACACTATGTGGCAGGAAATTTGGCATTACCAAGAGTTCATGGCTGATGATGAGGTGCAAAGTGAGGATACATGGTTATAAAAAGAGAACACTGGTGTTGGCTTAGCCCCAGATGGCAACCTCTTGAAAAAAAAAAAAGAATAGGAAAAGATAATTGATATGGTCTGAATGCGTGTGCAACCTGCCAAATTCATGCTCAATGTGATAGTATTTGGAGGTGGGGCCTTATTAAGTCATGAGGATGGAACCCTCATGAAGAGGATCAGTGCAGCTCTGGCTGGTATATAGCTCAGGGGATTGAGTGGGGGCCTGTGAACCAAAGGATCAAGGTTCAATTCCCAGTCAGGGCACATGCCTGGGTTGTGGGCCAGGTCCGCAGTAGGGGCAACCACACATTTATGTTCCTCTCCCTCTCCTTCCCGTCCCCTCGGTCTAAAAATAAATAAATAAAATCCTTTTTAAAAAAAGTAGCCTGAGCACACTAAAACAATAATTCATCTCCCTTAGACGGGATAGGAAACACAAAGGATATAACCCATTCTTACTTCTGCCTTTGGTACCAATGTTCCTGCCAACTAAGTCTGGCTTTGGAACACTGTATCTTCATTAACTAACCACAGACTTTTACTGTGGTCTACTGGTGCAACAAACTCCTTGGGCATAAATACCACCTCCTTAGAGGAGCCACAAAAGGAATGCCTACAAGCTAAAATAAACCACAATACATTCACAGAACAGAATGCCACATTGCTATTAAAAACAACAAGGTGCCATAAAGAAACACTCAAACAAATTCAGAATGTGGGACTTTCTGCAAAACTGGCATAGAGCAATCAAAACTTCAATGTTGTGAATGAAAGAGGTGCAAGGGCTCTTTTTGGATTAAAAAAAAAAAAACTGAAGAGATAAAACTCAAGCCAATTTTGAAACTTGACTGGATTCTATTTTTCTCTTAGTTTAAAAGACATTTTTGGCCATTGTAATCAAAAGAGCCTGGAACTGACATAAAAACAGAGAGATAGACCAAAGGAACAGAACAGAGAGCCTGGAAATAAACCCGTCTCTATGGCCAATTAAGAGGAACAGGGCAGGAACATAAAAAGGAATAAAAATAGCCTCTTCAACAAATAGTGTTGGGAGATCTGGACAGCTATGTGCAAACAAATCAAACTCGAGCACCAATATACACCATACACAAAAGTAAATTCAAGGTGGATAAAAGACTTAAATATAAGCCATGTCACCATTAAAGTCCTAGAGGAAAACATAGGCAGGAAAATCTCAGATATTTCACGCAGCAACATTTTTACTGATATGTCCCCCAGAGCAAGGGACATAAAAGAAAGAATAAACAAATGGGATCTCATCAAAATAAAAAGCTTCTGCATGGCTAAAGAAAACAGTATTAAAATAAAAAGAGAACCAACTGTATGGGAAAACATATTTGCCAATGATACCTCAGGCAAGGGTTTAATCTCCAAAATATATAAAGAACTTAAATGGCTCCACTCTAAGAAGACAAGCAAACCAATTATAAAATGGGCAAAGGACTTGAACAGACACTTCTCCAAGGAGGACATACAGAGGATCCAGAGACACATGAAAAGATGCTCCATATCACTAGCTATCAGAGAGATGCAAATTAAAACCACAATGAGATACCACTTCATACCAGTCAGAATGGCCATCATAAACAAAGCAACAAACAACAAGTGTTGGAGAGGTTGTGGAGAAAAGGGGATCCTAGTGCACTATTAGTGGGATTGCAGACTGGTACAAACGCTATGGAAAACAGTATGGAATTTCCTCAGAAAACTACAAATGGATCTGCCGTTTGGCCCAGCAATTCCACTGCTAGGATTATACCCTAATAACCCTGAAACACCCATCCAAAAGAACCTATGCACCCCAATGTTCATAACAGCACAATTTACAATAGCCAAGTGCTGGAAGCAACCTAGGTGCCCATCAGTAAATGCATGGATCAAAAAACTGTGGTACATTTACACAATGGAATTCTGTGCAGCAGAAAGAAAGAAGAAGCTCCTACCCTTTTTGACAGCATGGATAGAACTGGAAAGCATTATGCTAGGTGAAATAAGGCAGATGGTGAAAAACAAATGCCATATCTTCTCACCTTTAACAGGAACCTAATCAACAAAACAAAGAAACAAGGAAAATATAACCAAAGACACTGAAATTGAGAACAGGCTGACAGTGACCAGAGGGGACAGAGGAGGGAATCTCAGGGGAAAAGAGGAAGGGTTTAAAGGAACAAGTATAAAGGGCACACAGACAATAACAAGGTGGGGTTGAAAACGGGAAGGAGGTGGGGGAGGGCAGGCATGATGGGCTGAGATGGGAGTAAAAGGCAGAAAAGTACACTTGAACAACAATTAAAATTTAAAAAAGGAAAAAGAAATTTTTGGAACAGTTCGGGAAATTTTAATATAAACTGATTATTAGATAAAGTAGACCGTGTTACACAATTGTTGATAATTTCCTTGAGTGTGAGAATGGTAGTGTGCCTGTAAAAGACAATGTTCTTTTCTTAGGAGCTTCAGCCTGAAGTACTTAGAACTGAAGTGTCAAGATATGTGCAACTTTTTTTTTTAAATGATTCACAAAACTAGAGGTGATAAAATGGTATCAGAGTAGGAAGGAGCAGATTCGGCTTCCCTCTGCTCAGGGGAGAAAATCCTGGCCTATCTATGGAGTAGAGAAGCAAGCAACCAACATACTTCAGCATATGTGAAAACAGGGGACCAAGGATTGTGGCGGAACCAAAAAACCGGAACCTAAGAAGAGTGCTACAACAAGGTAGGGTCCCAGGGACCAGGTGGGGTCCGGGGACTGCAGCCCCAGGCCCAGCGCCTGCTGCTGGGTTTGTCACAGAGTCCCTGGGAGAGAGCTGGGACAACTGCTCCCTCCCCAGCCAAACAAAGTCTGAGCAGCATGGGGAGGAATCCAGGTGCTAGCAAACTTGCACAAGGACTGTGAACACCTTTGGAAGCTGTGGACACTGGAGGGGCTGGGTCACACAGCAGGCCCTGATACCCACAGTCACGGGTCTGGCTGGAGAGTTTTGCTGCGGGAGAAGCCAGGCCATTGTGTGGAGCAGCAGGCTTGAACAGGGGGAATTTCTCAAGAGGAAGGAGTGAAAAGACAGACACTGTTTGAGGAATTCTCCTAAAGTGATCAATCGCTCCAGCCTCCCTGCCACCCAGCCAAGGGTGTGCAGGTGCATGCACGGGTGCTTGCGCAGGGAGAGCATCCCCACACCCCAGTCCACAGCAGTAACCCTGGGGCAAGGCCTGATTGCAACACATAGGGCTCAAGGCTGACGAGCCACGTTAGCTTCTCAGATAGTGTGGAAGCCAGTGCATGAACCGCTGACCAAGGAAGATAAGCCATACCAACCACCCCTCAGCCTGCCACAGCTGGCAAGAGCAAAAAAACTGGTTTGGCCACTTTGAAAACAAGAGACTTTTTAACTTTATTCTATTTTTTAACAATTCTTAATTTTTATTTTATTATTCTCTTTTCATTTCTTTTTCCTCTCATTCCTGCTTTGTTGTTTTATTCCTCCCTCGTTCCTTTCCTCCAATTTTATCTCTTCTTCCTTCCTTCGTCTGCCTTTTTTATTTTTATTTTTTAAATTATTTCTAAATACCTACAAGTGAGACAAAATCCTGAATCTGTGAAAAGACCAAAGTTGAACCCAAAGAAGGGCCATCACAATAGCTGGGATAGTGAGACAAATTTAACTCTGCTACTACAGAGAACCTGCAAGTTATTGCATATTTGTATTATTATTATTTTTCCAGTATTCTTACATCTTTTTTAAATAGTATTTTTGTGCCCTCTTCTTTTTGTATAGTCTACTTTGCTAGGCTGCTTATATTGTATGACCTAACAGCTTTCACCTGATATCTCTTTAATAGTGTATTGCTAACCTACTGTCCTTTAACTCACCTGTGTCCCATTAGCACACTACTCAAGGTTCTATACTCCCTATTCTTGTTACCTAGATCTCATAGTTCTATCATATGATTGTTGCCCTAATATTATTGTAAATAATTGATGTTCCATGCAATTGTAATTACTTCACAACACCCCTTCCAGGTCTTACCCCTTTCAAAGTTTCCTGAACTCCATTAAAGTAGTGGGTAACTCTATTCTCTCACACACTACACCTATTTACTCTCCTTTACTCTCACCTTACCTCAGAATCTGACCTCACACAACCTCACTGCTTTCTACATCCAACTAACAATCCTTCCTTCCCAAAAAAGAGTCATATATTCTTTACATCCTTTCTAAAAATCAGCTAGCTGGGTGGAAGATCATGGTTCACACTATACATAGTCAAAGGATCTCCTATCTCTTCTCTACTTACTGCTACTGTAAATACCATAGAATACTCTCTTGCTGTCTTAAACCATTTTGCCTTCCCCCTCCAACTGATCACAAAAAAGAGCAGGTGGAGGAAGTGAACATCAGGATACCTACTGGAAGATGAAACCCAACAACAAAGGAACCACTAACAGATAACAACAGAAGGTGAAAGAGGGAGTGGTAACCACACAACCTCAATCCAGGACCCCTACATGGAAATATAACTGAACAGTAGAGACAGTACCCCAAATACAAACAATACTGAACAAGAGCAAGAGAGATCCTCAAAACCTTATACACACGGAAAGAACCAGCTTCAACACAACCTGCCCTCACCAGCACAACAAAATACCAGAGGCGGTGACAGACTGACCCTCACTTAACCATAGCTGGTGGGAAGGACCCACCAAAGAAAGACCCAACAAGCATCTAAACCAAAGGCAAACACAAACCCAACATAAATGACAACCCAAGACCAGTGAGCTCAGGAGATCAAGGAAACTGCACCACTGGAATTCACTCCTATTCTACTACAGAAGTTCACACCACAAACCCAGGGAGCCAGAACAGATCAATTTAAGAAGCTGAGGCTAACAAGAAGAGTCTCACAAACAATGGGAAGACAAAGAAACAATCCCCATGAAAGGAAATGAGGAGGGCCTCAGAAGAATGCAAAATGAAATAGAGGCAAATCAACTATCAGATATTGAGTTCAAAGCAACGATCGTCAGGAACTCAATGAGATCACAATGAGCTACCAGAAAAACACAGGGAAGCTACAATGAACTCACTGAAAACGACATTAACATAAAAAAGGAAATAGAAAACTATCAACAAGGGCCAAGAGGAAATGAAGAATACAATTTCTGAACTGAAGAACACAGTAGAAGGAATGAAAACCAGGATCCATGAAGCAGAAGATCAGATCAGCCAGCTAGAGGACAAAGTAGAAGAAAACAACACCAGAAGAGGAAGAAAAGGAAAAGAGGCTCAAAAAGAATGAAGAGGGATTAAGAGAAATGCAAGACAATATGAAACAAAACAATATCTGTATAATAAGGATACCAGAAGGAGAAGAAGAAGAGCAAGGGATAGAAAACCTGTTTGAAAAAGTAATGATGGAAAACTTCCCTAATTTGATGGGAGAAAAAGCCACACAAATCCAGGAAACACAGAGAGTTGCAATCAAGAGGAACCCAAAGAGGCTCACCTCAAGACACATCATAATTAAAATGGCAAAATACAAAGACAAAGAGAGAATCTTAAAAGCAGAAAGGGAGAAACAGGAAGTAACATACAAGGGAGCCCCAATATGGTTAGCAGCTGACTTCTCAATGGAAACACTCCAAGCCAGAAGAGATTGGCAAGAAATATTCCAAGTAATGAGAACCAGAGGCCTGCAACCAAGGCTACTTTACCCAGCAAGGCTCTCAATCAAGATAGAAGGTCAAATAAGAAGCTTCCCAGACAAAAGAAGTCTAAAAGAATATACCTCCACCAAACCAGCGCTGCAAGAGATACTAAAGGGCCTGCTTTAAGGAAAAGAAGGAAGAGAGAGAGAGAGAGAGAGAGGAGAGAGAGAGAGAGAGAGAGAGAGGAGGAGGGAGGGGGAGGGAGAGAAACACAGGTACGAAAATGACAATGAATAAGTACCTATCAATAATAACCTTAACCATAAATGGATTAAATGCTCCAATCAAAAGACATAAAATAGCTGAATGGATAAGAAAACATTGGCCCACACATATGCTGCCTACAAGAGACCCACCTCAGGACAAAAGATATACACAGACTGAAAGTGAAGGCTGGAAACAAATTTCCAAGCAAATGGACAGGAAAAGAAAGCCGGGGGGTAGCAATACTCATATCAAACAAAAGAGACATCCAAAAAAAGGGCCATAAGAGAGACCCAGAAGGTCACTTCATAATACTCAAGTGGAAGAATCCACCAAGAAGACATAAACATTGTAAATATATATCCAACCAACATAGGGGCACCCAAATACATAAAGAGAATCTTGGAGGAATTCAAGAAAGATATTGACAACAACACAATTATAGTAGGGTATTTTAACAACCCACTGTCAAAAATGGAACGGAGTCTTCCAAACAAAATATTAACAAAGATATTGTGGCACTGAACAATATCCTGGATGAAATGGACTTTACTGATATATATAGAGCCCTTCATCCCAAAGAAGCAAAATACATATTCTTTTCAAGCACACATGGATTTTTGCAAAGAGAGACCACATGATAGGATACAAAGCAAGCCTCAACAAATTTAAGAAAACTGAAATTATACCAAGCATTTTCTCATACCACAAGGGACTGAAAGTAGAAACGAACCCCAAGGAAAGAAACACGAAACACTCAAAGTCATGAAGATTGAATTGCATGCTATTAAACCATGAATGGGTCAAGAATGAAATAAGGGAAGAAATCAAAAAGTTTCTGGAAACAAACGAAAATAAACTCACAACAACCCTAAATATATAGGACACAGCCAAGGCTGTCCTAAGAGGGAAGTTCATAGAGACACAGGCCTACCTAAAAAAGAAATATTTCAAACAAACAACCTAACCCTACGTCTACAAGAACTTGAGGAACAACAACAAAGACAGCCCAGAGCAAGTAGAAGGAAGGAAATAACCAAGATCAGAGCAGAATTCAATGACATAGAGACTAAAAGCACAATTCTAAGGATCAATGAATCCAGGAGCTGGTTCTTTGAAAAGATAAACAAAATCGACAAGCCTTTAAGCAGGCTCATCAAGAAAAAAGAGAAAGGATCCAAATAAACACATCAGAAATAAAAGAGGAGAGATTACAACCGACACCACAGAAATACAAAGGATTGTAAGAAATTACTATGAAGTAATTAATTACTTTTGTATGCCAGGAAATTTGAAAACCTACGTGAAATGGACAAATTTCTAGAAAAATATAATCTCCCAAACCTCAATAAAAAAGGCAGAAGCCTGAACAGACCAATAACAGCAATGAAACTGAAGCAGTAATCAAAAACTCCTGACATACAAAGTCCGGGTCCAGATGGTTTACAGGAGATTTCTACAAAGCATTTAAGGAAGAACTAATCCCTATCCTTCACAGATTATTCCAAAAAATCCAGGAATGAAAGACTCTCAAACTCTTTTAATGAAGCCAGCATCATTGTAATCCTAAAACTAGATAAAGACACAACAAAGAAAGAAAACTTCAGACCAATATCACTGATGTACATAGACGCTAAAATCCTCAACAAAACATGGGAAACTGCATTCAACAATACATTAAAAAGATCATACACCATGACCAAGTGGGATTCATCCCAGGGATGCAAGGATGGTTTAATATTTGGAATCCATAAATGCAATACATCACATAAATAAAAGGAAAGACAAAAATCACATGATCATATCAATAGATGTGGAAAAAGCATTGATAAGATACAGCACCCATTTTTGATAAAACCACTCAGCAAAGTGGGAGTAGAGGGAGCATTTCTCAACATAATAAAGGCCGTATAGGAGAGACCTACAGCCAACATCATACTCAATGGGCAAAAACTAAAATCTTTTCCACTAAGATCAGGAACAAGACAAGGTTATCCACTTTCCACCATTTCTATTCAATGATATTGGAAGTTTTTAGCCACAGTGATCAGACAAGAAAAAGAAATAAAAGGCATCCAGATTGGAAAGGAGGAAACAAAACTGTCCCTGTTTGCAGATACATGATAGTGTACCTAGAAAATCCTATAGACACTGCTAAAAAACTGCTTGACCTAATAAACGAATTTGGCAAAACTGCGGGATACAAAGTCAATATCCAGAAATGAAAGGCATTGTTGTATACTAAACAATGAAACAGCAGAAACAGAAATCAGGAAATAAATCCCATTTGACATAGCAAAAAGAAAAATAAAATACCTAGGCATAAATCTAACCAAGGAAGTAAAAGACCATGTATAAAGAAAACTAACAACACCGCCCTGGCTGGTGTGTAGCTCAGTGGATTGAGCACGGGCTGGGAACCAAAGTGTCACCAGGTTCGATTCCAGCCAGGGTACATTCCTGGGTTGCAGGCCAACCACCCCCAGCAACCGCACATGGATGTTTTCTCTCTTGCTATCTCTCTCTCTCTCTCGCTCGCCCTCTCTCTCTCTTCTCTCTCGCTCTCTCTCTCTCTCCTCTCTCTCCTCCTTCCTCTCTCTCCTCTCCTCTCTCTCTCTCTCCTCTCTCTGCTCTTCTCCTCCTTCCCTTCCCCTCTCTAAAAAAATAAATAAATAAAATCTTAAAAAAAAAAAAAAAAGAAAACTACACAACACTGAAGAAAGGAATTAAGGAGGACACAAACAAATGGAAACATATACCATGTTCATGGATTGGAAGAATTAACATCTTCAAAATGTTCATACTAACCAAAGCAATTCACAGATTCAATGCAATACCTATTAAAGTACCAATGGCATATTTCACACATAGAACAAACACTCCAAAAATTTATATGGAACCATAAACAACCCCAAATAGCTGCTGCAATTTTGAGAAAGAAAAGCAAAGTAGGAGGGATCACAATACCTGATACCAAACTGTATTACAAGGCCACTGTAATCAAAACAGCCTGGTACTGGCATAAAAACAGGCACATGGACCAATGGAACATAACAGAGAGCCCAGAAATAAACCCAAGTCTCTCTGGTCAATTAATATTTGACAAAGGGGGCAGCAACATAAAATGGAGTAAAAACAGTCTCTTCAACAAATGGTGTTGAGAAAACTGGACAGCTACGTGCAAAAAAATGAAACTCAAGCACCAACTTACACCATACACAAAAATAAATTCAATGTGGATAAAAGACTTAAATATAAGCCATGTCACCATTAAAGTCTTAGAGGAAAACATAGGCAGGAAAATCTCAGATATTTCACGCAGCAACATTTTTACTGATATGTCCCCCAGAGCAAGGGACATAAAAGAAAGAATAAACAAATGGGATCTCATCAAAATAAAAAGCTTCTGCATGGCTAAAGAAAACAGTATTAAAATAAAAAGAGAACCAACTGTATGGGAAAACATATTTGCCAATGATACCTCAGGCAAGGGTTTAATCTCCAAAATATATAAAGAACTTACATGACTCCACTCTAAGAAGACAAGCAACCCAATTATATAATGGGCAAAGGACTTGAACAGACAGAGGATCCAGAGACACATGAAAAGATGCTCCATATCACTAGCTATCAGAGAGATGCAAGTTAAAACCACAATGAGATACCACTTCATACCAGTCAGAATGGCCATCATAAACAAAGGAACAAACAAGTGTTGGAGAGGTTGTGGAGAAAAGGGAACCCTAGTGCACTGTTGTTGAGATTGCAGACTGGTACAAACACTATGGAAAACAGTATGGAATTTCCTCAGAAAACTACAAATGGATCTGCCGTTTGGCCCAGTGATTCCACTGCTAGGATTATATCCTAAGAACCCTAAAACACCAATCCAAAAGAACCTACGCAACCCAATGTTCACAGCAGCACAATTTACAATAGCCAAGCATTGGAATCAACCTAGATGCCCATCAGTAAATGCATGGATCAAAAAACTGTGGTACATTTACACAATGGAATTCTATGCATCAGAAAGAAAGAAGGAGCTCCTACCCTTTGCAACAGCATGGATTCAACTGGAAAGTATTATGCTAAGCGAAATAAGCCAGGCAGTGAAAGACAAATACCATATGATCTCACCTTTGACAAAACAAAGAAACAAGCAAAATATAACCAAAGACATTGAAATTGATAACAGGCTGACAGAGTTCAGAGGGGAGAGGAGAGGAAATTCCAGGGGAATTTCAGGGGAAAAGGGGAAAGGTTTACAGGAACGAGTATAAGGACACATGGATAAAAACTAGGGGCGGGTGGAAATGGGAGTGGGGGGAGGGTTGGGTGGGTGGGTTGGGATGGGAGTAAAAGATAGAAAATTTCACTGCAACAGCAATTTAAATAAAATTTTAAAAAAGAGAAATGATTCACAAAACTTACATAGAAAGAAAGATGGACTTAGAAAGTAAATATGAAAAAAAGTTTATTGTTGAATCTAGCCAGAGGCTATATAGTCATTTGTTATACTATTACTTCCACTCTTCAGTATGTTTGAAAACTTTTATAATAAAAATTGGAAATGTCTAAAAAATTAAATGAATTTAAATGAGGTAAAACGGAAGTAATGTAGCAAAATTCTAAAAAATGTTAACTGGAAGGAAACACAAGGTATGCTCATTTTGGACAATTTGTCAATATTTATCAAAATTTTAAATACCCATTCATTTTAACTTATGAATTTAACTTCTAGGAATTTATACTAACAGAGATACTTGCATACATATGAAAGCTATATGTGAAAAGATGCCCACTGCTACATTATTTGTATTAACAAAAATATGTATAAAAAAAACAAATGTCCATTAGTAGGAGAGTCATCAAAAAGTACTTGGGAAGACCAATTAGCTAACCACTTACAAAAAAGGAGATACAACCATTTGTAGGTAAATCTATATTGTACAAAGCATCATCCTTTTTGTAGGAAAAAAACTACAAATTAGTATTTGTATTTTTAGATGCATGTTAAAAAAGAACTGAGATTAGTAAGTTCCAGCCAAGACAGAGGTGTAGGTAGAGGCTGTTTGCTTCCACTTCCTCCTACAACCAAAAGGTGAATAACATCCAATCTGAAATCAATAAACAACCAAGAGCGCCAGAAAATCAAACTGCATGGAACTCTGACAACAAAGAAATTAAAGAAAAAATCAACCAGAACGATCAGACCAGTAAGGCAGTGGACTCGGAAAATCCATGGGGACCTTGGGAGCAGGGCTGGCTGCTGAGCTTGGCAGGCTGCACAGGAGAGGCTGACTTAAGGGGACTCAGAGGTGGCTGTGGGCTACAGATGGGTTTGCCACCGTGGGAAACACTCCCAGTTTCACAGAAGAGTCCATTGGAAAGTGTGCTAGAGATGAGCAGGCCAGCAGCATTGTTCCCTTTGTGGCCCCTCTCCCATAGGCAGAGGCACACCGCAGCAAAGAGGGTTACCCTGCCAGGGTGAATACCTAAGGCCCCACTCCCTTACAACTTATCAGGTGCACCAAGACAAAGAAATATGGCCCAAATGAAAGAACAGAGCAAAGCCTCAGAAAGGGGGCTAAGTGAGGAGGAGATTTTCAGTCTATCTGATGGAGTAGTTAAAGCCCTGGTAATTAAAATGCTCACAGAACTGATTGAGCCTGGTTGAAAAATAAAAAAAAAAAAATTTAAAATTTAAAAAAAAACACAAATGAAGTATACCCAAAGTGAAATAAAGCAGAATGTTCAGGGAACCAACAGTGACAGGAAGGACACCAGGACTCAAAGCAATGATTTGGAACAAAAGAAAAATAAACATCCATCAAAATGAAGAAACAAGAAATCGAAAAACTGAAGAGACTCTTACAAGTCTCTGGGGCAACCTGAAACATTCCAATATCTGAATTATAGGGGTGCCAGAAGGAGAAGAGCAAGAGCAAGAAATTGAAAACTTATTTGAACAAATGCTGAAGGAAAACTTCCCCAATCTGGAGAAGGAAATAGATTTTCAGGAAGTCCAGGAAGCCCAGAGTCCCAAAGAAGTTGGATCCAAAGAGGAACACACCAACAAGACACATCATTAAGTTACCCAAGATTAAATATAAAGAGAGAATCCTAAAAGAATCAAGAGGGAAGGAGACAGTTACTTACAAAGGAGTGCCCATTAGACTATCAGCTGATTTCTCTAAAGAAATCTTGCAAGCAAGAAGGGACTGGAAGGAAGTATTCCAAGTCATGAAAGGCAAGGACCTACATCCAAGATGACTCTATCCAGCAAAGCTTTCATTTAGAATGGAAGGGCAGATAAAGTGCTTCCCAAATAAGGTCAAGTTCAAGGAGTTCGTCATCACCTAGCCCTTATTATTGGAAGTGTTAAAAGGACTTATCTATGAAAAAGAAGATCAAAATTATGAACAGTAAAATGACAACAAATTCACAACTATCAACAAATGAACCTAAAAGAAAAGAAAATCAAAACAAAAACTAAGCAAACAACCAGAACAGGAACAGAATTAGAGAAATGAGCATCACATGGAAGAATTTCAGTGGGTGGGGGAAGGAAGGAATAGGCGGGAGAGGTACAGGGAAGAAGAAGCATGGTTAGTAGGCATAAAGTAGATTGGGAGAGATAAAAAATGGTATAGGAAACAGAGGGCTCAAAGAACTTATATGTACAACCCACGGCTATGAACTATGAGGGGGAATACTGAAGGGTTGTGGGGGCAGGGCAGAGCAGGGATAGAGGGGGGGAAATTGGGAAAACTGTAATAGCATAATCAGTAAAAATATTTAAAAAAAGAACTGAGATTATATTTACGCCAACTGGGCAGGGGAGCAGGACTGGGAAGGAGAGGTCAGGACAGGGAAGGAGAGACCTTGACTTCGAATCCTATATACTTTTATAGCTGGATTTTTACAACAAATGAATGTATTCATTTATTAATCATGTAGCTAAAAGTTTTTAAAAGTCAAAGAAGAGGTCAAAAGAGGAATGTCCCAAACAGTTAGCAGCAATCACCTCTGGGGAGTGGAAGGAGAGAACTTTCATGTTATATTCTTCATATCTCTATGTGGTAAGAATCCTTAACCAAGAGAATATATTAAGCTATTAAAGATTACTGTGAATTATTCTTGTTTTAAGAACTCCCTCTCTTGCTCTGGCTGGTGTGGCTCAGTGGACTGAGCACTGGCTTACAAACCAAAAGGATGCCAATTCAACTGGCAGTCAGGGCACATGCCTGGCTTGCAGGCCAGGTAGGTTCCCAGTAGGGGGCATATGACAGGCAACCACACATTGATTTATTTCCCCTCTCGTTCTCTCTCTTTCTCTAAAAATAAATTTTAAAAATCTCAAAAAAAAAACCTCCCTCAGAATATCTCAGCATGTAAAGAAAATAACATGTAAAGGGGAGTCTATAAACCCCCAAACCTCTTGTTTTCATTTTATCCTCCTTTGTGACCCTGCCCCCCCACCCAGCAAGGACAGATGCCCATGGCCCTACCAGGCACATGATACTCCATGTTATTCTCATGGTCTGATTTGGAGAGATGGAGTGGTAAGTGACAAGCCTGGTGGAGAAAGGTCCTTCCTTTTGGAGTGTAAACTCTGTCAGGCCTACATCCTTAGTGCTCAAAGCCCTCAAGAGACTCTGGAGGACAGACTTGTGGTTGTCAGTTTGTAGCCTCCGGCCAGCTCCATAATGTCAAAACAAAGTATTTGGAGCCCATTAAAGATGTTATTTGCTCTGATATTGCAGCCACTTGTGCAAGTGTATTTCCTGATGTGAAAGATATGGCAGCCCAGATTTGCCAGTCTTGACCAGGCCAGCCCACAGAACTTTACTGAGTGGCAATTTAGGGTCAGCCAGCCTTTGGATCTATTACACACTTAACTGTCTCCTTTAACCAAAATGAAAATGAAAATGAAAATTCTGCACTCCTCTCCTCCCACCTCTAATAGACTTAGTATTTGCTGCCTCTCATCCTGGGAAACCTTCAAGTGCCATCCTTTAGTATTATTGCTGTTATCAACAGTCTTTTCTAAAAGGGCAAGAAAGTAAGTTCTGGTGCTCTGACCACCTAAATAAGAAGAAGAACTAATATTTGAATGTTCCTAGTGAAATGTCATAATTAATTCTACTGCATTTCCTGAAATGTAATGAAGAGGAATGAGAAGATAATGATGAACATAATGGCTTATACTTACTGATTCTTATGGGCTGAATTGTATGAGGTCTCTCCAGAAAAAAATCAAGCCATTGTTAATATAACAACAGGAGAATAGTTTGTGCAACATTGATGTAACCCAGTAGCCAAAGAGAGTGGACTGGAATATGCTTGCATGAACAATGAAGACTTCACTGTACTAGCCAGTGGGGCATGTGTACTGTGTGGCTGTGCTATTGAAGATAACTGAGCAAGTAGAGCAACAAATCTGCATCAGATTTTGTGTTAAGCTTGACCATTCCTCTGTGGAAACTATCTGGATGCTTCAGAGGGCCGCAGCTCTGGGCAACCGGTGATTGGCAGCTTCATTATGACAACATGCTTGTTCACGCATCATGCCTCATGCAGAGTTTTTCAGTGAAACATGAAATTACGCAGATGACTCAGCCCCTCTACAGCCCAGATTTCATGCCTTGCAACTTCTGGCTTTTACCGAAACTAAAATCACCTTTGAAAGGGAGGAGATTTCAGACTGTTGTTGAGATTCAGGAAAACATGATGGAGCAGCTGATGGCGACTGAGAGAACTACGTGACGTCCCAAGGTGCCTACTTGGAAGGGGACTAAGGTGTCATTTTCCTGTGTACAGTGTTACTTGTATGTTGTATCTTCTTAAATAAATGCTTCTCTTTATCATATGGCATGGCTGGATACCTTCTGGACAGACCTCATATACCTCCAAAATTTGTATATTGAAGTCTTAACTACTAGTACTTGAGAATGTGACTATGTTTGAAGATAGGGCATTTAAAGAGCAAATTTAGATAAAATGAGGTCCTATGGCTAGACCCTAGTGTAATATGACTGGTGTCTTTATAAGAATAGGAGATTAGAACACAGAGAAACACAGAAGAAAGATCATGTGAAGACAGTGGAAGATGGCCATCTACAAGTTAAAGAAAGAGGCCTCGGAATAAACCAATACTAGTAACATTTTGATCTTAGACTCCTAGCCTCTAAAATTGTGAAAAAAAAATAATAAGTTTCTAATGTTTAAGCCACCCAGTCGATAGTATTTGTTATGACAGCCCAAACAAATTAACACATTGACCAACCATATACTATTGAGTTAGGTCCTGTACTAAGACGTTTACAACTATTAATTCCATTCATTTTCATAACACAGTTAGGGGGTAGCTCTTATTGTTATTCTCCAATTTTAAGATGAGAGAACTGAGGCACAGAAGTTTCTGTAGTTGTAAAACACTAGAGAAGACCAAATGCCCATCTCAATGAGAATGGAGAAAGACATTGTGGTATGTTTATATGATACAATTTTATACCACAGTAAAAATGTAACTATAGTTTCCCAGTCAGGGTACATACCTGGGTTGTGGGTTCAGTCCCTGGTTGGGGCATATATAAGAACCAACTGATTGATGTTCTTCTCTCACATCAGTATTTCTCTCCCTTTCTTACTCCCTCCCTTCCCCTCTCACTAAAATCAATAAGCATGTCTTCAGGTGAAGATTAAAATATAAAAAAATAATAAATAAAAAGGAAATAAATGCACTCATGAATGAAATTAAAGCATGCCAAATACAGACAAATGGTGGAGTTCATTATAAATAGAAGATTATAAATATGATTACCCTAATAGTGTGCAACCAAGGTCTTCTCACACACACACACACACACACACACACACACACAGGTGAGGGTTCATTTAAATAACTTGTCTGAGGTCTTTAGGCTTTATTAAATAAATGGTTGAGCCATTGTGTGAACCCAGGAAACCTGGCTCCAGTATGCATGATCTTAACCATTGATGTCTGTTCAATACTCCAGGCTATTACCCTGATGGAAAAGAAATAGGGTCTACTATGAAACCTGAAGGTCTGCACTACCTAGCTACCACAATATATGTACTAGCCATCACAGTGAACCCAGGGTCTCCAAATTCACTAAATTCTGACTTACTGTAGGAGGGTGCAGCCAAAGGGTCCCCAAATAGAGATTTGGAATGGGGTTCAGAACTCAAGGTGTCCAGGAAATATTAGAAAAATATATAGAATGTCCTCACCCTCCACCCCAGGGGAAGGGACAAATGGAGCAGGGCCATTGAGAGCTGTTTCCCATAGCAACAGCCTTGCAGCTACCCTCTGGCGTGGTCTTTTAACATATCTATGGCCTTTGGCTGGTTGCATGGATATGTTAAATAGCTCTGGCCAAGCTCTAAGCCAGGGAAATGGAAGTAACTTTCCCTAGTTACGGAGCCTGGGAGGCAACTCCCCCTGGTCACTGCGCCTGTACCTGCGTGAGAACTTGGAAATGATTGGTTCCATAACATGGGGCCACACCTGCCCAGACCCACAATGGCAGTCCAGTAAAGCTGGAAGGCTTTGAGAGTTCTGGCATGTGAGGCCGAGTGTAGGAGGAGTCGGAAATGGGGCTGCAGAAGAAGATTGGCGCGGGATTTAAAAACCCAGACTTGGCGGCCATTGAAGAGAGAACCATGCGGCTTCAGCAGAGTGGGGACTCCCGCAGCCGTGCAGACACCGTCCGGGATGCAGCCGCCTGCAGCTCCTCTACCACCCGGCTCCGAGCCCCAGCCAGCTCTGCAGCCGAGGCCGAGAGAAGGGGCCACCAGTAAGTGACTCGGGAGCACCGGGTCACTGCCCGGCCGCCGCAGCCACCGCCAGGCCTCCACAAGCTGCGCCCGCGCTCTCACCTCTCTCGGGCTCAGCTAACCTTGCAGCCACCTGCTCTGGCCAGGGCACAATGAGCTCCGCGGTAGCCCTCTCGGTGCTGCTGCTGCCGCCGCTGCCGCCGTCGCTCTCCCAGAAAGAGGGATCCCCCCCCCCCCCCCCCCCCCCCGCAGCCATGGGAAGAATCACCACGCGGCTTTAGCTGGTGATCCTGGCAACACAACCAGTGGTACTGAGAACTAAGGAAGGACTGCCAGCTGAGCACAAATTACTAGGAAAAACTAGGAGCTGCCTAAGCCATGGACTTCTATTTCTTCTCCTGAGATACGGTACCCCAGACTGGGCAAAGGGGGGAAGGAAGGACTGTGTGTTTGTAGGTGTTTCAAGGGACTTTGGGATTTTAACAAAGACATTAAGTCATTACTTTTAGTTTGTATAACTTGAATAAATAACTCTTTTCTTTTTCACCAATCTCTAGCATGGAGAGCTATAATTCTCTGGCTTAGAGAAAGGTGAACCTAGTACAGGGGGACCCCAGGAGTAATGGGGATTAATTCCCTAGCATTTTGGGACTCTCTTCCCTGATGGCCAGTCGGGGAGGATCATGGGAAACCACATGCGCAGTAGTTTTAATGCAACTACTTGTATATACTCAGTAAAAGCCCACCACAACTAGCCAGGAAGGATCCGCTCTATAAGCATAAAGTTCCTCCAGCCCATGAGGTCAATCTCTGCTTGGAGTTGGCCTGCTCCCATGTTCTCTTCTATGAACTCTGGGTGTTCGGTTCAATTCTTTGTCCCAATCACTAAGAACCTGGTTACCTGTGCCCACCTGTGACATTACCACTTCTTAAGACTGGGCAAAAAGCTCAACTTCTATGTGTAAAAATGAGAGAAGCTTTGAGCAGACAAAAAGGTACCTCAGGACTTGGAAGTCCAGCCCTGAACACATTATTTGACTTTTCAGCAAGGAGAGAAAATAAATATTATTTGTGTGGCTCTCTCCACAAAACTCAGGGGAAAGTCGAATGACAGATGTCCTTCCAAAGGCTAATGGCAGACATTGTTCAAAAGGCCTACAGGAAAACCAAGGCAGCTGCAGGTGAAAAAGACAATCAGCTTGTGTGCAGAGGCCAAACTGTGCCTGCAGAATGACTTACCTAGGGCTGGTCTTCCTGGTTAGGTGGTGGGACAAGAGGCTCCATGAGGGCCTTTTGCACACTGACAGGACCAAAACATCATTCTCCCCTGCCCCAGGTTACAGAAAATGTAAGCCATGCAGAGTGGGAGATACAAGAAGAAACATACTAAACTCACAGTCCCTCAATAGCCCAGGCAGTCTGTGATACCATTCGTCTATATTTTAGTGCCTTCAAAGAACATGAGCATTAGATGGCTTGAAATAAGGGAAACCCCACATTAGCATTAGAGCAAATAAAGAGGCAAAAGCATCTGAGACTTGACTCTCAGCCCAGTCAAAACAGCTCAAGGCACTCAGCATCCAGCCCACTAACTCTCAACAACCTAACAGGGAATCTGATTAATTTTCTACTCCCTGAGGGACCTTGACTGAAGGTAACCAGAAGGACAGGCAGCCATTTGTAAGGCAGGCCTCACTATCCTATTGCCTCTAACATCTCCCTTGAACAAGGCCCATCACCTCAGCTACAAGCTGGTGCCAGATTCATGAATCCCTAAATCACAGGAAGGCAAATGTCACATGTCCCCTTGAGACCTCCTGGTGCTGAACCTCCTGACATGAGTAGACTCTGATCACTTTTTTCTATTTCTTTTCTTCTTGGTTTAACTCTCCCATTCTGTATCCCTTCCAATGTTTCAGGTCTGCTTGAAAGTTTTCTATCATCTCTGAAGGATGATAAACTTAGACCTGCTGCAGCTTGTGTCTAACCCAACACCCAAAGAATGTGATTTCATCACAGATTAAAAAAAAAATCTTCTTTTGACCCACTGGGATGATGCCCAATATTGTGTATTTTAATAAAGGTCCCTAATGTAATCTGGATGCAGAAGTGCTTAACATATATTTAGAGAAATACTGCAGTAGGCCAGGCTCCAAAAGTCTAAATGGTAGGTGTGGAATCAGAACAGTTTCTCAAAAATGGCAGGCAGTTTCCAGGAATATGTACTGCAACCCTTAAGTGCTTGACAAGAACAAACAGAAATGCTATTTCATCCTTTTTCTCTGAGCCATACTTTTAATCCTGTACATATGGCCAGCTCTTCTGATGCTAAGACTATTTTATCAGTTATCCCTCCCATCATCCACTGGATGATTCTCCATGGGTGTTCCCACACTCACGAGCCAATGGACCAAATGAAAATGTTTTGTTTTGTTAAAAAAAATCATTTTGTGGGAGGCCACTCTGCATGGTGTGGGCCCAGCTCCCACTTGGAGATGCACAGGACCCACGCCCACAGATAGGTTCTCCTGTGGGGAAACAGGCCTGCAATGTACCTAGACCATTTTGAATCTTGCTTTTTGCTAAAACTCCCTCACCCTGAATTGAGGACATTTACTGCAAAGCAACTTCCTAAAAACCATGCTAAACCTTCCAAGGATGAGTGTAACTGGTTCAACTACTTTTGCCTTTTCATTTGCAAATATCCCTCTTCTGTGATGTGATTAGCAGGATTGGCTCCTTTGTTTTCTGTGAAGGGTAACCACCTAAACCAAGCCTGTGCATAGTTAATGAGGACCTTCTTGTAATGTGCCCAGTAAGACCATAAAAGTTCACTGGAGCAAGGTCTGAGGCTTTTGCTCCCCTTGAGAGAAAAGCCATGCTGACCCTTTTCCTCCACTGGACTCGATAGTCTGTGTGAATGTCTCATTTCATCCATAATGACGCGGACCCCACAAGCCAAAGTCTGCATCACATTTATCCCCCCCACCCAACCTCTCTAGAGGAATCCAGGACTAAAAAATTCCCACAAATAAAATCTCAAGGTAAATACCAATGTACAGTAAAAGAACACTAACAACAACAGTAATATTGAAACAAACCTAAACACATAAGGAATTAAGCCAAGAACCAGTGAAAACAGAGCTTTAAGGGCCTCAGAGTACAACCATTACCTAAAGATTATGTTTAATATATTTGCAAATGAAAAATAATTGAAATTTAAAGCAGACTGACAGTTGTCAAAGGGGAGGGGATTGCAGGGCTAGGTGAAAAAGGTGATTCACACAGACACAGACAACAGTATGGTAATTACCAGAGGGAAAGGGGGGTGGGGGAGGTAGAAGAGGGTATAGGAGGGATAAATGGTGGTAGAAGGAGACTTAACTTTGGGTGATCAACACACATTACAATACATGGATGATACATTACATAATTATACATCTGAAACCTATATAATTTTATTAACCAATGTCACCACAATAAATTCAATGGAAACTCTATTGATAGTTTTAATAGATAGGTTTTAGTTGCTGGTTAGGTACAACTAAAGACATAATTAGCTGAAATACAGAGCTGAAGAAATTTTCCAAAATGTAGCACACTAAGACAAAGAACTAGAAAATATGAAAGATTAGAAGATGTGGAAGAGAGAGTAACATAACTCTAAATGTAGTCCTCGAAGAGGAAAAGAGAATGAGAAAGAGGCAATACTTGAAGGTACAATAGCTGAGAATGTTCATAAACCTGATGAAATACACGTATATCCACAAAAGCAAAAAGCTCAAAGACTCGAATAGAATAAGCAAAAACAAATAAACACTGAAACATATCCTACTAAAATTGCAGAATACCAGAGACAAAGATCATAAAAACAAGCAGAAAGAAAAGAGAGATTACTTTCAAAGAAGTGCAAGTTAAAACTTACCACTGACTGTTCAAAGCAACAATGGAAAACTGAAAATAGTAAAATCACATGTTCATTGTGCTGGGAGAAAAATAATTATAAACCTAGAATTTTATACTCAGTAAAAAATCTTTCAAGAATGAAGAAACACAAACATTTTATATAAAAGCAAACCAAGAAAACATGACATCAGCAGATCACCTCTAAAGGGAATGCTAAAGGACACACTTACAGCAAAGGCCAAGTAATGTCTAATAGAAGGTCTGAAATAAAAAAGGTTTGCAATAAAAAATAATGAGCAAAGAAAGTGGTAATTGAGATGCCTGAACCAGATGGAGGCATAGGTAAATACACATTGCCTCCTTTCATAACCAAAGGAAGGACAATACAAATTTAAAAACAAAAAATAATCAGAACTTCCAGAAAACCAAACTGTATCAAAATCCCACAACCAAGGAGTTAAAGGAGAAACATTCATCCAAATCAGTAGGAGGGGTAGAGACAGGCAGCCAGGACAGAGAGGATGCACGGCAAAGTGGCAGCTTGAGAACTGGGCAAGGCAGTGGCTGGAAGAGTGCATGGTCCCACATTTGTGTGTGGATAAACTGGGAGGAACAACTAGGGAATGAGACACATCACATAATCCATGTTTCCAGCACAGGGAAATAAAGCCTCAAGAAGCCTCTGACTAAAAAAACCTGTATGGGTTGAGGCAGCAGGAGAAACTCCCAGCCTCACAGGACAGTTCCTTGGAGAAACCCACAAGGTCCTAGAAAAATCACCCACTCAGGAATCAGCACCACAAGGGCCCAATTTGTCTGTGGGTAGCAGAAGAAGTGACTGAGAGAATGCAGAGAGCTCAACAAGCAGCACTGATACCTCTTCGACCCTTCTACCACATACAGTGCCACAATGCAGCAAAGTGGGTTGCCCTGCACTGGCAATACCTAAGGCTCTGCCCCTTATATGTAACAGTTGCAATGACACAAAAAAAAATATATGACCCAAATGAAAGAAAAGATCAAAGGTCCAGAAAAACTACAACTAAGAGAGGAAGAGATAGCCAACCTATCAGGTGCACAGCTCAAAACACTGGTAATCAGGATGCTCACAGAATTGCTTGAGTATGGTTGCAAAATAGAGGAAAAAGTGAAGGCTATGCAAACTGAAATAAAGGAAAATGTACAGGGAACCAACAGTGACGGGAAGGAAACTGGGACTCAAATCAACAGTTTGGAGCAGAAGGAAGAAATGAACAACATCCAACCAGAACAGAATGAAGAAACAAGAATTCAAAACAATGAGGAGAGGCTTAGGAAACTCTGGGACAACTTGAAACATTCCAACATCTGAATCATAGGGGTGCCAGAAGGGGAAGAGGAAGAGCAAGAAATTGAAAACTTATTTGAAAACACAATGAAGAACTTCCCTGATCTGGCAAAGGATATAGACTTCCAAGAACTCCAGTAATCTCAGAGACTCCCAAAGAAGTTGGACCCCAGGAAACACACACCAAGGCACACCAAATTACATTCTCCAAGACTAAAGATAAGGAGAGAATCTTAAAAGCAGCAAGAGAAAAAGAGACAGTTACCCACAAAAGAGTTCCCATCAGACTATCAACTGATATCTCAAAAGAAAAATAAAGGGGGTAGGGGCTGGAAAGAAGTATTTGAAGTCATGAAAGGCAAGGACCTACATCCAAGATGATTCTATCCAGCAAAGCTTTCATTTAGAATGGAAGGGCAGATAAAGTGCTTCCCAGATAAGGTCAAGTTAAAGGAGTTCATCATCACCAAGCCCTTATTATATGAAATGTTGAAGGGACTTATCTAAGAAAAAGAAAATAAAAAATATGTACAGTAAAAATGACAAGCTCACAACTATCAACAACCTAACCTAAAAAATTAAAAAAGAAAAACAAAAACAAAAATGAACTGAACAGGCAACTAGAACAGGAAAAGATCCATAGAAATAGAGATCGCATAAGGGGTTATCAGCGGGGAGGTGGAGGGGAGAGGGAGAGTTGGGGGAAAGTCCAGGAAATGAGAAGCATAAATGGTTGGTACAAAATAGACAGGGAGAGGTTAATAATAATATGGAAAGTGGAGAAGCCAAAGATCTTACATGTATGACCCATGGACATGAACTAAGGGGGTAGGGTTCAGGTGAGAAGGGGGGCATAGGATGGAGGGGAATAAAGGGGAAAAAATGGGACACTATACTAGCATAATCAATAAAATATATTGAAAAAAGAAAGCAGTAATTGTATAGGTAAATCTTAAAAAGGACTGATTATATAAAATAATTATGTCTTGTATTATGTTTAAAAGAAAAGCTAAAGCAAGAAATAATTAAAATACATGACAACACAAGCATATAAGTTGAGGGTGATGAATAGTGAACAATGTTATGAGCTCCACATGTACAATAATGAAATTGTAACCCTCTTTCACAGCATATACACTCATATACACCAAGAGATAAAAAAAAACCTGTCAGCACAAATAGTTGTACATGTAAGTTCATAGCAGCATTATTCATAATAGCCAAAACTTGGAACAAATTAAAAGTCTATCAACTAATGAATGAATAAATAAATATGGATGGTATGCCCATACAACTGAATATTGTTAGCTAATATAAAGGAATGGAATACTAATAGATGCCACAACATAGATCAGTCTTCAAAACATTATGCTAAGTGAAAGAAGTCAGAAACAAAAGGACAATTATATGATTCCATTTATATGAAATGACTAGAACAGAACAATCTATCAAGATAGATATTAGATAAGCTGTTGCTTAGGGCTATGGTGAGAGGCTTTAAGGGGACAGAGGGATGCTAGCTAAAGACTACAGGTTTCTTTTAGGGATGATCAAATGTTTTAAAATTGTGGTGATGGTTGTATAACTTTTTGAATATACTAAACATCAAAGTGTACACTGTAAGTAAATTTTATATTATACTTTATAAAGCTATTACCAAAAATATTATATATTTTTTAATTTTTCAGCTTTTTTAAATTTATTTTTCATTATTGTTCAAGTACAGTTGTCTCCATTTCCCCACATCACTTCACCGCACCCCAGCCATCCCACTTCCCCCCCATGATCCTACCCCCTTTGGTTTTATCCATGTGTCCCTCATACATGTTCCTGAAAACCCTTCAATTTATCACACCAATTATCACCCCCAGCTCCCCTCTGGTTACTGTCAGTTTGTTTTTTTCCACATCTCCGGTTATACTTCGCCTGCTTCTTTGTTTTGTTGATTAGGTTCCACTTATAGGTGAGATCATATGATATTTGTCTTTCATAACCTGACATTTCACTTAACATAATGCTTTCTCAATTGGTCCATGCTGTCCCAAAGAGTAGGAGTTCCTACTTTCTTTCTACTGCATAGAATTCCATTGTGTAAATGTACCAGTTTTTGATCCACTCACTTACTGATGGGCACTTACATTGCTCCCAGCACTTGACTATTGTAAATTGTGCTGCTATGAACATTAGGGTGCATAGGTTCTTTTGGATTGGTGTTTCAGGATTCTTAGGGTATAATCCCAGCAGTAGAATTGCTGGGTCAAAAAGCACTTGCATTTTTATATTTCTGAGGAAATTTCATGGTGTTTTCCATAGTGGCTGCACCAGTATGCATTCCCACCAACAGTGCACTAGGGTTCCCTCTTCCCCACATCCTCTCCAACATTTACTGTTTATTCATTTGTTTATGATGGCCATTCTGACTGGTATGAAGTGGTATCTCATTGTGGTTTTAATTTGCAACTCTCTGATGACTAGTGCTGCTGAGCATCTTTTCACATGTCTCTGGGCCTTTTGTATGTACCCCTTGGAGAAGTATCTATTCAAGTCCTGTGCCCATTTTTTAATTGAGTTGTTTTTCTTCCTAGAGTGGAGTTATGTGAGTTCTTCCTATATTTTAGAGATCAAATCCCTGTCTGGGGTGTCATTGGCAAATATATTACCCCATATTGTTGGTTTCCTATTCGTTTTAATGCTGTTTTACTTAGCTGTGCAGAAGTATTTTTTTTTGGGTGGGGAGGCAGATGTGATCCCATTTGTTTATTCTTTCCTTTATGCCCCTTGCTCTAGAGGACATATCAGTGAAAATACTGCTGCATGGAATATCTGAGATTTCCCTTCCTATGTTCTCCTGACAAACTTTTATGGTGTCACAACTTATATTTAAATCTTTTATAAACGTTGAACTTATTTTTATGCATGGTGTAAATGGGTGCTCGAGTTTCATTTATTTGCATGTAGCTGTCCAGATCTCCCAATACCATTTGTTGAAGAGGCTATCTTTACTCCTGTTTTGCTTCTGCCTCCTTTGTTAAATATTAATTGACCACAGAGACTTAGGTATATTTCTAGGCACTCTATTCTCTTCCATTGGTCTGTGTCTGTTCTTCTGCCAGTACCAGGCTGCTTTCATTACAGTGGTCTTGTAATGCAGTTTGATATCAGATATTGTGATCCCTCCTACTTTGTTCTTCTTTCTCAAAATTGCAGCAGCTATTCGGGGTCATTTATTGTTCCATATAAATTTTTGAAGTGTTCATTCTATCTCTGTGAAATATGCCATTGGTTCTTTAACAGGGATTGTGTTGAATCTATAAATTGCTTTGGGTAGTATGGACATTTTGATGATGTTAATTCTTTCAATCCATGAGCATGGTACATGCCTCCATTTGTTTGTTCCTTAATTTCTTCACTGTTGTGTAGTTTTCTGAGTACAGGTCTTCTGCCCCCTTGGTTAGGTTTATTCATAGGCACTTTATTTTTCTTGTTGCTATATCAAATGGGATTTTCTTCCTGATTTCTCTTTCTGGTATTTCATTGTTGGTGTACAAAAGTGCCTTTGATTTCTGAATACTGACTTTGTATAATGCTGTTTTGCTAAATTCATTTATTAGGTCAAGTAGTTTTTTGGTGGACTCTTTAGGATTTTCTATGTACACTATCATGTCATCTGCAAACAATGACAGTTTTGCTTCCTCCTTTCCAATTTGGAAGCCTTTTATTTTTTTCTTGTCTGATTTGTGTGGGTAGGACTTCCAGTACTATGTTGAATCAGAGTGGTGAGAGCAGACACTCCTGTCTTGTTCCTGATCTTAATGGGAAAGCTTTTCATTTTTGCCCATTCAGTATGATGTTGGCTGTAGGTCTCTCATATACGGCCTTCATTATTTTCAGGAATACTCCCTCTAAAGTGGGAACCACATGCTGAGTTTTTTTATCCTAAATGGGTCCTGTGTCATATCAAACGCTTTTTCTGAATCTATTGATATGATTTTGTGATCTTTGTCTTTGCTTTAGTTTATGTGATATATTATGTTTATTGATTTGCAAATATTGTACCACCCTTGCAGCCCTGGGATGAATCCCACTTGATCATGGTGTATGATTTTTATAATGTATTGCTGAATGCAGTTTCCCAATGTTTTACTGAGGATTTTAGCATCTGTGTTCATCAGTGATATTGGCCTGAAGCTTTCTTTCTTTGTTATGTCTTTATCTGGTTTTGGGATTAGGATGATGCTGGCTTCACAAAAAGAGTTTGGGAGTCTTCCATCTTCTTGATTTTTTGGAATAGTCTGTGAAGGATAGGGGTTAGCTCTTCCTTAAATGTTCTGTAAAATTCTCCTGTGGATGACTATATTTTTCTAGAAATTTGTCCATTTAACCTAGGTTTTCAAATTTCTTGGCATATACTTCTTCATAGTAATTTCTTACAATCCTTTGTATTTCTGTGGTATCAGTTGTAATGTCTCCTCTTTCACTTCTGATTGTTTATTTGGGTCCTCTCTTTTCTTCTTGATGAATCTGCTTAAAGGCTTGTTGATTTTGTTTATCTTTTTGAAGAACCAGCTCCTGGATTTATTGATCCTTAGAATTGTGCTTTTAGTCTCTATGTCATTTAATTCTGCTCTGACCTTGGTTACTTCCTTCCTTCTACTTGTTCTGGGCTGTCTTTGTTTTTCATCCTCCAGTTTTTGTAGCTGTGGGGTTAGGCTGTTTATTTTAAATGTTTCTCTCTTTTTTAAGTAGGCCTGTATCTCTATGAATTTCCCTCTCAGGACTGCCTTTTCTGAGTCCCATAAGTTTTGGACTGTTATGAGTTCATTTTCATTTGTTTCCAGAAACTTTTTGATTTCTTCCTTGATCTCATTCTTAACCCTTTCATTGTTTAATAAAATACCATTCAATCTCCAGGAATTTGAGTGTTTTTGAGTTTTTTCCTTGAGGTTGGTTTCTAATCTCAGTCCCTTGTGTTCCAAGAAAATGCTTGGTATGATTTCGATTTTCTTGAATTTGTTGAGGCTTGCTTTGTGTCCTATCAAGTGGTCTATCTTTGGAAATGTTCCAAGTGCTTTTGAAAAGAGTGTGTATTCTGCTTCTTAGGGATGAAAGGTTCTATATGTATCACTTAAGTCCATTTGATCTAGGACATTTGTCAATGCTGCAATATCTTTGTTGACATTTTGTTTGAAAGATCTATCCATTTTTGACAGTGGGGTATTAAAATCCCCTACTATAATTGTGTTGCTGTCAATATCTTTCTTGAAGTCCTCCAACATTTTCCATATGTCTTTAGTTTCTGCTATGTTGGGTGCATAAATGTTTATAATGTTTATGTCTTCTTGATGGATTCTTCCCTTGTGTATGATGAAGTGACCTTCTGGGTCTCTTTATCCGGCCCTTGTTTTGAAGTGTATTTTGCCTGATGTGAATATAGCTACCCCATCTTTTTTTCTTGTCCATTTTCTTGGAATATTTTTTCCAACCCTTCACTTTTAGTCTGTGTAGGTCCTTTGTTCTGAGGTGGGTCTCTTGTAGGCAGCATATGTGTGGGTCATGTTTACTTTCTCATTCAGCCACTCTGTCTTTTGATTGGATCATTTAATCCATTAACATTTAAGGTTATTATTGATAGGTACTTATTCATTTTTCTCCATTTGTACTTGTGTTCCTCTCTCTAGTAGTCCCTTTAGCATCTCTTGTAGTGCTGGTTTGGTACAGATGTATTCTTTCAGCCATCTTTTGTCTGGGAAACTTCTTATTTGGCCTTTCATTTAATTAAGATTAATTCATTTCATTTCATTTAATTGAGAGCCTTGCTGGGTAGAGTAGTCCTGGTTGCAGGCCTTTGCTTTTCATTACTTAGAATATTTTCTTGCTGTTATCTCCTAGATTGGAGTGTTCCTGTTGAGAAGTCACCTGCTAGCCTTATTGGAGCTGTTTTGTATGTTACTTCTTATTTTTCCCTTGCTTCTTTTAAGATTCTCTCTTTGTCTTTACAATTTGGGATTTTGATCATGATGTGTCTTGGAGTAGGTCTCTTTGGGTTCATCTTGATTGGGACACTCTGTGCTTCCTTAACTTGCATGGTTGTTTTACCTCTCCAGGTTTGGAAGGTTTTCTTTAATTATTTTTTCAAACAGGGGTTCTATCCCTTGTTCCTTTTCTTTTCTTTATGATGTTCTTATACTATCTGAGAGAAAAGTAAAGATTTTGATTGACTGTAGTCTTTGATAAGCATGGATGTTAACACTGGTCGAATAACCATTAAAAAAAAACAGTAACTGAAATAATGTGTATAACTTCTAAACCAGGGAAACAGAATGAGAAGAAAATGTCCAATAAATCCTCCAGAAAAGGCTAGAAGGAAAAGAGAAAAAGACAGAATGCCCTAATCTGGGGTTCCCAGCCTATATCAAACAGTGGGAATCTAAACAAAAAATCAAACCTCACAGACACAGACAACAGCATGATTACTAGAGGGGAAGGGGGTAGAAGGAGGTAGAAGATGGTATGTGGGGATAAATGGTGATGGAGAGAGACTTGATTTGGGGTTGTGAACACACAATACAATATACAGATGATGTATTATAGAATTGTACACCTGAAACCTACATAATTTTATTAACCAATGTCATCCCAATAAATCTAATAAATTTTTTTTAAAAAGATAGGGAAACAAACTAGCAGTCTGAGTGGTACCTGGAAGTCGTATCTGTGGTGAGAATAGGCCCTTTGTGTGCTCTGGAGTTTTAGATAAACACAGGTTCAAGCCTTACCCAACCCCCTTCATTAACAGGGCCCTTGGAAAAACAAACCTCCTATTGAAGGCCTGGGTCCGTCAAAAAAACACCACCTTGGAATGAAACATGCTCCCTTTGATCACTAGAGTCCAACATTTTTCTTCCATTTACTTGAGGTCTATACGTCTTAGGTTCTAAAGGAAAATAAGTAATTCCATTGCTTAGAAGTCACTGGGATTTTGGCACTTAAGGTAGTTTGAATTATTAAGTGTTTAATGGGTTTTTAAAAACATACTTTTAGCAGATTGGTGTGTGACTTGTACACATGGGGCTCAGCCCAGGAATGCCTGGCTGCTCCCTGGGTCTCTCTGTAGGGCAGCATGTTGTCACTATTATTCCAACTATCAGAAATGATTGATGGGAGGAATGCTATCTATCCCCTGACCAGATAAGATGGACTTTGCCCAAGTCTGGATGGGAAGTGGGGATCCTACCTCTCCCTCTACTCTTTCCTCATTGTTCCTTCTTCCCTCTTATGCTGGCATTTCAGGGCAGAGGAAGTTAAATTCAAACATGTCTGGAATTGACTAGCTAGTCTTGCCTAAAGTGCCTATTCAATGAAATGAAAAAGAATCTTCTCTTGGTTCCATCAATAGTACCTGGAGTTTAGTCTTAACCTACACAAAAACACCTCACCAAGGTAAAGTTCCAGGTAGTATTTTCTTGGGCCAGCTCTGACCATGCATCTGCCAACAGTACCTGCTCTCCCCATACCCCAACCCCTATTCCACAGGGTAAGCAGTCATCCCTTTGGTCAGAAGTGGAAATAGAACAAGGTCCATCCCTCTGGCATAAGCTGCAGCTGATTTCTGGCCTAGTTTGGAGACTGAGAAACAGGAGTTATAAATGGTACAGGTGGCATGAAGCACAAATGGCAGTGGCCCAATTCTTTCAACACCATGTAGATCACCTACAAATGGTCCTTTCTAATCAGTTATATCTTGAACACCCACTCCATATAGAATCTTGCATCCTCCCACCTCCTCCAACACACACACACACACACACACACACACATGCCCTAAAGCCCTCTTCATGAATTTCTCTTTCCATTGTTTGTGTTTCAGTAGGCCTCAGAAAAATTGAAATGGACAGAAATAGTTCATGTCTACTTGGAAAAGAATTCTGGAACATAGAAAGCTATAGATAAGCATAAGCCTCCTTCCCAGCCAAAGCAAAGCACAAGCTCAGAAGATATCCAGATTGTTCCTTGAGCCAGCAGCATGTAACTGTCCCAGGGAAGGAAGCTTCCCTGAGCCCAGAGGTAAAGGTTCCTCCTGCTTTGAGACTCACTGCCCTTGATGGAGAGGAGAGTGTGCTCTTAGATCATCAGGGGAAGGGAAGTAGGATTAGCCATACCCTTCTGTCAGTCCTACCTCTGCCCCTATGGAATAGCCTCCAAAGGGCACCCTTTAGTCAGGCCAGAAGCAAGCAGTAACCAGGCAACTTCTGGAATATTCGTTTTCTTTCTTTCTCTTCATTCACCCAACAATTAGCCATTTCTAGGTTGCTTCCATCTTAGAAAAACATACTCCCAGTCTGTATGGACATGTTCAGGTTCTTTAGAGCCCCTCCCCACCCACTCTGCAGCCCACCAGCCCTCCTGTGACCACCGAACCCCACCCAAGCAAATTTGGGGCCAACATAATTTATAATCCCTAGAAGCAGCATACACACTTGTGGTGCCAAGCATGACCAGTTTTACATATTTTCATTTAGCAGGTGTCTGTTGCTAAATCCATAGTAGGTGCTAGTTGCTTTTCCTTCCTGGAACCTTCAGAAAGAATGAAACATTTGGTATTCTCTTATTTTGGGTTAAAATCAGATAACTTATCTACCTCCTTTGGGTTCCATGTTCATTAAAAAGTTTTCAGCTGATGACTAGAGCAGTCAGCAGAGAGTGAGGCTGTCCCAGAGTAAGGGAAATGATTCTTAGAGCAAGACAACAGCATGAGTCTGCTTCATACCACCAGACCTCATGCACAGATGGAGGGTTCCTCAGGCCTGCCCCAAGGTGGAGCTTTAAGTGCATGACTACCCAGGGAACTTTCTTGAGCAAGGACTGAGGCCATTGTCTCCCATTTGTTTCCAGTGTCCCTGCCTGCTGTGAATCTGTTGCAGCACTGTCACCCCACATCCAAGCTGGCTCTCCTCTCTCCTCCACAGGAGGAGAGGAACTATTCAATGTAAACAAGCTTCTACTACAATGAACAGGAAATCTCAGGAGTAATAAACCATATACAGTGGAGGGAAATCAAGGAGACTATCATTTTGAGCTACAATTCAGATCAGTGTTCTCTTGGCAGCTCTTCGGGCCACTTTGAAAATTGTTGTTTTTTTTTTTTCCTGGAGTCCAAATCTACCTCTAGATTGTAAGTAAAAACCATTCTTTTTTATTGATTGATTTTATTTTTAAATTAAATTTTTTGGTGTGATGTTGGTCCATGAGGTCATATAGGTTTTATCTTCCATCACCATATATTTGACCCACTTTACCTTTTATATTTATTCATTTTAGAGAAAGTGGAAGGGAGACAGAGAGAGGGGGGCATTGATTTGCTGTTCCACTTATTTACACATTCATTGGTTGATTCTTGTATTTGCCCTGACTGGGTAATCAAGATGATGCTCTAACCAACTGAGCTACCTTGCCAGGGCCAAAACATTCTTAAAGGTACCTGAATAGCAACTCAAATATTTTGGAGTATTAGAAAATAATAACCTTAGCTAATCTTTATTGAGCATTTACAGTAGTATCAGACATTGTAGTAAGCACTTTACATGTATTGTTTTATTGAAAGTTTAGAAGTCATTATGATCATCCTCACTTTACAGTATAAAACAGGCTCAGAAAGGAACCACTGATGTTGCACAAGCAAGAATGGAGCTGTGATCTGGTGGATTAGAAACCTGTGCTCTGATGACTATATATATATTGTATTTTAGAAGTGTATAAGGAAATACAGTTAAAATTAAATGAGATTTCCCTCAAAATAATCCAGGAATAAGTGTTTTTAATGGGGTGGGAGGGCAGTTTGAGGTGGAGTGAGGTATACTGGTTAAAAAAAGAAAACATTGGCTGTGAGCTGACAACTGCCAAAACTGCATAATTTTTATACCTTTATATATTTTTCAATTTTCTAAAATATAAAATTATAGGGACACAAATTATACACATACTATTATATAACATTTAAAACATATTATTTACAACCTCCTGACTTACGCAACATTTTTTCTTCCCCAAATTTCTTTTCTGAGTTGGCTCCTACCATCAAAGTTTCCTCAGCTGGCATCCAGGCAGTATTGGAGCTTAGAAGTGATTATATTCCCCTTGGGTTTTCTAAACCTTCAGTTTGTCTTAAAGTCTCAAGTCACTTTAGTTAAAGCCCTAGATGTGTAGAACATACGGGGAGGCTAAGGGGGACAACACTTGAGGCAAGAGGAGGGCATAATGAGAGCTTTGCCTATTTCTCCCTTCTGTTTATGCAATCACCTGATTCACAGATTGTTCTTTAATTTAGGTAGAGGCTGTTCTGGATGGGATTATCGTGGATCTAGAAATCCCAGAATTTTACTTTTGCTTGTTTTCAAAAATCAAAATAGCTACTGAACCTCAGTTTAGGGTACTTAATTTTGCTGTACAAATTTTAAAATTCACTGCAGTGGATTTTAGGTCCTAATTTTTTACTGAGGTATAACTCACATATATTGAATATTTAAGTAAAACAATAACTTTTGTCAAACCCTATGGTTCAGGCTTCATTTACAATAGTTGAATACCTGACTAGGAAGACCTCCATCTCTATGCACTACCCACATCTGTTCAATAATAGGTCTCCTTAAAGAGAGAACAGAAGCAAAATAAGAGCTGAGTAGTACTGAGTTGTCTTTGTTCCTTTCTATGCTATATATTGGTCATTTTGCTTTCCCCTGATTTTGCTTCCCAGGCCTTCACAAAATTCCACATGTATACCAATCCCTAGGAAATTTTGTTAAATTGCAGATTCTTGCTCTGTAGATCTGGGTTGGGGCCAAAGATTCTGAATTTCTAACAAGTTCCCAGGGGAGGTCAATTCTGCTGGCCTGTGGACCACAATTTGAATTACAAGAACTCAGTGTACAGTGAGGAAGGTGGCATGGTGTAGTAGAAAGAGAATGGGCTTTGGAAACAGAAAGTTGGGTTCTAGTTTGTAATACTGCCTCTCACTAGACTTTGCACTAGCTGAGTGCCTTTGGGAAGACTGCTTAACATCTTTGCATCTGTCTCAGTTTACTCCTCTGTGTAAATGAGATCTCCTAAATTTCAAGGCTGCTCTGAGGATGAACTGAGATAAGGGAAATAATGACTTTACCAAAGTTCTGGGCACATACGCAGGCCCTCAATACATAGTAGCTGCTATTGTGAATGTCTGACTCTGTCCCACCATTCCCCGACCTTTGCTATTATTATGAATCCTAATATTTCAAATTTGCTCCCACCACACCTGGTATATATTAATATTACTATGCTAACCTACTGTTATGGACTCTATGCCTGCCCCCCACTACCAAAATTCATATGTTAAAGCCCTAACCCCCAGTGTGAAGGTATTTGAAGGTTGACCTTTTGGGAATGATTGGGTTTAAATGAGTTCATAACGGTGAGGCCGGCACAATGGGATTACTGCCCTCATAAGAAGAGACAGCAGAAAGTTTAAGGCCTTTGTCCCTGCCACATAAGAACACAACAAGAAGGTGGCCACTTATAAGCCAAAAAGAAAGCCCTCCTCAGAAGACAACCATGTTGACACCTTGATCTTGGACTTCCAGCCTCCAGACTGTGAAAACAAATTTATGTTGCTTAAGTCACTCATTCTATGGTTTTCTTATGGTAGTACAAGCTGACTAATACACCTAAACTAAGCATACCAGCTATCTAATAGACACTTATTGAGCTTCTACAATATTCCAGCTCTGAAAATATATTTACCTTTAATTCCCTCATGGTAATGCAGCATTACTGCATTTTAACAGAAATTGTATTACCTTTGACTGCTCTTCTTAATATACGTAAGATTCCATATTTTAACTTGAACGTAGATGACTTTGAACTCCTGAAGCATCACAATGGAAAGAAATGAAATTTTCTCACCCTAAGCAATTTAAAACTCTGAATAAGTACCTCTACATTAAGCAATATCCTACTACCCTCAGTTCACCAACAAGTCATTAAAGGTTACTAACGGAAACTCCTCAGCCTCATAAGGTCACCTATAAAAAATCCACAGCTAAAAATCATACTTGATGATGAAAGAATACATGATCTCTCCCTAATATGAAGAACAACATAAGGATGTTCACTTTCACCACTCTTATTTAGCACTGTACTAGAGGTTCTAGCCATGGCATTTGGGCAAGAAAAAGAAATAGAAGATGTCCAGATGGGAAAGAACTACCTCCATTTGTACATAACACAATCTTGTCTATATAAAATATTTTAAAATACAAACACACATACACACAAATATTAGCAGTAATAAATGAGTTCTGTAAGGTTATAGGATATATGACTAATACAGAAAAAGTAACTGCATTCCTAAAAGTGGCATGAACAATCTGAAAATAAAATTAAGAAAACAATTCCATTTGCAATACCATCAAAAAGAATAAAATGCATAAGGATAATTTAACAAAAGAAGCATAAAACCTGTACTACAAAACTACTAAACATCACTGAAAAAAGTTGAATTTCTAAATAAATAGATAGATATCCCATGTTTATGGGTTGAAAGACAACATTGTTAAGGTGGCAATATTTCTTAAATTGATCTACAGTCAGTGCTAACCCTATCAAAATCCTAGCTGGCTGCCTTGTAGAAATTAACAAAATGACCATGGAATTCATATGGCAATACAAAAGTTCCAGAATGGCCCAAACAATACTGAAAACTAGGACCAAATTTGGAGAAGTCACACTTCTCAGTTTCAAACTTTTCATAAAGTCACAACAATCCAGACAGTGTGGTGCTGGGCTAAGGATGGACTTATATGTCATTGGAGTAGAACTCATGGCCCAGAAATAAACCCTTACATTTACTTTTGATAGGTTTTTGACAAGGGTACCAAGACATTTCAACAGGAAAGAGGCTTTTCAACAAATGGTACTGGGTTGGCTGAATATACAAAAGAATGAATTTGGGCCCCTTCCTCATACTATGTATATAAATTTACTTGAAATGGATCATAGACCTAAATGCAAGTTCTGACACCATGAAACTCTTAGAAAACATAGTCATAAAAGTTTGTGACCTCGGGTTAGGCAAGTTTCTTACATATGACACCAAAAGCACAAGCAGCCTACAAAAAATTAGAGAGTTTAGACTTCATTAATATTTAAAGGTTTTGTCCCTCAAAGGATATCATCAATAAAATTCAAAGAAAAACCATAGAATGGGAGAAAATATTTAAAATCCTATGTCTGATAAGAGTCTCATGTTCCAAAACACAAAGTAAACTCTCTCATCTGAACAATAAAAAAGAAATAATCTAATAAAACATAAGAAAGGCTCTGAAAAGACATATCTCCAAAGAGGATGTACAAATGTACCCAAATCAGTGTGCAATATCATTAGTCAATAGGAAATACAATCAAACCCGCACCAAGTTATTACAATACAAAACTACTGGAATGGTAATAATAAAAAAAAAAAGTTAGGCAATAAAAAGAGTTGGTGAGGATGCAAAGAAATTGGAATCCTTATATCCTGCTGGTAGAAATATAAAATGGTAGAGTCACTGGGGAAAGTAATTTGGCAGTTCCTTTAAAGGTTAAACATGGAGTTACCATGCGACCCAGGAATTATTCTAGGTATCTACCCAAAACAGACATTCAAACAGATAATTTTACACAAGTGTTCATAGCAGCACTATTCACAATAGCCAAAGGTGGAAACAACCTAAATGTCCATCAATGAATGGATGGATGAACCAAATATGGGATATCTGTGAAAAATAATATAAATGAAGCCATTTCAAAATGGAGTTGGAACCCTGGCTGGTGTGACTCAGTGGACTGAGTGCCAGCCTGCAAAGCAAGGGGTCGCCACTTCGATTCACAGTCAGGGCACATACCTGGGTTGCAAGCCACACCCCCAGCAGGGGGCATACAAGAGGCAACCACACATTGAAGTTTCTCTCCCTGTTTCTCCCTCCCTTCCCCTCTCTCGAAAAATAAATAAAATCTTTTTAAAATAATGAAGTAAGAGCATCTATCTCAGAGGAACTGACTGGTACATCTTATTCCTCAAACATTTGGACTATTAAAACTGCACAAAATAACCTCTGGCTAGGCCTAAAGCAGTATTATATTCCAAACAACTGTTTACCAAGATAACAAGAAAGCAGACATCCTAACTACTGGACTGAAAATTAAAGACATTCATTAGAATTAGAATCACTATGTTAGCTTATCTTCTCCTATAGAAATGCCTTTCTTCTGGACTTCCACCCAAGATGGAGGCATAGGTAGACACACTGTGCCTCCTCACACAACCAAAATAAGGACAACAATAATTTTGATACAAAAAACAATGAGTACTGACAGAAAATTTAACTGTATGGAAGTCCAACAACCAAGGAGTTAAAGTAGACATATGCATCCAGACCTGTAGGAGAGTCAGAGCCAGGCAGAGAGGTATTGTGGCAAAACGGTACCTGGCGGATCCCAGGCACACAAGGGAGTAGCTGGTGGACCCAGCGAGGCGGGGGATTATGGAGGGGCACAGCACAGAAAGCGGCTGGTGGATAGGGTGGTCCCACATTCCAGTGCAGATAAGCCAGGCAAAATTGCAGAGAGAGGCAGACAGGACAACCCAGGGTGCCAGCATGGGGAAATAAAGCCTGAAAACATCTGTGGAGGTTGAGATGCCGGGAGAAACTCCCAGCCTCACAGGAGAGTTCATTGCAGAGACCCACAGGGTCCTACATCATATACAAAACCACCCACACGGGAATCAGCACCAGAAGGGCCCAGTTTGCTTGGGGGAAGCAGGGGAAGAGACTGAAATCTGGAAGAGACTGGAGCAAAACCTACTATTCCCACTTGGACCACTCCCCCACATGCAGTGTCACAACCTAGCTACTGGGTTGACCCTCCCTGGTGAACACCTAAGGCTCCCCCCTCACTACATAACAGTCACGCAGAGACAACAAAAAAATGGCCCAAATAAAAGAACAAATGAAAGTGCCAGAAAAAATACAACTAAGCGACGAAGAGATAGTCAACCCATCAGATGCAGAGATCAAAACACTGGTAATCAAGATGCTCACAGAATTGGTTGAATTTGGTCTCAAATTAGATGAAAAACTGAAGGCTACGCTAAGTGAAATAAAGGAAAATGTATAAGGAACCAATACTGAAGGAAAGGAAACTGGAACTTAAATCAATGGAGTGGACCAGAAGGAAGAAAGAAACACCCAACTAGAAAAGAATGAAGAAACAAGAATTCAAAAAAAAATGAGGAGAGGCTTAGGAACCTCCAAGACATCTTTAAACGTTCCAACATCTGAATTATACGGATACCAGCAGAAGAGGAAGAACAACAAGTGGAAAAGTTATTTGAACAAATAATGAAGTGGAACTTCCCCAATCTGGCAAAGGAATAGACTTTTAGGAAGTCCAGGAAGCTCAGACAGTCCCAAAGAAGTGGGACAAGGAGGAACACACCAAAACACATCATAATTACATTACCCAAGATGAAAGATAAGGGGAGAATCTTAAAAGCAGCAAGAGAAAAGGAGACAGTAACCTACAAAGGAGTTCCCATCAGACTGTCAGCTGATTTCTCAAAAGAGATCTTGCAGGCAAGAAGGGGCTGGAAAGAAGTATTCCAAGTCATAAAAGACAAGGACCTACATCCAAGATTGCTCTATCTAGCAAAGCTTTCATTTAGCATGGAAGGGCAGATAAAGTGCTTCTCAGATAAGGTCAAATTAAAGGAGTTCATCATCACCAAGCCCTTACTTATTACATGAAATGTTAAAGGGACTTATCCAAGAAAAATAAGATAAAAAACATGTATAATAAAATGACAGCAAAGTCACAATTATTAACAACCACACCTAAAACAAAACCAAAAGAAACTAAGCAAACAACTAGAACAGGAACAGAACCACAGAAATGGAGATCACATAGAGGGTTAGCAATAGGGCAATCAGAGGAGGAGAGAGGGGGAAAAGGTACAGAGAATAAGTAGCATTGAAGGTAGGTAGAAAATAGACAAGGGGAGGGTAAGAATATTATGGGAAATGTAGAAGCTAAAGAACTGATAAGTATGACACATGGACATGAACTAAAGGGGAGAATGTGGGTGGGAGGGGGGCACAGGTTGGAGGGGAGTGAAGGGGGGGAAATGGGCCAACTGTTATAACATAATCAATAAAATATATTTTAAAAAAAAGAAGAAATGCCTTTCTTTTAATTCATGCAATTGTTCCCCTCCACTTTTTCATAAATACCCCTTGCCTTCATCTCCTAATCAGAAGACTCTTTGGATTTGTGCCTGAATCAGTGCTTCCCAAATAGCTAGTCTTTAGGACTTCAAATAAACACTTACTGTTCCTCATTTTGGCCTTTAATTTTTAGGTTAACATTTCATGCAAGGAAATATTATTCGGCCATAAAAAGGAATGAACTACTAATACATGCAATGAAGGGATGAACTTCAAAACTTCATGCTAAGTGAAAAAATTCTGTTAGAAAAGGCCACACATCATATGATTCTATTTACATAAAATTTCCAGAACACACAAATACATAGAGACAGAAAGCAGAGGAGTGGCTGCCAGGTCCTGGAGACGGGAGGGGTAGAGAGACATCACTAATGTGTACAATGCTTCTTTTTGGGGATGATGAAAATATTCTAAAATTAAATAGTGGTGATGGTTGCACAACAATGAAATACTAAAGAATACTTAACCATACCCTTTAAAAGACAGTTATGCTATGTAAATTATATTTAAATTACCCCCATAAAAATGATTGAAAAAAAAAGAGAAAACAAGGGAAGCACTCATTTGTATAGTGCTTTTTAAAAGTTTTCAAAGCTCTTTGCTATCTCTTACTATCTTTTATTATGTTTTATGTTTTCTTTATAACCTATCTGTGAGGTAGAGAGAGCAGACATTTCTAATCCCAGTGGATGAATGAGGAAACTAATGCTTGATGAGGTAAGGTTCACTGTTGAATGCTACAGGTCCCATTCAGTGGCAGGATAGGAATAGAAGAGGGTAGACAGTAGAGCCAGCTTGTCTACACACTGGAATTGCCTGGAGTGCTTTATTAAAATGATTATGTTTTGAAATCATCTCAGATGATTCTAATAGGAGAACCATTCTTCCACCAACAGGAGTGAGTGAAATCACCTACTAGACAAAGCTTTTATTGCATAAAGAAACACTGCTTGGGGTACTGGGTGAAGGTTGTGGAAAAAATGACTGGTTACAAATACTGAAGGCTGTTCTTTCTTATCTCATTTTAGGAAAACAACAACAACAAAAAAGGCAAAGGCAAAACATCCAGTTCTGGAGGCAAAAAGGCTGCTGCGGGCATTCTCATTGCTATCATTCCCTCCATAGGTTCAGGGACTTGGGCCTAATGGCAAACCCAAAGTTCTGGCCATTATATTCCAATGTGAAGAAAAACTAGGAGTGGGCCTAATTCACCTGTCAGGTGGGAGGTGAAAGAGCTGGCCAATTCCCTAATCGGAAATGCTGTCTTGGAAACATGCAATAAACAAAGGAGCTGTTAGTCAATGTGGAGACGAAAGCTTGCCTTGGAATTTTAATCTCCCTCAGCAAGGCAATTCAGAATCGAAGTTCCCTTCACTTCACCATCAACATACCTCAAGAAGCTGGAGCCAAACTTCTGACAACTAACATCAAAGGCACATGTCAAAAGGAACCCCACCCTCAATTTCAGATAATGATAGGAATAGTAACAATATTGATGGCATCTGACACTCATTTGTATATACTTTGTGCCAGGCATGGAGAATGGCACATTAGTTCTAATCATCTGAGCACCGTTTTCCAGATAGGAAAATGAAGTCACAGAAGTGATTTATCCAAAGTCACAGGGCTAAAGGCAGAGGAGCCACAAACAGGTTGGCTACTGGCATTGCACTTTTGGTCACAATACTATACTGACTCAAACTCTATCCAGAAACAAAAAGACTGTGAGAATGCACAGCAAACAATACTAATAGTTATACTGCTCGATAATTTCTATTTGATGGTGTTTTTTTGTGTTCTCTATTTATTCCATTATAATCATACATAGTTTTTTTTATTTTTAATTTGACCTTAATTGGTTCTCAAGTATAATTTATATCTTTTACGCCCATCCCAGCCCACCCACCTAGCCCTAGTTTTTGTCCATGTGTCCTTTATACTTGTTCCTGTAAACCCTTCCCTATTTCCCCTGAAATTCCCCTGAAATTCCCACCCTTCTTCCCTTGGGAAACCCTCAGCCTGTTCTCTATTTCAGTGTCTTTGGTTATATTTTTCTCCTTTTGTTGTTTTGTTGTTTAGATTCCTGCTAAAGGTAAGATCATATAGTGTTTGTCTTTCACCAGCTGACTCATTACACTTAGCATAATTCTTTCCAGTTCCATTCATGCTGTAGCAAAGCATTGGAGCTCCTTCTTTCTTTCTGCTGCACAGAAGTCCATTGTGTAAATATACCATAGTTTTTTGGTCCACTCATTTACTGATGGGGACCTAGGTTCCTTCACCACTTGGCTATTGTCAACTGTGCTTCTATGAACACTGGGGTGCACATGTTCTTTTGGATTCGTGTTTCACGATTCTTAGGATATAATCCTAGGAGTGGAATTGCTGGGTCAAAAGGCAGATCCATTTTTAGTTTTTTGAGGAAATTCCATACTGGTGTCCATAGTGGATGTACCAGTCTGCAATCCCACCAACAGTGCACTAGGGTCCCTTTTCCTCCACACCCTCTCTAACACTTGATATTTTTCCTTTGTTTATGATGACCATTCTGATTGGTGTGACGTAGTATCTCGTTGTGATTTTAATTTGCATCTGTCTGACACCTAGCAATACTGAGCATCTTTTCATGTCTCTCTGGATCTTCTGTACATCCGCCTTGGAGAAGTGTCTGTTCAAGTCCTTTGCCCATTTTTTAATTCGGTTGCTTGTCTTCTTAGAGTGGAGTCATTTAAGTTCTTTATATATTTTGGAGATTAAACGCTTCTCTGAGGTATCATTGGCAAATATGTTTTCCCATACAATTGGTTCTCTTTTTATTTTAATACTCTTTTCGTTAGCCACACAGAAGCTTTTTATTTTGATGAGATCCCATTTGTTTATTCTTTCCTTTATGTCCCTTGCTCTAGGGGACATAACAGTGAAAATATTGCTGTGTGAAATATCTCAGATTTTCCTGTCTAGGTTCTCCGCTAAGACTTTAATAGTGTCATGGTTTATATTTAAATCTTTTATCCACTTTCAATTTATGTTTACGTATGGTGTAAGTTGGTGCTCAAATTTCATTTCTTTGCACGTAGCTGTCCAGTTCTCACAACACCATTTGTTGAAGAGGCTATTGTTACCCCATTTTATGTTGCTGCCCCCTTTGTCAAATATTAATTCACCATACAGCCTTGGGTTTATTTCTGGGCTCTCTGTTCTGTTCCATTGGCCCATGTGCTTCTTTTTATGCCAGTACCAGGCTGTTTTGATTACAGTGACCTTGTAATACAGTTTGGTATCAGGTATTGGTCCCTCCTATTTTGCTTTTCTCTGTCAAAATTGCAGCAACTATTCGGGGTTGTTTATGGTTCAATATAAATTTGTGAATTGTCTGTCTATGTCTGAGAAATATGCCATTGGTACTTCAATAGGTATTGCATTGAATCTATAAATTCCTTTGGGTAGTATGGACATTTTGATGATGTTAATTCTTCTGATCCATGAACACGGTGTATGTTTCCATTTGTTTGAGTCTTATTTGATTTCTTTCTTCAGTGTTGTGTAGTTTTCTGCATACAGGTCTTTTACCTCCTTGATTAGGTTTATTCCTAGGTATTTTATTTTCATTTTTGCTATATTCAATGGGATTTTTTCTTGATTTCTGCTTCTGCTGTTTCATTATTGGTATACAAAAATGCCTTTGATTTCTGAATATTGACTTTGTATCCTGCTGTCTTGCCAAATTTGTTTATTAGGTGGAGCAGTTTTTTGGCGGAGTCTACAGGATTTTCTGTGTATACTATCATGTCATCTGCAAACAATGAAAGTTTTATTTCCTTCTTTCTGATTTGAATGCCTTTTATTTCCTTTTCTTCTTTGATTGCTGTGGCTAAAACTTCCAATACTCTGTTAAATAGAAGGGGTGAAACTGAACAACCTTGTCTTGTTCCTGATCTGAGTGGAAAAGATTTTAGTTTTTGCCCATTGAGTTGGCTGAGTATGATGTTGGCTGTAGGTCTCTCATATATGGCCTTCATTATGTTGGCAGTCTTCCATTATTTCTACTTCACTGAGTGTTTTTATCACAAATGGGTGGTTCACCTTATCAAATGCTTTTTCAGCATCTATTGATATGAAAATGTGACTTCTGTCTTTCTTTAGTTTATGTGATGTACTACATTTACTGATTTGTGAATATTGAACCATCCTCACTTCCCTGGGATGATCTCATTTGGTCATGGTGTATGATCTTTTTAATGTATTGTCGGATGTGGTTTGCCAATATGTTGTTGAAGATTTTAGCACCTATGTTCATCAGCGATATTGGCCTGAAGTTTTCTTTCTTTGTTGTGTCTTTATCTGGTTTTGGGATTAGGATGATGCTGGCTTCATAAAAAGAGTTTGGGAGTCTTCCATTATTTTAGATTTTTTGGAAGAGTCTGTGAAGGATGGGGGTTAGCTCTTCCTTAAATGCTTTGTAGAATTCTCCTGTGAAACCATCTGATCCAGGGCTTTTGTGTGTTGGGAGTTTTTTGATTACTGCTTCAATTTCATCTGCTGTTATTGTTCTGTTCAGGCTTTCTGCTTCTTCCTCATTGAGTTTTTGAAAATTATATTTTTCAAAAAATTTGTCCATTTCACCTACATTCTCAAGTTTCTTCGCATACAGTCCTTCGTAGTAATTTCTTACACCCCTTTGTATTTCTGTGGTGTCAGTTGTAATCTCTCCTCTTTATTGCTGATTGTGTTTATTTGAGTCCTCTTTCATTTTTTCTTGATGAGCCTGCTTAAAGGCTTGTCAATTTTGTTTATCTTTTCAAAGAACCAGCTCCTGGATTCATTGATCCTTAGAATTGTGCTTTTAGTCTTTATGTCATTTAATTCTGCTCTGATCTTGGTTATTTCCTTCCTTCTACTTGCTCTGGGCTGTCTTTGTTGTTGTTCCTCAAGTTCTTGTAGGCATAGGGTTAGGTTTTTTGTTTGAAATGTTTCTATCTTTTTTAGGTAGGCCTGTATCGCTATGAACTTCGCTCTTAGGACTGCCTTCACTGTGTTACATAAGTTTTCGGTTGTTGTGAGTTCATTTCCATTTGTTTCCAGAAACTTTTTGATTTCTACCCTAATTTCATTCTTGACACATTCATTGTTTAATAGCATGTTATTCAATCTCCATGATTTTGAGTGTTTTGTTTTTTTTTTTTTTCCTTGGGGTTCATTTCCAGTTTCAGTCTCTTGTGTTCCCAGAAAATGCTTGGTATGATTTCAATTTTTCTTGAATTTGTTGAGGCTTGCTTTGTGTCCTACCATGTGGTCTATCTTTGAAAATGTTCCATGTGCATTTGAAAAGAATGTGTATTTAGCTTCTTTGGGATGAAGGGTTATATATATATATATATATATATATATATATATATATCAGTTAAGTTCATTTCATTGTTGATATTTTTGGAAGATCTGTCCATTTTTGACAGTGGGTTGTTAAAATCCCCTACTATAATTGTGTTGTTGTCAATATCTTTCTTGAAGTCCTCCAAGATTCTCTTTATGTATTTGGGTGCTCCTATGTTGGGTGCATATATATTTACAATGTTTATGTCTTCTTGGTGGACTGTTCCCTTGACTATTATGTAGTAACCTCTGGGTCTCCCTTTATGGCCCTTTTTTGGAAGTCTATTTTGTCTGATATGAGTATTGCTACCCCTACTCTTTTTCCCTGTCCATTTGCTTGGAATATTTGTTTTCAGCCCTTCACTTTCAGCCGGTGGAGGTCTTTTGTTCTGAGGTGGGTCTCTTGCAGGCAACATGTGTGGTTCATGCTTTCTTATCCATTCAGCTACTTTATGTCTTTTGATTGGAGCATTTGATCCATTTACGTTTAAGGTCATTATTTATAGGTATTTATTCATCGCCATTTTTGTACCTGTGTTCCCTCCCCACCCCCCTCTTTTCCTTCCTTTCCTTAAAGCAATCCCTTTAGCGTCTCTTGCACAGCTGGTTTGGTGGAGATGTATTATTTTAGACTTTTTTGTCTGGGAAGCTCCTTATTTGGCCTTCTATCTTGACTGAGAGACTTGCTGGGTAAAGTAGCCTTAGTTGCAGGCCTCTGGTTCTCATTACTTGGAATACTTCTTGCCATTCTCTTCTGGCTTGGAGTGTTTCCATTGAGAAGTCAACTGTTAGCCTTATTGGGGCTCCCTTGTATGTTGCTTCCTGTTTCTCCCTTGCTGCTTTTAAGATTCTCTCTTTGTCTTGGTATTTTTCCATTTTAATTACATGTCTTGAGGTGAGCCTCTTTGGGTTCCTCTTGATTGCAACTCTCTGTGTTTCCTGGATTTGTGTGACTTTTTCTCCCATCAAATTAGGGAAGCTTTCCATCATTACTTTTTCAAACAGGCTTTCTACCCCTTGCTCTTCTTCTTCTCCTTCTGGTATCCCTGTTATATGGATATTATTACGTTTCATATTGTCCTGCATTTCTCTTAATCCTTCTTCATTCTTTTTGAGCCTCTTTTCCTTTTCTTCCTCTTTCTGGGTGTTTTCTTCTACTTTGTCCTCTAGCTGGCTGATCTGATCTTCTGCTTCATGGATCCTGCTTTGCATTCCTTCTACTGTGTTCTTCAGTTCAGAAATTGTATTCTTCATTTCCTTTTGGCCCTTGTTGAGAGTTTCTATTTCCTTTTTCATGTTGATGTAGTTTTCAGTGAGTTCATTGTAGCTTCCCTGTGTTTTCTGGTAGCTCATTTTGAGCTCACTGAGCTTCCTGACGATTGTTCCTTTGAACTCAATATCTGATAGTTGAATTGCCTCTATTTCATTTAGCATTCTTTCTGAGGCCTCCACCTTTCCTTTCATTTGGGGATTGTTTCTTTGTCTTCCCATTGTTTGTGAGACTCTTCTTGTTAGCCTCAGCTTCTTAAATTGATCTGTTCTGGTTCCTTGGGTTTGTGGTGTGAACTTCTGTAGTAGAATAGCAGTGAGCTTCAGTGGTGCAGTTTCCTTGATCTCCTGAGCTCACTGGTCTTGGGTTGTCATTTAAGTTGGCTTTGTGTTTGCCTTTGGGTTTCGATTGTTGTCGGGTCTTTCTTTGGTGGGTCCTTCCCACCAGCTGGTTAAGTGAGGGTCACTCTGTCCATCACCTCTTGTATTTTGTTGTGCTGAGGAGGGCAGGTTGTGTTGAAGCTGGTTCTCCTGTGTATGCAAGGTTTTGAGGATTCTCTCTTGCTCTTTTTCAGTTGTTTTTACTGCTCCGTATGTCCACTATTTAGTTGTATTTCCAGATAGGTCCTGGATTGAGGTTTGTGTGATTACCACTCCTCCTTCACCTTCTTCTGTTGTAATCTGTTTGTTGTTGGGTTTCCTCTTCCAGTGGGTATCCTGGTGTTCACTGCTTTCACCTACGCTTTTTTTTTTTTTTGTGATTAGTTGGAGGGGGAAAGCCACATGGTTTAAGACAGCAAGAGAGTATTCTATGATATTTACAGTAGCAGCCAGTAGAGAAGAGATAGGAGATCCTTTGGCTATGTATAGTGTTAACTGTGATCTTCCACCCAACTATCCACTTTTCAGAAAGGATGGAAAGAATATAAGACTCTTGTTTGGGAAGGAAGGATTGTGAGTTGGATATAGAAAGCAGTGAGGTTGTGGCAGGTCAGATTCTGAGGTAAGGTAAGGGTAAAAGATAGTAAATAGGTGTAGTGTGTGAGAGAACAGGGTTAACCACTACAGTAATAGCGTTCAGGAAAACATGAAGTGGGGTAAGACCTGGGAGGGGTGTTGTGAAGTATTTACAATTGTATGAAACAGCTATTATTTTCAATAATATTATAGCAACAATCATATGACAGAATCTATGTGATCTAGCTAACAAGAATAGGGAGTATAGGACCTTGAGTAGTATGCTAATGGGACACAAGTGAAGTGAAAGACAGTACATTAGCAATACAGTATGAGAGATCAGGGGAAACCTGTAAAATGACACAATATAACCAGCCTAGCAAAGCACACTATACAGAAATAAGAGGAATACAAAAATACTATTAAAATAAAAGATGTAAGAATAATGGAAAAAAATAATAATAATACAAATATGCAATAACTTGCAGGTTCTCTGTAATAGCAGAGGGAAATTTTTCTCACTGTCACAGCTGTTGTGATGCCCCCTTCTTTGGGTCCAACTCTGGTCTTTTCAGAGTTCCAGGCTTTCTTGTTTTTTTTTTTTTTCTTTTTGTCTCACTTATGGGTATTTTTTTTTAAAAGGCAGATGAAGGAAAGAAGGAGAGATAAAATTGGAAAGAAAGGAAGAAGGAATAAAAGAAGAAAGAAGGAAGGAGAGGGAAATGGAATTTGAAAAAATAATGAAAATTTTGAAATAAAAATTATTAATAAATAAAAATAGGATAAAATTAAAAAGCCTCTTGGTTTCAAAGTGGCCAGACAGGTTTTTCTGGTCTTCCTGGCTGCAGCAGGCTGAGGGGCAAATGATGTGGCTTTTCTTCCTTCCAGATCTGCACTCAGTTAGCCGAGTGCACTCTCTCCCTCTCCCCAGAGCTATCCTGGCACCTCTCCCCTGAGCCTTGGGTGTGGGATCCAGACCTTTCCCCGGGGGTTACCACTGTGGGTTGGGATGCAGGTGCGTGGGTGCTCGGCCTGGCTGCCTTCCCAGTGCTATGGGGGCACGCAGGATCTTCCACAGAACCTTTCTCGAAACCTTGGGATCACTGCCCAACTGGGTGGCAGGGAGGCCGGAGCGACTGCTACAGGAGAATTCCCCAAACAGTGTCTGTCTTTTCATTTTTTCTTTTTGAGAAATTCCTCCTACTCAAGACTGCCTCTCCATACAGTGGCCTGTCCTCTCCCACAGTCCAATTCTCCAGCCAGACTGGTGACTATGGGGGTCAGGGCCTGTCACTGTGCAATTCTCAACTCTGCTGGCATCCACAGACTCTGTGGGTGCTCACTGCCTCTGTGTGTTTGCTAGCAACCAGGTTTCTACAGGTGATACTCAGACCTTGTCTGGCTGGGGAGGGAGCAGTTGCCCTGGCTCTCTCCCATGGGCTCTATAGAAAACCTGGCAGGGAGCACCGGGCCTGGGGCTACAGCCCCCCTGGACCCTGCGCTGGTCCCTGGGACCTTATTGTCCTGAAGCACTCTCCTTATTGTCTGATTTTCGGTTCCACTACAATTTTTAGTCTCTTATTTTCATATATGCTGAGGTGCTGTTGGTTCTTTCCTCTTTTACTCCATAGATCAGCTAGGATTTTCTCCCGTGTGTAGGGAGAAGTGGAATCTGCTCCCTTCTATCCCAATGCCATCTTCCTGCTCCTAATGATATATACTTTTGTAAAGAAAACATTTACATGTTTGTAAAGATAAAGACACATGTTTGTAAAGATAAAGGCACAAAAGCCTCATGCTTTTTGTTCTTTCTTTTTTCATCTATTGAAAAATAACCACCTTTGCATTACTGACTTTTATTTTTTATTTATACTTTTCTGTATTTCACAAATTTTCAACAGTAAATGTCTTTTGTTGTAAATAGGAAAATATTATTTTAAGTAGTTTAAAAATATTTTACTGAGGAATAATATCATCTATCCTCCCTCTATCTTCACACTCAAGATCTCAGGTATGTGGGAGGGATCCTTGCAATTTCTTTGAACATCACAGAGGTTCAGATTGGTTGTCTAATTCACTTACTCTATCTGTGGGTACCTAGTATCTGCAAGGTGTGAGGCCCTGCAGGGGTCAGACACCACAAAAGACACTATCCATGCCCACACACAATAGTTATGAAACAATGCTAAGAACCTAGGGATAGGCCGAATATAAAGTCCAATCAAATGATGGTGTGCTAAACAGTTATTAGAAAATAATGAGTTATCTCCATACCTGAAAAGATTACTAATTACTCCTATTATGTTAAAGGAAAATATACTGAAGTACTGTTTACAATATAATGCCAAGGTAAACTAAACCCAAAAACCCAACAATCCTAAAAATATGAAACTCTTCATCTACATTTATGAGCAAAATAAAAATGGAAAGATATACAAACCTTTAACACAGTTTATCACTGGGGGGATAGGATTGAACAATTAGCTTTCTCTTCATACTCCTCTGATTGAATAGTCTACCAATGAGCATATATTATTTTTGTTAAAAACAAATTAAAGGTATAACAGTCCCTCAAATCTCAAATGGATATTATATAAAATTTACCACAAGGAGTTGATTTGGCTTAATACTTGAAAATCAATCTAATTAAGAGAGAGGAAGAAGGAAAACCACAAGTTTTGGGATCAGGAAGACCAAAGTTCACATATCAGTTTTGTCAATTCCTCTGTGTCCCTGTGCAAATTACCACAACTTTCTAAATCTCATTCTATAAAATGGAGACTCTAATATCCACTTACAGGGCTCTTTGAGGATCAAACACTAATAATTAATATTTCACACTGACTGAGTGCTTCCTATTTGCCAGGTGCTCTGCTATGTGCTTTACACATATTAACTAATTTAATCTTCAGAACACTTTTAGGAAGTAGGCACTATTATCACTTCCATTTCAAAGAGGAGAGAGGTTAATTTGCCCAAGCCAGCCAGTCTCTGTCTGTCTCTGTCTGCCTCTCTGACTGACTCACTCTCTCTCACTCTCTCTCTCTCTCTCTCTCACACACACACACACACACACAGAAGTAGCAAAGCCAGGATATAAACCTGGAGAATCTGATCCCTGAATACATATTCTTAGCCACACTAGGGTGAGATATTTGTGAGAGAGCTTCATATACCTGTAAGGAATTCTTATTAGTAGGGATGGAAAAGATAACAAATACATGTAAAATCTAAAAACTATAAGAGCTAAAAGATGTGACAGAGGCAATGTCATAGGATGTCTTCTGACAATTTGTGTATGAATGACAAAGTCTATATCTACAACTGGAACTCATGATTCTCCATCCTGCTCTTCAGAATTTCAATAATGAATTTACTGTTTTCTTCTGTTCATGGCATTCACTTGGCTTCAATTGCTTCCTTCTTCTGAAATTTGCATGCATATTCTAATTGTCTTTCAAGGCTTTTCTGGTCTACTTAATGATCACTCTAAGACTTTCTAAATCTCATTCTATAAAATGGAGACTCTAATATCCACTTACAGGGTTTTTCGAGGATCAAACACACTTTTCAGGATAAGACAGGGGTCCCCAACCTCCAAGGTCCCAGGGTTGGGGGGTTGGGCTTATTACAAACCAGGCCACACAGCAGGAGGTGAGCTTAAATGTAATGCACTTGAATCATCCTGAAACCATCCCCTCCCAACTCCTTCATGTGGAAAAATTGTTTTCTACAAAAATGGTCTCTGGTGCCAAAAAGGTTGGGGAATGCTGCTGTAGGAGATAGTGTGCTAGAGTGCAAAGTGTACAGGTTTAGCTTTAGCACTTATAAACCATGTAATTTGTAACATGTCACTTGACGTCTCCAAGCCTGTTACTTCATATGTAAAACATGGTCCTTGTACAAATTAATTATAATATGTAAATTACCTGGCATATAATTGGTGCTGTATAAATGCTAATATTAATTTCCCATGTCTTAGAATTCTCAAACAATTACAGTTTAGCCATTAAGCCTGAATTGCCTTGTGATGTTGTTACTTTTTCACAATTATGACTCTAATATTGCCTTAACTTCGTAGGCATTTATGTCTTATATTTCTAAATGCAAGTTCTTTGGGGTCCAGGACTGTACCCTACCTGTTTCTGCATCCCCTGCAGCATTTAGCACAATACTTGACACAAAAATGTACACAATAAAAATCTGTGTATTAACTGATATGACTGGGCTGGATTCATGGAGAATGCAAGACTCTCAAAGATGAATCTTAAAATAAAGGTAGCCAACTACATGTTTTAGGGTAGTCCCCGTAATTTGGTTTAGACCAGAAGCCCCAGACTTTTCTCAGCCCTCCACATCCTCACACACCTTTCATTCATTTGATCATAAATGCACTGACCTTTGTAGGCTGAGGCGTAATTTTGTCCAAATCAATTCTTCAGAAAGCTAAGGGCTGTTTTGAAACCAGTTTTTTTTTTAATGTTTTAAGTACCCTCAGAAAAGCAGAGGGACATTCTGTTCCTAGTTCAGGTCCAAAATCCAAACTATAATTTTTTAAATTGCTCAATTTGCCAGTCACAGAAATCACTTTTCTAGGTCAATTAGCACATTTCAATGTGCCAATTAGCAAGAATGACATTTTCAAGCCTATTTACTTTGGTGGCAGTCAAGTTTCCCAAGCTCCACACATGGTTACAAGGTATGCCAGTGGTAAAGTTACATCTTAAGAACACTGAAGTGATTGTGAATGTTAGGTAGCAGCCCCTGTAACAAAGATCATTACTAAACTCTTCCACTCAATCTGACAGTTCAAAACATTGAACAGAACCACCTAAGAAAATAGTACAGGGCAAAAGGGGAGAGGGTAGTGGTTAAGGAGGGAAAAAGAACTAATATAATAGATCAACATGGATACTCAAGAATGGGCAATTTTAATAATGAGAAAATAATATATTCTAAGCTTTAGGCCTTTTAGAAGAAAGGAGCTTGATGAAAAAAATCATTATCATTCTTCTCATTATTATTCTAGTAGAAGACAGATGGCTGCAAACACAAGTGTAGGCCACACTAGAGTCTTAGGTCTGGGAAGGGGGCTGATCCAGTACCTTAAGTTTCTTTTCTGTTTCTAATTTCCCTTCCTCAAAACACTCTGCAGTGAGAAGAAACTCTAATGGGTCTCAGAGAGTAGAAGAAACAGGGCTAGGGATGCCACTTGGGCACATTGCCTCATTCTGGGGCCTCATTGCCAGCTTAGCAAGGTAAGAGTGGTAACTGAAAAGCTAATATGTAACCAGGTTCCACAGGTACCCTACTTAGCTCCCACTTTTTGGCTTTCATTTTCTAGAAGGTGGTTTAGCCTGGAAAGAATGTTACCCTTGGCAAAGTCACAGGCACAGATAAGGAACATGGCCTCACCATCAGGCCAAAAAACCACTGGTTATAACAAAGAGCTTACAAACTAGGCAGCACATCTATTCTCCAAACCCTAGACTACTGACAGCTTAGACTACTGACAGCTTGGGCAGGGGAATCTTAATATGAGATCCATGAATGGGATTGTAGGGAGAAAGGCAAGAGTTGGCAGTCCATGTGTCCCTAGTGAAACTGAATGCAAATTATATTTGTGTACTTATCTAGGAAGAGTTTCTATGGTCCTCTTCAGCTCCTCAAAGAAGCCTATTACCTAACTGTTTTAGAGGAAGAGAAGCTAAGAAGCATCTCTACCACCTCAACTCACTAGCATTCAAACTCACCCTGGATTTCAGTCAGACAACACAACAAGAACTCTGAAGTCTGAATTAAGAGACCTGAGTTCTGGAAGCACCCACTTTTACTTCTTAAGCAAGTCATGTATCGTCCTAAATTCCTCCTCAAGAAGATAAGATTAGACCAGGTGAGCGTTCAGCTCTCTGCTAATCTAATAATCAATAGTTCCATGGTGCATTTACCCCCCTTCCTTTTAAGAAGAAAAAGAAAAATTGCCCTTAAAATGCTTAATTTAAAGCCAGAAAGAGACCTTCTCCAGAATTCTGGCAGCAAAGAGTACTTATTTGTAATATGGGCTATTGGAATATACAATGCTTCTTCTAAGGTGCCAGCTTCTTTTTTTTAATATATTTTATTGATTATGTTAAGAACACTGACTATTGACTATTGACTATTACAGTTGTCCCATTTCCCCCTTCTCTCCCCTCCAACCCTGTACCCCCTCTCCCACCCATATTCCCCCCTTTTAGTTCATGTCCATGTGTCATACTTATGAGTTCTTTAGCTTCTACATTTCCCGTACTATTCTTGCCCTCCCCCTATCTATTTTCAACCTACATTCTATGCTACTTATTCTCTATACCTTTTCCCCCTCTCTCCTCCTCCCACCCCCCTGTTGCTAACCCTCCATGTGATCTCCATTTCTGTGGTTCTGTTCCTGTTCTAGTTGTTTACTTAGTTTCTTTTGGTTTTGCTTTAGGTGTGGTTGTTAATAATTGTGAGTTGGCTGTCCTTTTACTATACATGTTTTTTTCTTTATCTTCTTTTCTTAGATAAGTCCCTTTAGCATTTTATAAAATAAGGGCTTGGTGATGATGAACTCCTTTAACTTGACCTTATCTGAGAAGCACTTTATCTTCCCTTCCATTCTAAATGAGAGCTTTGCTGGATAGAGCAATCTGGGATGTAGGTCCTTGTCTTTCATGACTTGGAATATTTCTTTCCAGCCCCTTCTTGCCTGTAAGGTCTCTTTGGAGAAATCAGCTGACAGTCTGATGGGAACTCCTTTGTAGGTGACTGTTCCCTTATCTCTTGCTGCTTCTAGGATTCTCTCCTTCGTTTTTACCTTGGCTAATGTAATTACGATGTGCCTTGGTGTGTTTCTTCTTGGGTCCAACTTCTTTGGGGCTCTCTGAGCTTCCTGGATTTCTTGGAAGACTATTTCCTTTGCCAGATTGGGGAAGTTCTCCTTTATGATTTGTTCAAATATGTGCTCAATTTGTTGCTTTTCCCCTTCCCCTTCTGGTACCCCTATAATTTGGATGTTGGAACATTTAAAGATGTCCTAGATCCTCTTAAGCTTCTCCTCGTTTTTTTGAATTCTTATTTCATCATGCTTTCCTGCTTGGTTGATTTTATCTTCCCTTGGTCCACTGTATTGCTTTGAGACTCAGCTTCCTTCCCTTCACTATTGGCTCTCCTCCGTGTATCTTCCTTCATCTGTTTTATGGTAACCTGCATCTTTTCATCTAATTTGCGCCCAAAATTAACCAATTCCCTGAGCTTTCTGATCACCAGTGTTTTGAACTGTGCATCTGATAGATTGGCTATTTCTTGGTCGCTCAAAAGGATGAGTCCTGGGGGACTGATCTGTTCCGTTGGAAACATATCTTTCCCTGTCTCTCCTTTTTTTTTTCTTTTTTTTTTTTCCGGTCTGGTCGCTCTTGTTATGGTGGGGGGCAGAGCCTTAGGTGTTCACCAGGGCTGGGCACCCCAGTTGCTAGATTGTGACGTTATATGCGGGGGCGGGGGCGGGAGGGAACAATGGCGGTAGTTCTGTTCTCCTGTGATCTCAGACCCTTCTCTGGGATCCTGGGCTGCGAGCTCTGCCCTGGTCCACAATCGCCGCCTCACTGGGTCCGCCAGCGGCAGCTTGCGTACTCAGGGACCACCGCTGCGTTCTTGCACACTGGATGGCTGTCGCGCCAATTTCTCGCCAAGTTTTCCCCGACCTCTGTGCTCCACCAACCCGCACCTGGCCGGCTTGTCTTCTCCTACCAGTCTGGATGTATGGGTCTACTTCAACTTCTTGGTTGTCCGACTTTCATTCAGATAAATTCTCTGTCAGTTCTGGGTGTTATTCTATCTGTAAATTATTGTTGTTCTAATCTTGGTTATGCAAGGAGGTACGGTGTGTCCACCTATTCCTCCATCTTGCCGGTAGTCTAAGGTGCCAGCTTCTAAGATGAAGAACCAAGAGGGACTGGAACTGAGCACTCTCTAGCTGGTGCCAGTGAGTCACAGGACAGAGTGCAGCACAAGCAAATTTAGTGATGACTCCTGATCCTTTAGCTGACTGTAGCAATTTTCTCCAACAGTCTCTGCCCTGTCTTTATATATGTAAGTATATGTTTATCTGTTAAGGCACACAAACTAATTAGTCCATTTTATTTTCCAGCAAAAAAAAAAAAGGTTTAAAAATATAAAGGGCCAAGAAGGAAGGGCAAATGTCATAGGCTGGTTTCTTACCTAATTGGATCAAAGGTTTAAGAAAGAGTTGCCTGTCTTCCTGTGTCTTATTTTAAGTCAATCTGAGCTCAACTAAGGGGTTGCAAAATAAAACTCTTGAAGGCCAGAGTAGCCCAGGAGGGTTCCCAACCTTTGAAAATAATCAGACAAAAGCCAATTATCAAGACACATGCCCAGCACCATGAGTTTTTTCTTAGGTTCATTTTAGAAAAGAATACCAAAATTATTTAACAGATGATTAAAGTTGCTAGATAAGAGAAAGCTCATTACAGAATTTTTGATGTTAAGAAACATTACTTGAACATTCTTAATAAGCTGCTTGGCTACAGCATGCCATTTGTTTGGAAAATATTAGATATTACAACAAATATAATAGCAAATCTGCCATGAGAGAGTAAAAAAAGGAAAGAGGGGAAAAACAGAAGGGAGGGAAGGAATGAGGAGAAAGAAAGAGGAGAGGAGAGAGAAACATTATTTTCTGTATAGAGTAGTAAAGATATTAAGGGTTTACTTATGGTACCCATCCAATTCCTATGTTGAAGCCCTAATCTCTGGCACCTCAGAATGTAACTATATTTGGAGATAGAGTGAAGCCATCACAGTGGGCCCTACTCCAATCTGATGGGTGTTCTATAAGAAGATGAAATTTGGATACACAGAGAGACACCAAGGATAAATGTACACAGAGGAAAGACCATATGAAGAGGCAACAAGAGGGCATCCCTATGCAAACCAAGGAAAGAGGCTTCAGAGGCAACCAACCCTGCTGGTACCTTGATCTTGGGGATAGTAAGAGGACCTTGCCTTATAAGTATATTGTGAGGGTTAAATAAACTAGTTGAGGGAAAGCACTTAGAACAGTACCAAGCACATAGTAAGCATTCAAGAAGTATCAGCTGTTGTTGCTGCTGGTATTGGTGTTGGTGCTGAAAGGGCTAAGGAAACATCAGCAGGCTCAGTGAAGATATATACCTTTGGTGAAACACAATAGTGATTGAATGAAAACTTCACCACCAGCATTCTGACTTCGGGTGTGTGGATATGTAGGAAGATGCAGCCAGGGGACCCCTAAAAGAAGATTTTATAAACTCAAGGTGTCCAGGAAATATTAGATAGATATATAGGATGTCCTCATCACCCCCACAGGTGTGAGTTGGGGGAAGGAACACATGGAGCAGGGCCATTGAGAGCTGTTTTGCATAGCAACAGCTTTGCAACTAACCACTGGCATGGTCATTTAACATATCTATAACCTTTAACTGGTTTAATAGATATGTTAAATAGCTGTGGTCTTGCTTTGAGCCAGGGAGAAGGGAGTGACTTCCACCCAGGATGGGAGGCAACTCCCCCTGGTTACAGCGCCTGCGTGAGAGCTTGGAGATGGTTGGCTCCACCCCATGGGGCCATGCCTGCCCAGACTCACTATGGCAGCCCAGTAAAGCTGGTAGGATATGGGACTGCTGGCAAGTGTAGCTGATTGTGGGAGGAGTTGGAAATGGAGCTGCAGAGGAAGATTGACGTGGGGATTTAAACCCAGAAGCAGCAGCCATTGAAGGGCGGACCATGTGGCTGTGGCAGTGAGAACCATGCACTTTTGGCAGAGCGGTGACCCCTGCAGCCTTGGTGAGGGAGAACCACTTGGCTTTGGCCAGAGTGGGGACCCCCTGCAGCCATGAGAAGAATAACCACTCGGCTTTAGCTGGAGATCCCGGCAACACAGCTGACAGTGCTGGGAACTGAGGGAGGCCTACCAGCCAAGCACGGATTACTGGGAAGAACTGGGGGCTGCCTGAGCCACAGACTTCTATTTCTTTTCCTGAGATATGGTACCCCAGACTGGGCAAAGGGGGGAAGGAAGGACTATGTGTATTTGTGGGTGTTTTAAGGGACTCTGGGATTTTGATGAAGACATTAAATCATTACTCTTAAGTCTGTACACCTTGAAGAAATAATTCCTTTCCTTTTCACCAATCTCAACATGGAGAGCTATAATTCTCTGGTGAAGGGAAAGGTGAACCTAGTACAGGAGGACCCCAGGAGAAAAGGGGGTCAATTCAGTAACATTGTGGGGCCCTCTTCCCTAGCGGCCAATCAGAGAAAATCATGGGAGACCACATGTGCAGTAGCTTTAAAGTAATACAACTACTTGTACATGCACAGTAAAATCCTGCCAAAACTAGCCAGAAAAAATCTGCCCTTTAAGAATAGAGTCCCTCCAGCCCATGAGGTCAATCTCTGCTTGGAGTTGGCCTGCTCCCCCGTTCTCTGCGTATTCTGGGTATTCAGTTCAAATCTTTGTCCTGATCACCAAGAACCTGGTTACCTGTGCCCACCTGTGACAGATGGGCTTTTTGGGATCTTTATTTTACAGTCTTACACAATGGGAATCATAATATCTGCTTATGCTCAGTGGTTCCACAGGGAGAACACTTTTTGGCTTTCCCTGAAGGAAAGATCCCACTAAGAGGAGAGATGTAGGTGATCTGTTTAGAGGAACCATATCCACTTCAACTGATGGCAGAGGCTACTTGGCCAAGGTTGTGGGCTAGATGCATTCACATTCAGGAACATTAACTCTAAGGGCAATTTTCTGGTGTTATACTCCTTCCTTAAATCTGATAGAGCTGCTAAAAATTGGAGAAAGCAGATTACTCTCTGCCTTACCATAATGGGGTATAGAGCTGGGGTCAGAGAATATTCCCCACAAACCATGGTTTGAAGGGGAAGGGGAAGACTGAGATTGAGAGGTACTTTGCATACCTATGGCAACTTGGCTAGTTTAATAGTTATGTTAATTGCTGTACTGCTGCTGGGTGTGACTTTGACTCATGTAGGGTGGGGGGGGGGGCGCTCACAGCACCTGTGCAAGACACAGGGAGGTGGTTCCTCTACAGCAGGGAGACACACCTGCCCTGACAAATGATGGCACCTGACAGAATGTAACCTGTACAGAGGACTGGCAGAATGTAGCCCATTGTGGGAGGAGTCAGAAGTGGGGTCATGTAGGCTCTGGGTCAGGATTTAAATGAAGGGCAGAGAGACATGAGAGATTTGGCCACGCAACTTGGAAGGGAGTAGGAGAGCCAAGAGGAATGAATGAGGTAACAGCCACATGAGAGAGAAGTAAGCAAGTAACTATGTAGTTTGTAGTCAGGATCTGCCCATGTAGCCTAGTGTAATAAGGAAGAAGACATGTTGCTGTGTTCATCGTCCCTGCTCTAGCTGACTCTGGATCCACCAAGGACTCCCTTGCAATACACTGACCTGCCACCTTGCAAACCCAGACTCTATCTGGACTTTCAGGACTTATGTCTTTCCTGAACTATTACACAGAGGCTGATGACAATGTACCCCAGATCCTGAAAAAGAGAGCTGGTGAGTGAGGATGGGACTTGGTGCCTTCCAGAGAAACTGAAGAACTGTTTGTACTGCTGGCTTAAGGTAAGAATATGGGAAATTATTAGGTTTGCTTTTGGCTTATAGACTTTTGGGGAGCATGGGAAGTGCTGGGTCCCTTGGGAAAGGAGGGCTCTGAGCTAAAGTGCTTCAAGCCCTCCTCCAAGGTTGGAATATTGTAAATAAAGACCTGTTCCTTCCAACATAAATTGTTGAGTCATGCACCAAGGTGCCACGTGGACAGGCTCCAGTCTGCTTGGTTACATGACCTCTAAATCTTTCAAGAAAACAGTAACAGAGTGATCGAGAGATAAATAAGATAGCATTGAATCCACTTCCACCCCTTAGCAGTTTACTTCCACAGGTAGGAAATAACCTGAGCTCCAGCACTACTCCACAAACCTGAGCCAATAAGAAATGTGTTTTCAATTTGTTTGATTTACACCACCATTCTTGGGTATTATCCCCTATAGCTCTGAGACTAAGGTAGGAGTTCTGATTCTACACTTCATCATGTGAAGTCAAGTAAGTCACACACCATGGGAAAATACAGAATGGAGGGCAAAGGTACGTACCTATGCCAGAAGCCTGTGACTGTGGATCCCAGCTAACAGGGGAACACTGAATTTAATGTGCCAGACCTATTATGACAGAGACAATAGAGTAAGTCCTCATTTAATGTCATCGATAGGTTTGGCAACTATAAGCAAAATGATGTATAATGAAACCAATTTTACCATAGATTAATTGATATAAATAGGAGTTAGGTTCCTAGGGCATCTTGTTTTAAGGAAAATGATGTTATTTTGAGAACCTGCTATAAGGCCTGCCCTCTTTCAGCCTGGCATTCTCCACTTCAGAAGGTTGAATGGTCAACCTATAAAGTGCTATCTGCTCTTTGTAACAAAGAAGCTAGGCCATATAAGCCACCTGGGGACCCTATTAACATCCAGATTTAGAAGCAGTACATCTGAGGTAGGGCCTGAAATTCTACATTTTTTATATCATTTTTATTGTTGTTCGGATACAGTTGTCTCCATTTTCCCACCACCACTTACCCGCGCCCCACCCACCCCCACCTCCCACCCTCAATTCCAGCCCTCTGGCTTTGTCCATGGGTCCTTTATACATGTTCTTTAATGACCCTTTCCCTTCTTTCCCATGTTATTTCGCTCCCTCCTCCCCTCTGGTTACTGTCAGTTTGTTCTTTATTTCAATGTCTCTATTGATATTTGCTTGCTTGTTTGTTTTGTTGATTAGGTTCCACTTATATATGAGATCATAGGGTATTTGTCTTGCACCATCTGGCTTATTTCAGTTAGCATAATGCTCTCCAGATCCATCCATGCTATCATGAAGGGTAGGAGCTCCTGGAACTGCCTTTCAACCCAGCAATTCCACCACTGGGAATATACCCTAAGAATCCTGAAACACTAATTCAAAAGAACCTATGCACCCCAATGTTCAAAGCAGCACAATTTACAATATCCAGGTGCTGGAAGTAACCCAGGTGCCCATCGGTAAATAAGTGAATCCAAAAACTGGTACATTTACAAAATGGAATACTATGTAGCAGAAAGAATGAAATTCTGTATTTCTAACAAGTGGCACTCTTCTGATGCTGATCTTGGACCACAGTTACACATGAAGTAACTTTGAATTTTGAGCAACTAGGACACTGATTTTCCAAGAGTGGTCTGAGAGCCCATGCAATCAGCATTCCCTGGTGTTACTCCAGGCCCTCTCAATGAGACCTTCTGGAGGTGGGGTCTGGCAAGACTCATTTTTTAGCCATTCCTTTAGGTGATTGGTATGGCCATTAAGTTTCAGAATCAGTATACAAAATCAGTGGCTCTGAATTGCAGCTCCATGTTAGAATGGAATTTTTAAATCACTGCACCCAGGTTGGATCAAGGTCAAGGACTGAGACCTATGATCTGAGGGAAGGCAACAGGGCATAAGTGTTTTTTGTTGTTTTTTTTGTTCATCAGTTTACTTGGGTTTTTTTTATAGTACCCCTATGTAAGCCTGGAATATACTGAGGGTTCAAAATTACTGTTTTAGATTAATGATTTTTCTTTTAATTTATATTGATGTATAATATACATCTAGAAAGGTATGACAATCATAAGGATATACATGAGTGTTTGTAGGGAAGGCATGACTAAATCCTCAGAGACAGTGTGAGTATAGCTGTGGCTGTAGGATCTATAGCCTTAAGCTCCACTGTGTGTGTTTAACTCCCTAAATGTCAGTTTCTTTCTCTGTGAATAAAGACCATAAAAACTTGCCCTATCTACCTTACATGACTGTTATATGAAAAGACCTTATAAACTATGTTATCCAAAGAATAAAAATGATCATTTTGAAATTTAAACTATGATCTTAATGCATGAAGCAAACTTAAGTCATGAAAATAGGAAGTAGAAGGAAGGATTTACTAGTGATTTCTTTACCTAAGCTTTCTAACATGGCCTGCTAATCCCTTAAACTCCTACATATGGAAATTTGAAGACAGGATCTTGTCACCTAGCCCTGTAGCTCCTGTTTCTCTCCGTTTGTTTATCACCCAGCCTCTTGCCACAGTGGGATTCTACCTGCTAGCCACAGGGGATGTGTGTGGCCCAGACATCCTTCTGGGTTTGGATGAATGGGGAAGGAATCTAATTCTTACCAAAGGGAGTTCCTTGCTCTGCAGATTATCCTCATCCAATGTGACTGAGTCCACCCTACAGACCCTTAGAAACACTGGAAGCCTCCATCTAATGGATGGGCCTCCCAGCCCCCATTTTCTCCACTAAATCTCTCCAAGACCTTCCATAGGCTTTTGGGCCTGTCCTGGTTCTGGCCTAAACCACTATTGCAGCCTCAAAGTTCCACAAAATACTCCTATTCCCATCATGCTCCACTGTATTCAAATACGGCTACATGAAACCTCAAAATTAAATACAGCTGGCCCTTGAACAGCATGGGGGGTTAGGAACATTGACCTTCCATGAAATCAAAATCCATGTGTAACTTTGATTCCCCAAAAATGTAAGTGTTAATAACTTACTATTGACCAGAAGCCTTACCAATAACAAACAGTTGATTGACACATACTTTGTATGTTTTATGGATTATATGCTGTATTCTTATATAAGCTACAGAAAAGAAAATGTTATTAACAAAGTCATAAGGAAAAGAAACTACATTTACAGTCCTATATGTATTTATTTTTAAAGATCTACATATAACTGTACCTGTGCAGTTCAAATCCATGTTGTTCAAGGGTAAAGTGTGTGTGTGTGTATTTTAACATTCACATACACATGAGCTAAGTATGAGGACTAGCAATGGATAATGAAATAGTGAGAAAATGCTGTTTTGTATGTTGGTGGTATGTTCCTAGAAGAGGCTACTTACCAGTCGGGTATTTACCACAGGAAACAGTAAGGCTAGAAGAGCTCCATTCAACATATGCATCTGTATCCTGGAGGGGAAGAAAGATAAAGTTTAGGTCACACTCAGACTCTGATGGATGGGCATACAAAAATGTGTCAGGTTATGCCATGCCATATCAGAAAAATATAAACAAGTGGCTCTCTGTAAAACAATGCTGGATAATGAATAAAAAGAAACATTCTGAAGAGCATCATCACCACCTCAAAATCTCCCAAACATGTCTGGAACACACAACACTTCATTACATAATGGGCTCTGAGCTCCCTAAACATCCAGTCAATCCCAGTCAATGGCTTCAACTGCTGCACCCATGGTGGCATTAGAAAAGGGTAACTGTAGTGGCCAACTGCTCTGTTATTAGAGACCCATTTCTTATATAACAAGGCTGCTTATTCACAGGGCCACCTCTAATACTTTTCCCCCAAAGGCAACCTGGTCATAAAAAGGCTAGTACAACCCAGAGAACCAACTGCAATGTTTTGCAAATCATTCCCCCACCTTCTTAGAAATGCCTTCAGGGGCTGCTATTGGAGGTAGATGGGGTAGAAGTGGCAGTCTTCCAGGCTTCCTTTGATCTCTTACATATTGGGCTCTGTGACTTTAAAGGAAGAGGTGGTGGGAAGAAAAGTGGTTGCCCCAGTATCCTGTAGTGATATTGTTTCCCAATACCACACTGGTTAAAACACATACTAGAAACCCCTTATAAGTTGAGAACAAGTCAGAAACAAACTTCACTTGTGAGGGCTCTTAGCATAGATTTAAGCAGCTTTCTTTTTTTATATATTGCAGATTTTTTTTTATTTATTCAAATTCATTTTTTATCAGGAATGACTGAAATAAAAAATATATTGAGTCTCATCATCATCATGGAAAGGGCTTTAAGAGAAACCTGATCAGACGAATATTATTGCTTGCCATTTTCAACCAGTGAATAGTTGCCACTGATAGACAGCCAACAGTCTGTCAAGAATGTTCAAGGTATGTTACCTAATACAACAAGCCTATTCATAGGGGTGGGGGAGGGAAGACTAGGAAATAACTTATGTGAACTTCTTGATTTCATCATACAAAACAAGCACGAAAGCATCACTCATGCCTCTGAGAACACTGTACCATGCACCTCTGGAAAAAGCTTCGCAGCCTTCATCACAAGCAATCTTAGTCCAGCAGTTGGGTGTGCCTGTGGAAATTATATGAATTCCTTTGCACCCTGACTGCATCACTATGCAGTGACATTTAGTGTCAAATGGATAGGAAGTCAACCCAGCCACTGTTGTGATGGACTTTGCAGACATCCAGCTGATGAAGATTTATTCTTTGGATCTGGAAGCATTCCCTTTGCAGTGTCATAGATAGAGAAGTAGGCAGCTCAGTAGATGATTATACCCTGAACAGACACATTAAAGCCTTGGTACAGGCCCTTGATCCCATCAGATTTGTAGAACTTAATCAGGCAGTCACTGAGGCCTTTGAATTCTCTTTCAGCTTCAGCTCTGCCCACATCAGCTGCTAGATGGGTACAGGCAAAATCAAGAGGATACATGACATACAATGAGGTGGCCCCAGCAGCACCAATGCCCAATTTCCTTCGAAGTAGCACCAAAACTGGGTTCTTTTGTCCACAACACCCAGGAAGATCTTGTATTTATATTTGAAGGCAAAGTTGAGAGCCTGGGTGGGGAAGTAGCTGATGACATTGGCCAGGTTACTGCACCAGAAGGACAGGACTCCCTGCTCCTTGGAGATACACCATGTAGTCTATAATGCCCTACTGTTGCTTATCTGTGATTTGCTTGCTGGCATGCTGCACCTGCAGCAGCAGCCTGACCCACTCAATGGGCACTACAGCTATCTTGGAGATGGCCACAGCCACTTACCTGCCAGGAAGGCCTTGGCAAAGGACACAGCATTTTTCATGTAGAAAGGAAAGAAGTGCATGACTGTGGAACTGGGCTCATAATCAGTTGAGACTCTGGGGCAATAGCAAACATC